>NC_092514.1:14282014-14585402 GCF_047511675.1 Marmota flaviventris | reverse complement strand
TTAGATGTTTTAAAATTATGGATGTTCCCATGTCTGTAAAAATTGACAAAGGGCCAACCTATACTAACAAGACATTTCAAGCAATTTGCAATGGTTGGCATATACATTACTTAGCTGGAATTCCTTATAGCCCTTAGACTCAAGGCATTATAGAAAGAACACACAAGAAACTATACCAAATCCCCTCATGATGCCTTGAAAAGAATCTTATCTGATTTAAATTTTCTTTCAATTTCAAAATTTTCTATGAAAATAGCAGCATAAACATTGGGCCCCCCTCTCAGGGTCTTCCCATCTACCTATGGTCCCATGAAAGGATCCCATAACAAATGCATGGGATGGTCTGGGGCTCCTCTTAACCATAGATGGAGGGTTTACATATGTTAACAGGAGCCTCACCCCATTTGGGTACCAGCAAGAAATGTCAGACCAGCCACCGACAGCCAGCCTCAGAAACCAAGCCAAAAGGAGAAGAAGAGATCATCACGACCTCCCCACCGAGGGCTCACAAGATAACCTGGGGTGATATCAAAGCCCTATCAGATCAAGCTCAGGCCATATCACCTGCTGGAAACCAGAGCCCTGGTACTCTCTTCTTGCTTATGTGTGCAATTGTAACCTGCAACTCACAGGTAAGTGCACAACAGGTAAGTATGGAGTATGAAAGGCCTCTGCCTAACGGCCTGATAACTCAAGGCCCTATGCTGGCCTGTCCAAGCAAAATGGACACACTTCAAAGTATGTCCCATGAGGGAAAAATTGCTTTGCACATAGCTATCATTCATGAATGGCTGTCTGGGGGACAGTCCTCCTCTAGTGGAGAGCCTCTAGCACCATCTAGTGTCAAAAACCCTTCAGTAAGCAAAATACTCATGCCACTGCAATTAAAAAACCTTGAGAGCAATTCATCATGATCAGGATGTTGTACAACTTCTCTCTCAAATCTTGCAGAATGAATCCCAAGGACAAAACTCAGGAGGACAACAGGAGCCCCCCGGATCAATATCATCATAAGTCTCGTGGTCCTTACAGCCACAACTGCTGGTCTTGCTGCTCCCCTGCACCCGACCAGAAGGACCACACCCAACCGATTGGAAACAACTTATGCTGTTGCTGGGATTTTAATTGGACTTTCCCCTTCCTTTGCATCAATGCAGAAAAGGATCCCCTTTATGCTATTGTGCATCATTCTGTCATTCAGCCCTTAAGTACATGCTTGGTGGCTGGGGGCTCCATCTCCTGGGATTCTTTTACCTGTTGGTTTGGATGTTACTCTATTGCCTTTCTTGTTTGCTACTAATATTTCCACACGATGCCTAGTTACATATGACCCAATAGCAAGGCACCCTTGGAATATGTCACTCTCGTTTGATCATTCATGGGCCTTTACTATATTAAGGGATGTGTTTAGGGCACAGAAGTTGTATCAGTCTACAATTTGCCTTCACAATGATATTCTTTGGGAGCCAGGAATAGGAGGCATTATAGGTTTTTGGCCACTCTCCTTAGAAGGAGAAGCAAAAGTAGTCTCTGTCAGTGATCTGCCTAGTGGCATGACCATGACCCCTCATGCTAAAGACTCACATTATTGGCCCCAATCCTTTCTGCACAGATGTCCCTGGAGAAAATTTAAGGACATTAATGAAGATATACCTCTAAGAGCTATACCTTGGAGAGATTGTCTCTCCCTTTCCAGACCGTATTTCATTTCAGATGTGCTTATTAGTTGGTCCAGACCCCATACAAAAGGTGGATGGAGAATGGTATTTTTAATAGAAACAAATACATTAATATTTAAATATCATACAGATTGGATAACAAATCTCAAAATACAAAAGAAAGATAGTCAGGAAACTTTTTGCAATTAGGCAAACAATTGTTATGTGGCTCTTACAAATGTACAGGTATCAGTCCTATTGTCACCATGGATGCCATTTGGTTTAATGGCTCACCAAAAAAAAAAAAAAAGTGAAATTATTCTGAATCCTGGCTGTCTATGGAAATATCAGAGAAGACCAGGACTACCCATATTCAGATTTTTATGTGGAAATGATATAAATTTCTGTCTTGCTTAAGCCACTTCTATTAATTTCCTTTGGCTGCTATAACAAGTTACAGTCATCCCTCTGTATCCACAGTTTCCACACCCACCATTTCAACCAACCCTGTATCAAAAATATTTTGGAAACAAGTTACATTGTTGCTGATGTGTACTATATAGTAGTCCTTTGATGGTGGCATCTGCACTAAATATGTATAGACCTTTTTCTTGTCATTATTCCTTACATAAAAGAGTAAAAGAAATATTTATACATCATTTGTACTGTATATAGACCTTCTTCTTTTCATTATTCCTTACATAATACAGTATAAGGAATATTTGCACATCATTTATACTGTATTAGGTATTATAAGTATTCTAAAGATAGTTTAAAGTATACTGGACAATGTGTGTACAAAAAACACAAACTTGGACTTTGGTATACATGGGGCAAAACCCATCCCTTGTGGATACCAAAGGATGACTCAACTAAAAATCACTGAATTATATGCTTTCAAACTATGATGTATGAATTATATCTCAATTTTTAAAATAAAAAAAAACTGTCATCCCAAATGCAGCAACCAGGAAGTACTCAGGTGCAAGTAGCCAGAAAATAAAACACCAAACAATAGAGTGCCTTTAACAAAATCTGCCATAATAATAAAATTAACATGAACCAATATTTACTGAGCATTTTCTGTGTTCTAAGGAATTTTTAAATAGGGGAGACCTCAGGGAGATGGTTTGTTTTTAACACAGATTTGACAAACATGAGACCCTGGGATATTGGGGGGAAGAATACTCCCAGAAGAGGGTGCAGGGGTATAAGGGACAGAGTGCTTGTTGTATTTAAGGCATATGGGAGACATAGAGGAACATGAGGCACACAGGGAGCAGTGCCTAGTCCTCTCCTCTTTGCTGGGACTGTCACCAGACCTACTGCCAAAGTGTCCCCATCATTTTCATTATCTGAGCATATTTCCTAGAACAATGACTTGAGGGTCAAGTTGTAGTGTGCATTCTGATTCTGAAGATCCAGCCCAGGCCCTCAGCATGTGAATTTCTAACAGTCTCCCAGGTGATGCTGATGCTGCCAGTTCTAACACCATGCTTCCTGCAGCAAGGTGGATCTGGTTACCTACTGCTATGTAACAAGCCTTTCCAAACTTGGAGGCAGGGGCTGGGTGTGTAGCTCAGTGACACACTTTCCTAGCAGTCATTAGGCCCTGGGTCCAGTCCCCTGCACCAGATTGGGAGTGGACATGCCAATTTAAAGGCATAAGCCATGACTTAGTGTCATAGTGCTGTGAGTTGACTGAACTCAGTTGGGTGGCTCTCCTGCGGGGCCTCCAGTGCAATTGCCATCAGATGCTGGCTGTGGCTACCTGACTTGGCTTACCTTGGCACTCCTGGCCTGGGATGGCTGAAACTACTGGAGATGGTCAAGCCTAGATCTATGTCCATGCAGCCTTTCCAGGTGACCAGCTTGGGCTTCCTCAGGGTGGCCTGACACCTGACATTGGTAGTTATCTTTTTTTCAGAATGAGCTTTGTAAAAGATAGTGAAAACTGCAAGGTGTTTAATGCTGAGCCCAGAAATGGGCACGTTATCACTTCCTTGGTTTTCTAAGGTGCCCACCAAGATTTAAGGAAATATAGCATAACTACTAGATGGGAGCAATTTCAAAAAAAAATTTGAGGCCATATTTAATCTTCAAAAAAGATTTTAGTAGATTTTTCTCAGGAAAGGCTCACAGGGACACCAATGCATTCTTGAGCTTTACATACTTGGGTCCTTGCCATCTGGTTTCCTTGTAGATCTAGTGTGTGGGAGACAGTATGCTACCCTAATTGCATTTTCTGGGATGGATGGATGAATGGATGGGTAGATGGGTTTTATGTTTGTTTGTTTGTTTAAGGAGTCTCATTATGTTAACCAGGCTGGTCTCAAACTGCTGGGCTCAAGCAATGCTCCCACTTCAACCTCTTGAGTAGCTGGGACTACAGATACACACCACCTTGCCTGGCTCTCTCCATGTTTTTGTGGGATATCATGTTTTTCAGGGATATTCAAGTGCAGCACAACCACTGCCACAATCATCCAGGACTCCTTACCTCGGGGTTTAATTTGGATCTATAGTTTTTTGCTTTTTGTTTTAATTCCTGAAATGATACAAATAATCACAGTTTGCAAGCCCCTGGGCTCATAGAAACTGAAGGAATGGTCTGCCACTTAGCTGTCATGTGCCTTTTGGCCCTGTGACTTCAAGAGCTTTGAACTTTCTGATGTTCTTCATCTGCAAATCAAAATACTCACTTTGAAGAGATGCACTAAGGAATAGCAGACAAAGACATCTGGCACATACTAGATGAGTAGGCATGAAAAAAATAAAAATAAATCAGTTGCTGGAAGACAGAAAAGAAAACCAATATTAGACTTATAGATGGGATGGTTAGTCAGGTCATTTCTTCTAGAGCAATTGATATTATTTAACAAAAGTTGTATCACTGTTCCTTTTCTTTGTCCTAGAATTTCCCCATCTGAGAATAAATTCCAAGGAAATTATTTCCAAGGGGAAAAGATGCAATTTTTCTGCAGCTGTTTTGAATAGTGCTATTCATGAGGGAGGTGACTGGAAGTAAAACAAGGAGCTCAACAAAAAGCAGAGGAAGAGATGGAGACAGTGGCAAAAATGGAGGTGTACAGGACTCAAAGAGTCAGTTTCTTCACTGAAACAGCCACTAAGCTGGCAAAACCAGACAGAATCAACTCTTTTCTCCTTTTCAATGCTGGGGATTGAACCCAGGGCCTCAGTGCATGCTAGGCAAGTGCTCTAATCCTAAGCCACATCCCCAGCCTCAGAGTCAACTATTTTTGGAACTCTGGAATCTAATCAAGAGTTTCCAGCAACCAGGGAAGTGCATAATGATGAACAACTTCCAAATCTCAGTTAAGAAAGCCTTTTGGTGTTTTTCCTCCCCACCTGCCACCCCTCCATTCCCCAGTATGATGGTGACTGCAGGGATGACAGCCCAGTGTTCCTGGTGTGACTTGCCAGTGCCAAGGGTCAGTATAAACTTTGTTCTTGCACAAGCTGGGGATGTGGCTTAGTGGTAAAGCACTTGCCTAGCATGTTTGAAGCCCTGAGTTCTATCTCCAGCAATGCAAAAACTATGTGCTTGTGTGGGGTTGAACACATCCACTGTTTTTGCATTTTGAATAATCCGGCAGCCCCCTGAGGTCCCTGTGCAGGGCTTGTCTTTGATTTGCTCCCCTTGGATTCCTTTAGCTTACTAGTCAGCATCTGTTGAGAGCATCTAAGACAGCACTTGTGCAGCATCTGAGGCAAGAACAGCAGCCAGGAAAAGCAATAGACAAAGAAGCTGCAGACAGACTGAAGAGCCTGGGAAGGAAGAGACAGAGGAGACAAATATTGGGGGCAATTTCTCCACCACACACACCAGGGGATAAAGAGTAAAACCAGCTTGCTCAGGGCCAGATGAACACTCCAAAAGGAACTGGGAGAATCTTAGGCTTGCAACTCCAACCCATCCTCGGGCTCCACACAAGCAGGAGGTGAAGACTAACCCAGAAGTTTAGGCAAATAACTAAATCAGGAATGAAAATAATGACCATTGATCACCAATCCATAAATAAATAGGAGAATATTATGCACAGCTGCATGCCAACAAACCAGACAAACTAGATCAAATGGGAAAATCCTTGAAACACACACATTAACAAAACGGACTCAAGAAGAAGAAGAAAATCTGAACACACCTATAAAAATGAAAGAGATGAAGTCCAAAATCAAAAACCTCCCAAAAAAGAAAAGTCTAGAACCAGAGGGCTTCACAGGAGAATTGTACCCAATATTTAAGCTTTTCAAACTCTTCCAAAAAAAAAAAAGAGGGATAGCAGAGGAGAATATACTTCCTAACTAATTTTATAAAATCATTGTCAATGTGACACCAAAGCCAATCAGAGACATGAAAAGGAGAGAAAACTACAGGTCAACAGTCCTTATGAATATAAATGTAAAAGTCCTGGGGAAATTCCTAGCAAATTAAACCCTACATCACATTAAAGGATTATACACCAGGACAAGAGGAATTTACCCCAGGAATTCAAGGGTGATCCAACATAAGTAAATCAGTGTAATGCATGGCATTAGTAGAACAGAGTGGGGAAAATGTCTCAATTAGCAAAGAGAAAGCTTTTGACAAAATTAGGATTTAAAAAAAACAGGATGAATATATATATAAAATATTACTAGGAATGGAAGGGAATTTCTTCAATATGATAAAGATTATTTAAGAAAAACCCACAGCTACTCAAATGTTAAAGACCAAAAGTTTCCCTCTTAAGATCAGGACAAGACCCAAACATCCACTTTCATCACTGTTATTCAATGTCATACTAGGGAGAGCATTTAAATAACTAAAGTAAATAAGAAGCATCAAATTGGAAAAGAAGTAAATCTATCTCTGTTTGCAGATGGTATATCACATATAGAAAATCTCAAAGAGCCCACCAATAATTACTGCAGCTAATAAACAAAATCATGAACGTTGCCAGGCACAAAACTAACTAAAAAAAAATCAATTGTAATTGTATTATAGAAAATAATTCTATTTATAACTGTATCCAGAAGAATAATATTCCTTCTCCTAAAATTCCTAGGAATATAATAATAATATAATATAAGAAGTCAGCATTCTTTAGATGTCCCATCAGGGGTGTGTGAAGGTCACAGGTGGAAAGGGAAGATCTTTAATATTTTCCTAAGCCCTTGAACCCCAGGCTGGCACAACCAAGAACACAGGACTGACTCTCTTTCTCCCATCCCCCACTTCCCAGTCAGAGGGCTGTCTTCTCAGGAAAGGAGAAATTCTGAATTTCTCACCATGTCTTCAACTACCAGTTTCTGTAGCTGAGTGCAGTAGGTAGGGCCTCCTTTCCTCCACCCAGTCCCCACTGGTGAGAGCAATGCTCTACCTTAGGCACAGCACCACTGAGAGTACTGGGCCTGACTGAACTTGCCTTGGCTTCTGGAGCTGTGCTTCCATGCTGGCAGAGGTGAGGAGAGAGACCCAGGGCTGTGTTCCCCTCCACCTGTAATGCCAGATTTGTGGGACCCCAATAGACCTCCAGGAGCCAATCGGATGCAATCACACAAGAGACTTTATTGCAAGCTTTGAGCCTGAACTCAAAACCGTTCCCAATGCAGTGGCCCCAGGGAGTGAGTCCTGACCCTTAGTTCAGTGAGGATTTATAGGTTTTTGGGGGTGCTAATCTATGCATCACAACATCACACAGCAAATCATTTCATACCGCGAGAAAATCAAACAACAACTCTTAACATTAGCACATTTACTGGTGGGAAAAAGTTGGATAAGGGTGATTGGTTAGTTCAAGAGGTGGATACATTTGAACTGATTGGTTTAAGCCGTGAGGGGGTGTAAGCACTAAACTACAGGGTTTCCTAAAATATTATCAATCCCGGAAACTACTGGGAGGGTCACCTGGCATTTCAGGTATTTTCCCTGTCTCACACTGATTGGTGGTTGCTAGGGGATTGCTATGGGTCCTCACATAGCCTAACTGAGTCAGGGACACCTGACTTCACAGATCTCTTCTGTTATTTACAGAGAAACAACTCAGCAGGGTGGGTATGTGCCTAGGAGTGCTCTGTGGGTTTTTCCAAGGACAAGGGTCACACCCCCTCCCTCTGGACAGGCCTTGAGGTAGAAGCTGGTTTCTCAAAAATGGAGTCACATCAGTTTCTCATTCCCCTCTTTGTCTGGAAACTTGGGGACCAATCATGGTTCCCTCAGTTGGAGGGTCTATTTGGACAGGCCCTATATCTTAGTAGGATTCTACTTCTGGGTCTAGGGTTTGATAGTGGGTATGCGGAACCATCATCTGAACTGTGTTTACTCTGTCCTTGATGAAAGCCACTAGTGGTCCTACTAAGGTTGACACTAGGGTAATTTTAGAGTAAAGAGTAACCCTCAGGGGACAGTCTTCAACTTCCCAGACTCACTCAAAATTGGCCTCCTAGATACGACCTGACTCGATTTACCTATCTATACTGACTGCCTGTCTAATTCTAGCTTCAATAATATTTTAGGAAACCATGTAGTTTAGCATATACACCCCTCACAGCTTAAACCAATCAGTTCAAATGTACCCCCCCTCTTGTACTAACCAATCACCCCTACCCAAATTGTTCCCACCAGTGAATGTGCTAATCAATGTAAAGAGTTGTTTGATTTTCCCACGGTGTGCAATGATTTGCTGTGTGATGTTGTGATGCATAGAGTATCCCCAAAAAACTTATAAGTCCTCACTGAACTAAGGGTTGGGACTCACTCCCTGGGACCACTGCGTCGGAAACAGTTGTGAGACCAGGCTTGAGCTTGCAATAAAGACTCTCATGTGATTGCATTGGATTTCGCTCCTGGAGGTCTGTTGGGGTCCCATGAATCTGGCATTACATCACTCAGTCAGAAACATCCATTGTCTCTGCCCCCAGGACAGCTGGGAGTCAGAGATTTTGCCCATGGAAAGAGGCAAGCTATAGAAGACAGAGGTCCAAATCTTTCTCCAAAGGATCTACCTTCATTTGCAAGAGGTTCAAATATAAATAATGTCAAAAACAGTGAAGGTTGTGGTGAAAGTCAGTTGGGAAGAGATTGACAGATTTGTTGGAGATATCGATACATTGTAGGACTGCTAAGTAGCTGGAAGAGACATCTAAGAAGATCACTCCTGGGCAGAACAAACCTCAAGTGCTTACCATAAGAGTTAGCCCTTTAAATTTGATTGTACCAGCTTGTGGAACAATTTATGCCATAGTCCATTGTTGAAAACAACAGAGCAATCAGCCAGCAATTGGTTGAGCTCCATTTCTATAAGTGCTCAGGGAAAGAGAGCCAGAGAGTAATCTTCCAAAACCACTCCCAAGGCAACTATACACGCAAGGAAGTCTCCCACCACCATCCCAAGAATCAGCATCAGTGGCTTCATACTACAAGGGGGTGATGGGGAATAGACTTCCCTAAAATAATCCATCCATTCACTAAATAAGTAAAAAAAAAAAAAAAAAAAGGCCAACAATAGTAAGCCCTGCAAGAGGATAGGTGACCAGTACCTAGGGTTACTACAATATATTACACACAATGCCTACTTTCCAAAACAAAACAAAACAAAAAACCCACACCCAAATTCCAAGCCATACAAAGAAGCAGGAAAGAATAATCCAAACACTAAAGACAACTGGGCAACAGAAATTGTCTCAGAGGACCAGATGTCAAATTTCATAGGTGAGAATTTCAAAGGTTTTATAAATATGTTTAAGGCTAGGGTTGTGGCTCAGTGGTAGAGCACTCGCCTAGCATGTACAAGGCCCTGGGTTCGATTCTCAGCACTGCATATATAAATAATTTTTTTTAAAAAAAGTCCATCAACAACTAAGAAATAAAAATAAATAAATAAATGTTTCAAGAACTAAACAAAACCATGATTAAAGGTGTAAAGGAAAGCGTAGAATCAATGGTTCATCACATAAAGACAATTAATAAAGAGTGAAGTTGAAGTTCTATCAAGAAGCCATATTTATATTAAAGACCCACTGCCTGATCTCAGTTGGGTAGAACATCCTGATGGTGGAAACATGGAAGCTGTAGGTCTAGAGTCAAAGTTATCTTTAAGTATCTTAGGCTCTTTAGAAAAAATTCTACCTACTTTTGTAAACAACTCATAATGTATTGTTAAGCTGAACAGATCTCTACCTTCCACCAACCCTAAAGCTAAGGATGCTATAGCATCTGAAACCTATACATTTTCCCACTTGGCTGTAGCCCACCTAGGTAATACTCACACCAATATATTTGTTGGGTGTATTGATTTCTTTCTTTGTTTGGTGCTTTAAAAGTTCATGTGAGGTCTAGGGGTGTAGCTCAGTGGTAGAGTACTTGCCTGGTATGTGCAAAGTCCTGGGTCTGATCCCCAGCACTGAAAAAATAGTTCATGTAACTTCTTCTACTTTAGAATAGCTTATTCAAAGTAACTTAAATCTGTGTTGCCAGATCTCAGCCAATCACATTTGACTCACAGTAAACTATTTCTTATTTTCTTTAAATCATAGTTGTTGTTTTACATCAAATAAAGGTAATTTATCAAAGAGAGATAAATCATTAGAAAGAACCAAGTTGAAATTCTGGAATTAAAAAGTATAATAGCTGAGATAAAAAAACTCACTAATGGGATTCAATAGTACAATTGAGCTGGGTGCAGTGGCACACACTTGGAATCCCAGATGCTTGGGAATCTGAGGCAGGAGGATCATGAGTTCAAAGCCAGAAAATATTCCGAAATCCAAGAAAAAAATCAGAAGTCCAAAACACTTCTGGTCCCAATCATTTATGATAAGGGATTCTCAAAGTGTAAATGCTTAATTAGTAACTGTGATAAGTTCGAGGAAGAAATAGTTTTATTTGGTGAGGGGTGGGTTTAAAGAAGGCTTGGCAGAGATAGTTGGCTGAGATATAAAGTTGAAGTCAGAGTTAATGGAAGACGCAGGACAAGCATTGGAGTCAACAAAGAAAGAACTTCAAAGAGACTCTATAAATGTCAGAAACCCAATCTACACTGCTTTCAGAGGAGGTAAGGGAGGGATTTGGTGGATTCCATCACTAAATAGTCCAGGGACTGACTGACTTCAGGATTCAGCTAAAACTCAATTGGTCCTGGTCTATATCCCTGCTTTCCTTTAGTATTCTTTGGGTAGTTTCCTCTGGGCAGAACAGCAACAATGGTGGCAACAGCAGCAAAATCAACAGGAGAGAGAGAGAGAGAACATAGTGAGTGCAGAAGGAAGACCTTCTCTGATTGGCCAGTTCTGACCACAGGTCAACACACGAAGGGTGGAGTAAACACCACCTGTTGCAAATGGTAGGACTGTGTAGAAAATTCTGTCAGAGCACAGAAAAGAAGAAAGCCCTACAAAGGTTCTCTGAAAGCGAATCAGTTTTGTCATGAAGATATATCAGTGGGCTCACAGACCTTGCAAAGAGGCATGTCTCAGTAAAGACAGACAAAGGAAACATCTCAAACAACTACATTCCATGAATTGTCACAGAATTTATAATCCATAATTTGAGATGCTTGTATCCTTTGTCTGTAAAATAAGATGTTGGATTATAAAGACCAACTACCTCCAGTTCCCCGTGCAACCTCCAATGAATGATTTCATTCCGCACTGTTGTGAAAAATTCAAAGCAGAATTGGAGAGGTAGTGTGGTGTGGGGATTAGATACATGCAGAAGTTCTACAGGGCCTCCCGAGTTAAAATTCGTCCATTACTTTGTTATTGGAAAAGTAAATAATGTCAGTGTCTCAGTTACCAGAACAATTAAAATCACAAAATAATAATACCTACTTCATACTCTTGTAAGGATTGAATAAATTGCTGCCAATATATGCAAAATCTTTAAAGAGGACCTGGTCAGACACTTGATAAGTGCTCTGTATATATTTCTTATGATTCTTTTATATAAAAATGATAAAGAATAAACATACTTAAGTTACAAAGAATTGAAGCAATGGATTCACAATGGATTCTTAATAATAAGAAAAGGGCAGCAAAGCAAATGATAATAACAGCATTGATGAGATGCCAGGAACCTTGCTGAGAGCTCTACAAGAATCTCATTCCTCTAAACAATCCCATGAAATGAGATCATAAGATCATCTGTTTTATCTTTTCTCTCTCTCTCTCTCTCTCTCTCTCTCTCTCTCTCTCTCTCTCTCTGCAAGGCAAGTACTCTACCAACTCAGTTATATCCCTAGCCCTGTGATCATCTCCTTTTACAGAAGGAAACTGAGGGTCAGGGAGATGAAGTGGCTTGCGAGAGGATGCAGGCCAGTAAAGACTTGAACTCAGACACCTATAACTCCAAGCCCCACTCTCACTTCTCACATAATCCTTGAGACCTGCACTCTCCCAGGGACAGACAGACAAAGCCCAGTCTTCTGCCGCGCCCCTCATGTCAGCTGGACTACACTCTAGCCATGTCCAATGTCTCCTTCTTCCTGGGGAGGGCCACGCCCAGAAAATCAATCCAGCCATCTCATTGGTCCCAGCTGCAAGTGGTCCCACCCCTATAAGCTGGACCCTAAACTCCCTTCCTCCCTCTGGGGTAGGCCACGCCCATAGCCCGAGCCGCGTGCTTCCTTTGGCCCCGCCCCGCTCCATCCTGGCCTCTCAGGTGCTGCCCTTGCGGTTTTTGAGCGCGCTGTCAGCCGTTTTGCTTCTAGAGACGGGCCTGGGAGAGCCGAGATTTCTTCTTTCCACAGCGGAGGGTGAACTGGAGTCCGGGCTTGGGTCGGGGGCTGGTAGGCGGGCGGGAACCAGCGTCGAGTGGGGGTGCGGATTGGCGGGCTCTGGCGTTACCGGCAGGTGCAGGGGGCGGGGAACGCGGCGGCTTGAAGGGTCCGGGACCCGCGGGGAAGGCTGCAGGTACCCAGGGAGACTCCAGCCTCGCGCCTCCAGAGAGCCCCTCACTCTCTCCCTCTTTCCTTCTCGAGTGGGCTGGCGGGGACCGGGACCTACCGCGTGGCCCCGGGGTCCCCCGCCCCCTCTAGGCGCCTGGCGGGGGCAATTCCTGATTGTGGGACCTGCAGCAGAGCCCTTCAGAAAGCAGGTCCCGAGCCAGCAGGGGATCTCATCTCCCATCCCTAATGTAGCTCAGCCCTGAGTTTGAATATACTTAGTCTGGCTAGTCGTGGACGTTTACCTACAAAAGAGTGGTTTTATTCCACTCCATACTCAACCCCGCAGAGGTTGAGGGAGCACAGAGATGTGCTTTCTAAGCTACTGTTCTGCTTTAAAATGTTTTACCCCCGAATATTGTATATTGATGATAAGGATTTAGTTTTCTTATTTTAATGTTGGCTCAATTTGGGTAATTAGGGTGTGTAAGGCATATGGAAATGTGGAGAGGGGCTTTGAGGCCATAGGAAGTATGATCTCTAATTATTTTTTTAAGAATTTAAATACCCAGATACAATCAGAGAAATGAAGAGGTGTGCAGCAGTTGTGTACAATGAATCAAAATGCATTCTGCTGTCATATATACCTAATTAAAACAAATTAATTAATTGAATAATTTGCCCATATTATTGATTCCCCACCCCCAATACCATTCTTGTCCATATTCACTCTCTGCCCTGGAATGTACCTTTATTACCCAGTTGTGCCTCATTCCTAAGCAACTTTGCTTATATAGTATTGAACATTTATTTTATCGAATGTATAGTCTCAGTTGTACTTGATTACCCCAGTGTGGAACCTTTGCATATTTCTGGAATTTCTGCTCTTTAAAAAAAAAAATCTTGTAGTTTACATTATTAAGCATAATGTTTTGTCTTTCTTTCCTTGGGGTAAGTTTCAAGAGTTGAAATAAGGATTCTTTCTTTAGCACTCGATATGAATTGTTTTCTAAACAAGGCATGTTTGCGTTAGACATTTTTCCAAATCAGGATATTTGTCTCGTTCTGCTTACCATATATGGAATTTAGCAGGATGGCAAGTCATTTTCTGTGTAAGTTGCGACAGTTTGTGCAGCTAGTGTTGTATACTACCAACACCTAAAAATCAGGCCAAGACCAAGTTCTGTCTGCTACTGAGAAGCCATGTAGCCTTGAGTAAGGTTTTTCATCTCTAAAGTTCCCCATTTCTAAAACTAAATTCTGATATTTATTTATTTGATGCAGTGCTGGGAATGAACCTTAGGACCTCACATGTGCCAGGCAAGTAGACTACCACTGAGTTACACCCCAGCCCTTTTCAACATTTTTAATAAAAATTTTCAAACACACATGAAAGTTAAAAAAAATGATACCCTAAGCACCCACCCATATGTATATCTACAACATAGAGTCAACAGTTCACATTTTGCCATTTGAATATTTATATGTGAAATCATTTGAAGGTAAATTGTAGACATTGAGACACTTGGTGCTAGATATGTGACCACAAATCTTCTGAGAATAAATTCTTTCTTCTGAATAAATATAATACCATTGTCACATTTAAGAAATTAACGGTGATCCTTTAATCATGTAATATCATTCTATATTCAGATTTCCACAGTTTTTCTAAAGAACCTGGTGCTGGGGATGGAGCTCAGGGTCTCATATCTGCCAGCATGTTCTCTACCACTGAGCTACACTACCATCCCAACAGCTGTCATACCTACCACACACCAGGACTCTTAGTTCAAGTGATGTGTTTATATATCTTTAGTCTCTTCTAATCTAAAATAGTCCCCTCATGTTTTCTTTATTTCTTCCTGTGACGTTGTCTGATGAAGAAGTTGTCTTATAGAGATTTATCCAATTATGCCCTTGAAGCTGATCACAAATGTTGTGATATCAGATCTCATTTCTCTTTGCTGTGACAGTGTACAACATCTTGTTCCTGAGTTCTGAGTTGTTAGGGTCAAATGAACGAATGTGTCATTTCCTGTACAAAAAAAATATGCTCAGCCTAGCACAGCTCTTACTGCTCATGTGTAAAGGCTGAGAAGCCTAGATTTACTTGTTTCAAGTCAGAAAGGTAATTCCCATTTAAGGCTTTCATGTAGCTGAGCCTGTATAAAAAGTACAATTAATAGCATTCTGTTTTTTATCTGGCGTAGCTTCTAAAGCCTAGTGAGTTTTATAAAAGTTCCAATTTCCATAGATTATAACATTAATATTATAAATTTAAAAAAATTAAATTTTAATCTTTTATATATGACAGTGAAATACATTACAATTCATATTATAAATATAGAGCACAGTTTTTCATATCTCTGGTTGTATACAAAGTATATTCACACTATTCATATATGTATTTTGGATAATGATGTCCATCTCATTTCTAACCCCATACCCCCTCCCTTCCCTCCCACCCCTCTGCCCTATCTATAGTTCATCTATTCTTCCCATGCTCCCCCTCCCTACCCAACTATGAATCAGCCTCCTTATATTGGAGAAAACATTCGGCATTTGGTTTTTTGGGATTGGCTAACTTCACTTAGCATTATCTTCTCCGGCTCCATCCATTTACCTGCAAATATCATGACTCTATACTCTTTTATTGCTGAGTAGTGTTCCATTGTGTATATATACACATCATTTTTTTTATCCATTCATCTACTGAAGGGCATCTAAGTTGACTCCACAATTTAGCTGTTGTGAATTGTGCTGGTATAAACATTGATATGGCTGTGTCCCTGTAGTATGTTTTTAAGTCCTTTGGGTAAAGACCAAAGAGTGGGCTAGCTGGGTCAAAGCGGGGTTCCATTCCAAGTTTTCCAAGGAATCTCCATACTACTTTCCATGTTGGCTGCACCATTTTGCAGTTCCACCAGCAATGTATGAGTGTGCCTTTTCCCCCACGTCCTTGCCAAAACTTCTTGTTGCTTGTATTCTTGATAATTCATTCTGACTGGAGTGAGGTGAGATCTTCAGAGTATTTTTGATTTGCATTTCTCTAATTGCTATTGATGATGAACATCTTTACATATATTTGTTGATTGATTGTATATCCTCTTCTGAGAAGTGTCTGTTCAGGTCCTTGGCCCATTTATTGATTGGGTTATTTGTTTTTTTTGTGTTTAGCTTTCTTAGTTCTTTATATACCCTAGAGATTAGTGCTCTACCTGATGTGTGAAGGGTGTAATTTTTTCTCCCATTCTGTAGGCTCTCTATTCACCTCACTGATTGTTTAGTTGGTATGTTTCTGATGGCATTTTTTTTTTAAGCTTGAAACTGATCTGTTTAATTTGTGTAGATCATCCTGATTCAATATGGGCAAATATATGACTCAAGAAAATTGTTGATGCCTTCAGTATTTTCTATTTTATTGGAGTACAAATTTTCAAAATAATTTCTAATTATCTTCTGTATTTCTGTAGTGTCCATTGTGATATTTCCTTTTTCATCATTGATGTTAGTAATTTGAGTTTTCTCTCTCCTTTTCTTCATTAGCATGGCTAAGGGTTTACCAATTTTATTTATTTTTTCAAGGAACCAATTTTGTTTTGTTCATTTTTTCAATTGTTTCTTTTGTTTCAATTTCATTGATCTCAGCTCAGATTTTAATTATTTCCTGTCTTCTACTGCTTTTGGTGTGTTAATTTGTTCTTCTCTTTCTAGGGCTTTGAGATGTACTGTTAGGTCATTTATTTGTTGACTTTTTCTTCTTTTAAGGAATGAACTCAGTGCAATGAACTTTCCTCTTAATATTGCCTTTGTAGTGTCCCAGAGATTTTTGATATGTTGTATCAGTGTTCTCATTTACCTCTAAGAATCTTTTAATCTCCTCTTTGATGTCTTTTACAACTCATTGTTAATTCAGTAGTATATTATTTAGTCTCCATGTGTTGGAGTAGCTTCTATTCTTTATGATTGATTTCTAATTTCATTCCATTATGATCTGATAGAATGCAGGGTAGTATCTATTTGTTTGTGTTAGTCAGATTTGCTTTGTGGCATAATATATGGTCTGTTTTAGAGAAGGATCCATGTTCTGCTGAGAAGAAAGTGTATTTGCTCATTGATGGATGAAATACTGTATATGTATCTGTTAAATCTAAGTTATTGATTGTATTATTGAGTTGTATAGTTTCTTTTTTTTTTTTTTTAAAGCTTTGGCACTTTTTTTTTTTTAAGAGAGAGAGAGAGAATTTTTTAATGTTTATTTTTTAGTTTTCGGCAGACACAACATCTTTGTTTGTATGTGGTGCTGAGGATCGAACCCAGGTTGCACACATGCCAGGTGAGCGCGCTACTGCTTGAGCCACATCCCCAGCTCCGAGTTGTATAGTTTCTTTGTTTAGCATTTGTTTGGAAGATCTATCCAGTTGTGAAAGAGGTGTGTAAAAGCCACTCAGGATTATTGTGTTGTGTTCTTTTTGACTCTTGAATTTGAGAAGAGTTTGTTTGATGAACATAGATGCTCCATTGTTTGGGGCATATATATTTATAATTGTTATGGCTTGTTGATGTATGGTTCCTTAAGCAGTATCCCTTTTGATTCACTTTGGCTTAAAGCCTTCTTTATTTGATATGAGGATGCTTGCTTCTGCAGTCCATGTGAGTGGTATGATTTTCCCCAGTATTTTACCTTCAGTCTATGGATGTCTTTTCCTATGAAATGAGTCTCTTGAAGGCAGCATGTTGTAGGTTTTTTTTTTTTTTTAACATGTCCTAGGCTTCCTTTGTTCTCTTGCCTTTCCCCCCTTATTTTTCTCCTTCCTGGTAAGTGACTAGGCCCAGGAATGTTCAGTGGGAGGGCCCAAAAGTGGGGAACAGGTGGGCTGAAAGGAGAAGGGCAGGATGCAGTAGCCAAGGAAACAGTAACAACCTTATAACTCCCTGTAGGGAGGGGCAATTTCTGGGATGGGTTATCTTGGCAACAGGTTAGAGCAGGGGCAGGTTCTTGATGAGGGTGTGGGAAGGGCTCTGAAGGAATTAACATTTCAATCCCTCAGGGGACAGTCTCCAACTTCCCAGAGTCACTCAAAATTGGCCTCCTTGATCCGACCTGACTTGATTTACCTATCTACACTGACTGCTTGTCTAATTCTGGCCTCAGTAGACATTTTCATTATAATGTGTGTTGGTGTGGATCTGTTGTGACTTTGTACATTGGGTGTTCTGTAAGTCTTTTGTATTTGATTTTCCAGTTAATTCTTTGTGTTTGGAAAATTTTTGATTTTCATTAAATAGGTTATTTTTTCCTTTGGTTTGGAACTCTGTGCCTTCCCCTACCCCAATAATTCTTAAACTTGGTCTTTTGATATTATCCCACAATTCTTGAATGTTCTGCTCATGGTTTCTTACCATCTTTACTGTGTTGTGAACATTCTTTTCAGGATTGCATATTTTGTCTTCATTGTCTGAGGTCCTATCTTCCAAGTGTTCTAATCTGTTTTTGATACTTTCTGTTGAGATTTTTTTAAGCATTTGTTTTTTAGTTATAGGTGTACAGAATATCTTTATTTTATATTTATGTGGTGCTGAGGATTGAACCCTGTGCCTCACACATGTTAGGCAAGCACTCTACCTCTGAGCCACAACCCCAGCCCCTTCTGTTGAGCTTTATACTTGGTTTATTGTTTCCTTAATTTCAAGAATTTCTGTATTTTTTTCAGTACCTCTATCTCCTTATTGAAGTAGTGTTTTGCTTCTTATATTTGCTTACGTAGCTTTTTATTGAAATGATCTTTTGCTGCCTATATTTGCTCTCTTATATCATCCTTTGATTCACAGAACATTTTAATTATGTACATCCTGAACTCCTTCTCTGTCCTTTCTTCTGTTGTGCTGGCTATGCATTCAAATAATGTAGTGTCTTGGTTTGTTTGGGGCACTTTCTTCCCTTTTTTTTTTTTTTTTCATGTTGTTCGTGTGTCTTCCCTTATAGCTCTGTGGATCTGAGGTGTTACAGTTTTTATCCTATAAGTTTATAGTGTCCCTGCAGTTTTTCAATTCCTCTCTCCTTTAAGGGTGGGAACAATGTGAACAGATCCCAATACAAACAATACACAACCTTAAACCAGATATCTGTCTGCTATGAAGACGTTTATGGTTTTGTCACAATATACAGAAATGGTAAGTTCAACTATCATCTACCATATAAACAGTTTTGCAAAAGGGTCTATAGTTTCTGATGGTGGACAAAGAACCTGGGGTGAGGTGTAGGATGAGATGTTGAGAGGGTAGGAAGTGAGGAAATAGAGTTATTATATTTAAGAAAGCATGAAAGAGGAATCTAAAGAAGTTGGTTAGTAGCAGAAGAGAGAGAGTCAAGAGGAGGCAAGAAGGAAGACAGATACAGAAAACAAACATATTAAGTAAAAAACATAAAAAAATAGGAGATAAAAGAATATACAACACCACTGTAATATACTATTCAGACATCCCAGTCCTCAGAAGCCTAATTCATGAAAAGTACTTGGTTTCATAAATGTTGAGGATGTGATGGTGGGAAAAGAGAGAGAGGAGGAAAAAGATCTTGAAGGAAGATGCATGAGTTCAGTATCTTTCCAGCTCCACTTCTCATTCAGTAGACGGGTTATCTATTGTTTTCTGTATCTCCACCCTCAGGATGGTGAAGGTTATAGGGTGGGAGGGTTGGTACAAGGATCTCCTTGGGGGCCTGCTCATGTGATGTGGGCACCTGGTCTTATCTCCTTATATCACCTTTAGACCTTGCAATTTCTGGTCTGTAATTTAGTCTCTAAACAGTGTCTCACTCACCCCCTCCCTTTCTGCTTCCCAATCAGGAAGGTTTCACTCTGGTGGTCTTGTGGGCTGCACTCTGAGAGCTGTGCACCTGTCGTGGAGAGCTGTTTTATATTGGGCAGCTCAGGATGTGGCACTGTGCCAGGTTAGTGGCTGCTGTGTAGAGGAGAGAGTTGGGGAATCCAGGAGTCCTGCACAGGTCTTTTGTTTGCAGAGCCAGTTTGAAAGTGAAGGAGGAGCTAATCTGTGTGGTGCCAAACTCTTCTGCAGAGGCTGCCATTGTATTTGGCTGAACTTTTTTTCTCTTAAGAATTTATTTTAAAACTGTTTTGAGTTTTTTTGGTAGGAAAATGTTAGGTCAGTTTGAGGTGCTAAGAGAAGAAAGCACCAGGCAACCTGCACTCGGTAAAGAACAACTCATTAGGCACCAACAGACAAGCAGTGATGGTGCCTGCTAACCACCTGTCTATCAGTGAGGTCTCCTAACCAATCCTGGAAAGACACTGGATCTCAGCAAGATCCCCCGACCAAACCCATTAGGACAAGGGACTCTAAAAACCTTCCTTTCCCATCCCAAGGGCTCCATTCCTGTCCTAAGCCCAGTAAGATTCCAATCTGGCTGAGCCTGGGTGCAATTCTCCCAGACATGCTCTGTTGGACTGGAGGGTATTGCCTGGGAGCAAATCTCAATAAAGCCTTGTTCATCTGCTTTTCATCTGCCTCCTTTTGATTACTGGTGCCTGACCTTACAGCTTGTGCTGAAAACCCACAGGGAGGGACTTAAACCCATCATAGACCGGTTACTTGCCCAGGGACGACTCATCCCTATTGACTCTCCCTGCAACACTTCCATATTGCTCGTCTGCAAACCCTCAAGAGCCTATATGTTAATCTAGTACCTCTGCTTAATTAATGAGGCAGTTATTCCCATCCACTGGATGGTTCCCAACCCTTACACTCTTCTTTCTCATATTCCCCATTCGACCACTCACTTTACTGTCTTGGATCTTAAAGGTGCCTTCTTTATAGTGTCTCTCCATCCTGACCCTTATTACCTCTTTACCTTCACATGGGAAGACCTTATATCCTTTAGATATCAACAGCTGACATGGACAGTCCTACCCCAAGGCTTCAGGGACAGTCCCTACTTCTTTGGGCAAGCCTTGGCACAGGCTCTAACTGCTCATGATTTGGGGGATTGCCTTTCTTGTAGTATGTGGATGACCTTCTCCTATGTAGTTCATAGCTCAAGACTTCCCAAACTCAACGTGTTCAACTCCTCAATTTCCTGGGGTTCTGGGGCTATCAGGTCTCTCCAGCCAAAGCCCAGCTTACTAGCCCTTCAGACACCAACCTCAAAAAGCCTGACGACAGAATTTAAGCTCTCCATGACCTACAGCCACCTGAAACAGTGTTCTACATCCTCTTCTTCCTGGGTCTGGCTGGGCTTTTTTAGGCATTGGGTCCCCAACTTTACATTCCTTACCAAGCCCTTATACCAGGAAGCTAAGGAGACCCCTTATGGGCTCCTCACCTCCCCTAACCTAGTAGCCATCTCCTTTTACAAGATCAGGGATGCTCTTACATCTTCTCTGACTCTCTGTCCTCCTAACCCTAACCATCCTTTCCACCTCTTTATGGATGAAAGATAAGGTATTGCCACTGGCCTCCTTGCTCAACCAACTGGGCCCCCCTATAAGCTGCTGGCACACCTCTCCAAGCAGCTTGATTCAGTGGTTCGTGGATGGCTACCATGCCTCTGAGCACTGGCAGCAGCAGCAGAACTAACTAAGGAAGCCCCAAAACTTACCTTGTTCCAACTAATAACTGTATTCTTACCATCGACTACAAGGCCTCTTAAATAATAAATCTCTTCCCCTTCTGAACCCTTTAAGAATTCAAGAATTCCACCTTCTCTTTTTGGAAAATTCCACCATTACCCTCTTTTTTTTTTTTTCTTCCCTCAGTCCTGCCACACTCCTCCCACTATCCCCAACGCCCTTCGAGTGCTAACCATTCCTGTCCAAAGGTGCTGGAGGCCCTATGATCACCCCATGAGGACCTCTTTGATTACTCACTTCCCTCACCTGACTTAACCATTTTTGTGGATGGCAGTTCAGTGTGGATTGTGACAGACCCTGTAGAGCTGCATATGTGGTAGTCACCACTGCCTCAGTTCTAGAAACCAGCAGCCTTCCTGAAGGGACCACCTTCCAGAAGGCTGAACTTTTTGTGATTATCAGAGCTCTCACTCTATCCAAAGACAAACAGGTTAACATCCACACAGACTCCAAATATGCCTTCCTAATTGCTCATTCATATTTGACTATTTGGAAGGAATTTGGATTCTTGACCAGAAAAGGATCACCAGTGGTCAATGCCGCTCTGATTTCCAAACTCTTAGCGGCACAACAACTGCCATCATGAGTGGCCATCATACACTTCAGTGGACATCAAAATTTTTCTGACCATACAGCTATGGGCAACAACAAAGCAGACTCTGTAGCACAAGAACGAAGGGCAAAATTCTCAGCAGCCCCTATTCTATTTCTATCCACCACAATTAAACCTAACTATTCCCCACAGGAATGATGGGACCTAATAACTCAAGGTGGTCATTTCTGGGATGATGGCTGGATCTTCCTGAGGGATCAAATTGCCCTCCTTAAACAACAAGCTTACAGTTTATTGATGGACATTCATAAATATCTTTATAATGGCCCCAAACTGCTTTTTCAGTTTTTACAACCCCTCTTTTACTTCTCAGGAATGAGAACTATTCTCCAGCAGGTCCATGCCACTTGTTCTGTCTGCTCTATAGTATTCCCACAAGAGAGCATTAAACCTAAACTCACCATGCATCAGATGAGTGGCCACCAGCCAGCTGAAGACTAGAAGATGGGGTTCACTCACATGCTTAGGCACAAAAAGCTTTACTAACTACTTAGTTTGGTTGATACTTTTTCAGGTTGGAAAGAAGCCTTCCCTTCCTTCAGGGAAACTGTTGACACCAGTTGTCTCCATCCTCATCGAGCAGATCATTCCCAGGTTTGGACTTCCCACCTCCATTTAGTCAGACATCATTTCCGGCCTTCACTTCTCAGGTTGTTCAACTAGACTCCAAACGCCTCATCACTTGGAGGCTCCACATCCCCTACCAACCCCAATCCTTGGGTAAGATTGAGAGGGCTAACGGCATTCTCAAGGATCATCTCACTCAACCTGCTGTTGAACTCAGGCTGTCCTGGTCCAATCTCCCGCCATTGGCACTCACCCGAATTCAGGCAGCCCCTGGAGCTCCCTCAGGCCTTAGCCCCTGTGAGCTACTCTGTGGGCACCCTTTTTTAATCAACCAAAGCTTTTCAGTCACTCCTCCCCTTGTGTCCTATCTGCCCTATCTCATACTTCTACACAAAGTCCTAAGAGAACACACAGACCAGTGCCTTCTTGTGTCATCCATTGCCTCAATCCCAGCACAACCACAAACCAAATTGGATCCTCTTCAATTGGGTGACGCAGCCTTGACCTTGAGGTTTACAAGGTCAATTATCTAAGGTAATACAAGGAGCTAATGAACCTTACACTGAATTTGTAGATAGGCTTATTCAAACAGCTACCAGAGTTTTTGGGAATACAGAACAAGCAATGCCATTAATAAAACAACTGGCTTACGAGCAAGCAAATCGTTGGTGCAGAGAAGTCATTAGACCATGGAAACATGAAGATTTAAACACATATATTAAATTATGTAGAGACATTAATGAACAAGGGCAAGTCTTGGCAGCTGCAGTACAACAGGTTTTAGATGCCAGGCCAAAAACATGCTACAATTGTGAACAAACAGGACATTTTAAAAGGAATTGCCCAATAGGAGGAGGGTTTAACAAAGCTAGGTATCAAAGGAGTAGAATACCAGGTATTTGCCCATGATGCCATAGAGGGAGACATTGGGCTAATGAATGCTGTTCTCAAACCACCATAGAGGGTACTCCATTACCAAAAAACGAACAAGGACCAGATGTCTATCCACGATATCATGGAGAAAGGCATTGGGGGGCCCAAGACCACAAATATACGGGGCACTGGAGGAACCCAGCAACCCCATCAGGGTAGTGCCCAGGGCACATTGTCCATTAGATCCCTCCCTAGACAAACCAGAGGAAGCGCAGGATTGGACATCTGCTCCTCCACCAGAACAGTACTAACTCCAGAGATGGGAGTTCAAATCATTCCCACAGGGGTAAAAGGACCTCTTCCCAAAGGAACAGTAGGCTTATTATTGGGACACAGTTCTTCTACTCTAAAAGGACTTATGATAAGTCCTGGGGTAATTGATCCCAATTATGAAGGTGAAATAAAAATTATAGCCAGTTCTCTCAGTAATTTCACCAGGAGATAGAATAGCACAGTTAATAATAATACCCAGCATACATGATAAATTTTCCAGTCGTACTGTAGAAAGAGGTTCCAGGGGATTAGGCTCCACAGGTGTAGATTGGGCTATGCTTTCTTTAAATTTATATTCTCGCCCCATGCTAAAACTAAATATTCAAGGACATGAATTTAATGGGCTACTGGATACAGGTGCAGACCTTAGCATCATCTCTTGTCAAGAACAGCCAAAACATTGGCCATTACAACAAGCCACTCAAATGCTTCGAGGCCTAGGAGTGGTGACTAATCCCCATAGAAATGCGATGGTATTAGATTGGAAGGATCCTGAAGGATATGAAGGAACTATACAGCCATATGTATTGGATCATCTTCCCATAAATTTATGGGGACGAGATGTCCTAGATCAATTAGGACTAACATTAACAAATAACATCAATCCAAATGCGCCCATTATTAAGCAGTATGGAGATTCCTGGGAAAGCTGGGAATGGAACCACCATTTGACCCAGCTATTGCCCTTCTTGGACTATTCCCTGAAGACCTTAAAAGAGCATACTACAGGGATACTGCTACATCGATGTTCATAGCAGCACAATTCACAATCGCTAGACTGTGGAACCAACCCAGATGCCCTTCAATAGATGAATGGATTAAAAAAATGTGGCATTTATACACAATGGAGTATTATACAGCACTAAAAAATGACAAAATCATGGAATTTGCAGGGAAATGGATGGCACTAGAGCAGATTATGCTTAGTGAAGCTAGCCAATCCCTAAAAAACAAATACCAAATGTCTTCTTTGATATAATGAGAGCAACTAAGAACAATGCAGGGAGGAAGAGCAGGAAGAAAAGATTAACATTAAACAGATACATGAGGTGGGAGGGAAAGGGAGAGAAAAGGGAAATTGCATGGTAATGGAGGGAGATCCTCATTGTTATACAAAATTACATATAAGAGGTTGTGAGGGGAATGGGAAAATAAACAAGGAGAGAAATGAATTACAGTAGATGGGGTAGAGAGAGAAGAGGGGAGGGGAGGGGAGGGGAGATAGTAGAGGATAGGAAAGGTAGCAGAATACAACAGTTACTAATAGGGCATTATGTAAAAATGTGGATGTGTAACCGACGTGATTCTGCAATCTGTATTTGGGGTAAAATTGGGAGTTCAAAACCCTCTTGAATCAAATGTATAAAATATGATATGTCAAGAGCTTTGTAATGTTTTGAACAACCAATAAAAAAAATAAACAAAACAAATGTGCACACTATAATGGCTAGACAAGGTTTTAGGAAAGGAAAAAGATTAGGAGAACAAGAACAAGGTATAGCAGCACCAATACAAATAGATCAAGGAACAGACAGACATGGATTAGATTTTCTGGAGGGGTCACTGAGACAATAAAAATTACTTGGAAATCAGAAAGACCAGTATGGGTTCCTCAGTGGGCCCTGACTGAAGAAAAGATACAAGCAGCCCATGACCTGGTCAAACAACAATTAGCAGAAGGACATATACAACCTTCTGTATCTCCCCATAATACTCCCATTTTTGTCATCAAAAAGAGATCTGGTAAATGGAGATTATTGCAAGATTTAAAAGCCATTAATAATGAGATGGTTATTATGGGACCTGCTAAATCGGGGATTCCTCAGTTGTCTGCTTTGCCAAAAACCTGGTATGTTTTAGTTATAGATATTAAAGATTTTTTTTTCAATTCCAATTCATCCTGAGGATAGTCCACGTTTTGCATTTACTATCCCTGCACTGAATCATGAAGGTCCTGATCAGAGATATGAATGGAAATACTCCCTCAAAGGATGGCTAACAGCCCAACTATGTGTCAAATTTATGTTAACAAAGTAATCCAGCCACTTAGAAATCAAAATCCTGAACTACAAATATTTCACTATATGGATGATGTATTATTAGCACACAAAGATAAAAACACATTGCTGAATGTTATGCCACACTTACAAACTTATTAAAAAATTGTAATCTAGAGATAACAATAGATAAAGTACAATTAAATTTTCCAATTAATTATTTAGGAGTTCTATTATCCTCAACCATGGTCTGTCCACCAAAAATTCAAATTCAAATCACTTAATGACTTTCAAAAGTTATTAGGAGACATAAATTGGATAAGGCCTTATCTAGGTATACCAACAGGAGAGTTGGGACCTTTATTTGATATCCTAAAAGGTCCATCAGATCCAAATTCACCCCGAATGTTAACGCCTGAAGCAAGAAAGGCATTAAAAATCATTGAAACATATATGGAAAATATGCATTTGGATAGAATTGATATAAGTTTGCCTTTATTATTTATTGTACTACCAACAAAAAATATTCCTACAGGAGTATTTTGGCAAGAAGGTCCATTATTATGGATACATTTATCTTATTCTCCTAACACTATTCTTACTAGGTATCCTGAGGCTGTAGGACAATTAATACTCAAAGGAATAAAAGCAGCAAAGGGAGTGTTTGGAATTTCTCCCAATAAAATGATTACTCCATATACTATGGATCAAATTGATGAGTTTGCTAATGAGTTAAATACTTGGGCATAATTCACGAGCCACTTATCAAGCAGAAACGAACTTTATTTTTAGAACACACACGCCACACCACACGAGCTTTTCAGGAATTCCCTCAGAGCCCACCTGCCACCACCGGTTTCTGGTGAGCCTCTCAACCCCCACTCCTCCTGCTCTTGAGGCCAATTGGCTGGGTAGTGTGGGCGGAGCCAAAAAAGTCCCCCAATGAGCAGCTCTGTGGTCTGAAAGGGCAGGGAAACATCTCAATGAGCATCAATGCAGAGGAGCCAATCAGCTGGCAGCTAGAAGTTTGCTGGCAGCTGGAAGTTTGCTGGGGCCCCTTCGGCTGTGGCTCTCAACAACTTTGGGAACTGCATCCTCAATTGTTGGAACCTCACGGGACGGACACCATACAGTCATACTTACTACCCCAACAATGGCCAAGCTCTTGGGCCACTCCCCCGGTACCATGTCTCCCTCCTTAAAAAAAGTACCTGTTCCAAATGTCCAGTCCTGGTCTTTCACCACACTGAGGCCCACCAAACTCAAGATTACTAGCCAACCCTCTTCTTCTTTTACTAATCATTAATTTCTCTCAAGCTTCTCTCCCAATTCACAGATGGCACTTCTACATACAAGTGATATGGCACCAGGATGGCACCACCGACTCTCAGTTTATGGATCAAGGTGATTGCCCTTCCACTGGCTGCAATGGAGCAGTCACCGTTAACATTACTGGATTCAACCAAGCCACCTCATCCCACCTGTGTTCAGCAATGCTATGCTTCATATCAGACCAAACTGAGGAATCTTGTAAGCGCTGGTCTAACACCTATGGCGGGTGCCCTTACAGGTCATGGAAGAAATGCTTTTTAGATAAGCCTTGCTATGAGAAACGCACATACACCAAATTAACTATTTGGGATCCATGGGACCCCAAATGGGCTTCCAATGTTGATGATAAATTTTATTCTTGGGATTTTGCCAAGCTCCCCTCAGCCTCTATCAGAATCTGGAGAACTTATATACAAGTGTTCCCTCAAATTCACATAACCATCCAGCAGCAAGAGAAAGAACTGCTGCCCATCCTAATGCTGACCCTTTCTCATGGAAGGCCTTCAGCTTCTCAATTTATCCAAAGTTATAACATTTCAGACTGTTTCCTCTGTGCAGGTTTGGACTGTACTCCTTTAACTGCAATTCTCATTGACCTTCCTCTCAATACCTCCACCATACCCCAAGGGCCCCATTCTCCATCCTTTGAGGAAGTACCTCTCTTTTGTAACTCATCAGGGACCTTCCTCTGCTGCTACATTCCCTCTGGCTCAGCACCATTCGAATCTTTTCCCCAACCTTTGCGCCACGGAGTTCTTTTTCTGGTGCAATGGTTCCCTAACAAAAAATCTAAGCCTCAGCATGCTGTTCACTTTTTGTGTTCCTTCCACCTTGGTTCCTCAGTGAACTCTGTACAGTGAGGCTGAATTAACATACCACCTCCCTTTCCAGGGCAAGACAGGCCGTCTTTCTACCAGTAGTAGTTGGACTCTATCTGTCCTCCTCACTTGCTGCCTCCAGACTGGGGGAAGGAGGACTTGGTTGTGTAGTAATTGCTACTCAGAAGCTTGAACAACAACTTCAGGAAGTAGTAGAGGCATCGGCTACGTCTCTCGCTTCCCTACAAAGGCAAATAGCATCTCTTGCCCAAGTTTCTTCCCAGAACCTTCGAGCCCTAGATCTCCTGACGGCAGACAAAGGAGGAACCTGTCTGTTCCTGAAAGAAGAATGCTGCTACTATATCAATGAAACTGGATTGGTTGAAAAGAATGTTGACACCCTCTGTCATTTGGGTGAAAGACTTAAACAGCAACAATCAAATGCCGCTTGACCAGGCTGGCTAAACTCTGCCCTCATTATGTGGCTGAATCCCATTCTCACTCCTGTATTGGTAATAGGACTTCTATTAATGATTGTTTCCTGCCTCCTCAGGTTTACCCGAAAGTGCATGGGTGAAATTGCCAGAGTGACTTACAACCAGATGCTCCTATACCCCTACAGTCGCCTCCCTACTGAACCAACACCCGAGCTATCCCATTCTCTCAGCACCCCTAGCCAGCAGGAAATAGCCAGATGGAATGGTTTGAGGTGGCTAAGGGAACAAAGCACCAGGCAACCTGCCTGGGGGAAAGAACAACCCATCAGGTGCTGACAGACAAGCAGTGATGGTGCCTCCTAACCACCTGTCAATGAGTGGGGTCTCCTGACCAATCCTGGAAGGACCCGGATCTCAGCAAGATCCCCCGACCAAACCCAGGAGGACAAGGGACAAGGGACTCTAAAAACCTTCCTTTCCTGCCCCAATTCTTCTTGCCCTAAGCATAGTAAGATTCCAATCTGGCTGAGCCTGGGTGCGATTCTCCTGGACCTGCTCTGTTGGATTGGAGGGTCTTGACAGGAGCGAATCTCAATGAAGCCTTGTTTAGCTGCTTTTCATCTGCCTCCTTTGATTACTGGAGTCTGAGCTTATAGTTTGTGTTGAGAGCCACAGCCGAAGGGGCCCCAGCAAACTTCCAGCTGCCAGCAATCCAGCTGCCGGCTGATGATTGGCTCACAGCGGCCCCAGCAACATCTAGCTGATTGGCTCCTCGGCCCCAGCAACATCTAGCTGATTGGCTCCTCTGCGGTGATGCTCATTGGACTGTTTCCCTGCCCTTTCAGACCACGGAGCTGCTCATTGGGGGACTTTTTTGGCTCTGCCCACGTGACCCAGCCAATCGGCCTCGAGAGCAGGAGGATTAGGGGAGGTGGGGAGAAGCTTGTGAGGGGGAGAGAGAGGCTTGTAAAAAGCCGGTGGTGGCAGTTGAGGCTCTGAGGATTTTTCCTGAGGAGCTGTTTTGTTTGGTGTGTGGTTCTAAAAATAAAGTTAGTTTCTTTTGACAAGTGGCTCCTGATTGTGCCCAGCCAGACTGCGGCATTTGGTGGCTCGCACGGGGAGCGACTGAGGGTAAGTGAAACTGCTCGCCCCTGAGGGCAGGGCGAGAGGATGGGTAGCCATTTTAAGATTCTTCTTTTGTTATTTTGTTTCACTTTTGTTTTAAGTTGCCTGTCCCTGGAGATGAGTGAGATGGAAGAAAAACCGCTCACATCTGAGGAAAAACTATTTACGTCTGAGGAACAGATAGGGAGAAAGGACGGATGCACATGTCAGGAGGATAGAAAGGCTATAATGACTTTTTGTTGTTCCCTTTTTATCTCATTCTGTCTCGGTTTTGTTTGGCGTCATCTTGTTGGGTTGTATTATAGTAGAAATACGGGATCAGAAATTAGTAAAAAACAAACTGAAAGAGTGTTAAGTAAATTGTTAGAGGAAGGAGGCATCTCAGTAAAATCAAGAACAGTCAGGGCATACGTTGATACAATACAAAAATGTAGCCCATGGCTTTTTAAGGAGGAGTTGTTAAATATATCACAATGGAACCATCATGGTGAAGATTTAAAAAGAATAGAAAAGAAAAGCCCAGGGACTCTGCCAGTTGGCACATTGCCATTGTGGACGTTCGTATCTTGTTTGCTTAGTCCAAAGCCTTCAGTTCAGACAATGGTAGAGGAAGGAGAAGACATAATGATTCAAGTAAAAGAGAAGGTCTCTCAAGTTAGTCAGACAGAGGAAAAGATTCAAGTAAAAAAGAAGGTCTCTCAAGTTAGTCAGACAGAGGAAAAGATTGAAGTAAAAGAGAAGGCCTCTCAAGTTAGTCAGACAGAGAAAGAAAGTGTAAAACAGAAAAAGCCATCAGGGGGAAAGTTACAACAGGAGATCGCTACTAACACCTTTCTATCACCAGAGGGTGTAAGTGTCCAACCAACAGCACCACCTCTACAGGAGACTGCTACTAACACCTTTCTATCACCAGAGGACGTAAGTGTCCAACTAACAAGGCCACCTCCATATGCTGGGAGGTCCCCAACCCCCGCAGTTGATAGTTGGGATCCTGAGACAAGATCTCAAATATTAACATGCCCTGTATTTGAGGCAGGAGGGCAGCGATTTTACCAAGTTTTAAATTTCAAAACAGTGAAGCAGCTAAAAGAGGCTGTAACAACCTATGGTCCTCAAGCACCCTTCACTGTAAGCATGGTCGAATCCATTAACAACTTGAACATGACGCCAGCAGATTGGGCTAATATGTGTAAAGCTGTGCTAAATGGAGGACAATACCTGTTATGGAAGGTTGCCAATGAGGAATTTTGCAAGGAGACGGCTAGGCGAAATGCAGCAGCTGGTTATCCTCAGAGAAATCTAGATATGTTGTTAGGAAAGGGACCTTATGAGGATCAGCAGCAACAAATTGCATATGATCCTGGCGTATACGCACAAATTGCTGCAGATGCAATTAAGGCATGGAAGACTTTACAAGGACATGGAGGTCTACAAGGTCAATTATCTAAGGTAATACAAGGAGCTAATGAACCTTATGCTGAATTTGTAGATAGGCTTATTCAAACAGGTACCAGAGTTTTTGGGAATACAGAACAAGCAATGCCATTACTAAAACACCTGGCTTATGAGCAAGCGAATCGTTGGTGCAGAGATATCATTAGACCATGGAAACATGAAGATTTAAACACATATATTAAATTATGTAGAGACATTAATGAACAAGAGCAAGTCGTGGCAGCTGCAGTAAAACAGGCTTTAGATGCCAGAGACATTAATGAACAAGGGCAAATTGTGGCAGCTGCAGTAAAACAGGCTTTAGATGCCAGGCCAAGAACATGCTACAATTGTGAACAAACAGGACATTTTAAAAGGAATTGCCCCATTGGAGGAGGGTTTAACAAAACTAGGTATCCAAGGAGTAGAATACCAGGTATTTGCCCACGATGCCGTAGAGGGAGACATTGGGCTAATGAATGCCGTTCTCAAACCACCATAGAGGGTACTCCATTATCAAAAAACGAACAAGGACCAGGTGTTTATCCACGATATCGTGGAGAAAGGCATCAGGCTCCATTGCCAAAAAATGGACAGGGGGCCCAATGCTCCGGGGCCCAAAACCACAAATATACAGAGCACTGGAGGAACCCAGCAACCCCATCAGGGTAGTGCCCAGGACACATTGTCCATCAGATCCCTCATCAGACAAACCAGAGGGAGCGCAGGGTTGCACATCTGTGCCTCCGCCAGAGCAGTACTAACTCCAGAGATGGGAGTTCAAATCATTCCCACAGGGGTGAAAGGACCTCTTCCCAAAGGAACAGTAGGCTTATTATTGGGACGCAGCTCTTCTACTCTAAAAGGACTTATGATAAGTCCTGGGGTAATTGATCCCGATTATGAAGGTGAAATAAAAATTATAGCCAGTTCTCCAAAGGGTATATCAGTAATTTCACCAGGAGATAGAATAGCACAGTTACTAATAATACCCAGCCTACATGATAAATTTTCCAGTCGTACTGTAGAAAGAGGTTCCAAGGGATTAGGTTCCACAGGTGTAGATTGGGCTATGCTTTCTTTAAATTTAGATTCTCGCCCCATGTTAAAACTAAATATTCAAGGACATGAATTTAATGGGCTACTGGATACAGGTGCAGACCTTAGCATCATCTCTCGTCAAGAATGGCCAAAACATTGGCCATTACAACAAGCCACTCAAACGCTTCGAGGCCTAGGAGTGGCAACTAATCCCCATAGAAGTGCAATGGTATTAGATTGGAAGGATCCTGAAGGATGTGAAGGAACTATACAGCCATATGTATTGGATCATCTTCCCGTAAATTTATGGGGACGAGATGTCCTAGATCAATTAGGTTTGACATTAACAAATAACATCAACCAAAATGCACCCACTATTATGACTAGACAAGGTTTTAGGAAAGGAAAAAGATTATAAAAACAAGAACAAGGTATAGCAGCACCAATACAAATAGATCAAGGAACAGACAGACATGGGTTGGATTTTCAGAAAGGGCCACTGAGACAATAAAAATTACTTGGAAATCAGAAAGACCAGTATGGGTTCCTCAGTGGCCCCTGACTAAAGAAAAGATACAAGCAGCCCATGACCTGGTCAAACAACAATTAGCGGAAGGACATATACAACCTTCTGTATCTCCCCATAATACTCCCATTTTTGTCATCAAAAAGAAATCCGGTAAATGGAGATTATTGCAAGATTTAAGAGCCATTAATAATGAGATGGTTATTATGGGACCTGCTCAATCAGGGATTCCTCAATTGTCTGCTTTGCCAAAAACCTGGTATGTTTTAGTTATAGATATTAAAGATTGTTTTTTTTTTCAATTCCAATTCATCCTGAGGATAGTCCACGTTTTGCATTTACTATCCCTGCACTGAATCATGAAGGTCCTGATCAGAGATATGAATGGAAAGTACTCCCTCAAGGGATGGCTAACAGCCCAACTATGTGTCAAATTTATGTTAACAAAGCAATCCAGCCACTTAGAAATCAAAATCCTGAACTACAAATATTTCACTATATGGATGATGTATTATTAGCACACAAAGATAAAAACACATTGCTAGAATGTTATGCCACACTTACAAACTTATTAAAAAATTATAATCTAGAGATAGCAATAGATAAAGTACAATTAAATTTTCCAATTAATTATTTAGGAGTTCTATTATCCTCAACCATGGTCCGTCCACCAAAAATTCAAATATGAGTAGATCAACTCAAATCACTTAATGACTTTCAAAAGTTATTAGGAGACATAAATTGGATAAGGCCTTATTTAGGTATACCAACAGGAGAGTTGGGACCTTTATTTGATATCCTAAAAGGTCCATCAGATCCAAATTCACCCCGAATGTTAACGCCTGAAGCAAGAAAGGCATTAAAAATCATTGAAACATATATGGAAAATATGCATTTGGATAGAATTGATATAAGTTTGCCTTTATTATTTATTGTACTACCAACAAAAAATATTCCTACAGGAGTATTTTGGCAAGAAGGTCCATTATTATGGATACATTTATCTTATTCTCCTAACACTATTCTTACTAGGTATCCTGAGGCTGTAGGACAATTAATACTCAAAGGAATAAAAGCAGCAAAGGGAGTGTTTGGAATTTCTCCCAATAAAATTATTACTCCATATACTATGAATCAAATTGATGAGTTAGCTAATGAGTTAAATACTTGGGCAATAATCATGTGCAAATCTAATGTTTCATTTGATAACCACTTACCATCGAATCCTTTATTGTCTTTTTGGTCATTGCATCCTGTAATTTTTCCAAAAATGACAAGAAAAACACCTATCATGAATGCTCCAAATATATTCACTGATGGGTCAAATAATGGTACAGCAGCAGTAGTTACCCCTGATCAAACTTTTACATTTTTAGTACCCAACCAATCAGCTCAAAAGGTAGAGCTTAATGCAGTTTTACAAGCTTTTGTGATGTTTAAAGATTCTGTATTTAATTTATTTTCTGATAGTCAGTATGTAGTTAATGCTATAGTATCTCTTGAAGATGCTGGTAGGATTTCCCCTTCTTCTACTGTTTTCTCTTTGCTTTCCACTATACAAAGTCTAATCTGGGACAGAAAAGATCCATTCTTTATAGGACATATCAGGGCACATACAGGATTGCCTGGAGCCCTTAGTTTGGGCAATGATTTAGCAGATAAAACTACACATGACATACATATTTTCTCTACACTAGAAGAAGCTATAAATTTTCATAAAATGTTCCATGTCAATGCTAATACTTTACAAAAGCGTTTTAAAATAACTAAGGAACAAGCTAGACAAATAATAAAACAATGTCAAAATTGTGTGACCTTTTTACCACAAGTTAATCTTGGAGTCAATCCTAGAGGATTGATACCTAACCATATTTGGCAGATGGACGTCACACACTTGCCAGAATTTGGAAAATTAAAATATTTGCATGTTACAGTTGATACTTCTTCTGGATTTTTGATGGGCTCCCTTCATGCCGGAGAAAAAACTAAAGATGTTATAGCTCACTGCTTACAAAATTTTGCCACTGTGGGTGTTCCAAAACAGTTAAAAACAGATAATGCCCCTGGTTATACTTCTACCTCTTTTAAACAATTTTGCTCAACATTTGGCATTACTCATATAACAGGAATCCCATACAATCCACAGGGACAAGGCATAGTTGAAAGAGCTCATCAAACTATTAAAATGTACTTATTAAAGCAAAAAGAAGGAATTGGGAAGGGGTATATACTCCCCAAAGATAAACTTAAAATAACCCTTTTTACTCTAAACTTTTTAAATTTGGATTCATCAGGACTTAGTGCTGCGGAAAGGCATATGTGTCCAAAAAATGTACATAAGCCCAAGGTACTTTGGAAGGATATTCTAACAGGACAATGGAAAGGTCCTGACCCAGTAATTGTCTGGAGTCGGGGGTCTGTTTGTGTGTTTCCACAGGGAGAACAGCAGCCGATTTGGATTCCAGAGAGATTAACCAAAGTCCTGACCCAGTGATTGTCTGGAGTCGGGGGTCTGTTTATGTGTTTCCACAGGGAGAACAGCAGCCGATTTGGATTCCAGAAAGATTAACTAAAGCGATTTCTACAGACCAAAAAGAAGATGATTTGGCTCAAATCCATAACAACTGATATCCAAAACTCCAGTTTGGCTATTCTTACATCTGCAACAGAACCAGGATGCTTTTTTCAATATCTATTTTATTATTGCCCTTTGCCATATCATGAAGTTCTATTTTGTTTTTTGAGCTCATACAGACCTAGGTTAATGTTTTGCTGATCAGTTCTATTTTTTGACTATAGAGTTTTTAAACATTGCAATGGAGATTTCACCTGTAAAAAGTTATAAGGCCTTTACTATAATGTTATGTGTTGTATGTATTATATTATGTGTGCACACTTGTGTTTTGTGTTATATGTTTGAATGTATGTATGTCCATATATCATATATGATGAGCGCTCATGATAAAATGGATCCAAATATTTTTTTTTCACGTGATTTATATGGTTTAATTTAAATTGGGTAAACAACTGTTGAGGATTGTTTTAATATGTAAACAAAAAAGAAGGTTAACAGATCTGTTTGTTTACTTTCACCTTTCCTTTTCATTATATTTAATAATTCTCTTAAAGACAATGTAAATTGTTAAGAAAATTGTTTTCTTTTAGTGCCTTCTGTAATGTTACATAATTTTTTCTTTAGCCATTATTGCCAGAATTCCTATCTTCATCCCAGTGCCGGTGAAGACAATGTAAATTGTTAAGAAAATTGTTTTCTTTTAGTGCCTTCTGTAATGTTACATAATTTTTTCTTTAGCCATTATTTCCAGAATTCCTATCTTCATCCCAGTGCTGGTGAAGTCAAAGATAAAACCAATCTACAGCTTCTACAATAGCCATCACTGAACTGCTTGCAGAACTTGCCTGGACACATTGTGAGCTCACCTGTATGCATTGTGAACTATCTGTTGGTGCAGCAACTTGTGGTAGTGTTGGGGTATTTTTGCTGATGATGTCACCGGTGGTACAATTTTTCAAAGGAGCCCTCAATTGGCTTAATGTCATGGCATTTTGCATCCTCCTCTACTAGTGATGGTCTAAAATTTGGGGGCCAACAGAGGTGAGGCAAAGAACTTCACCCCCCCCACTGGTGCAAAGGCCTATCCACAAGTATAGCTGTATGCTGGACCGGTAGTCAGTGACGGGTATGATCCAATTGCAGTGGTACCAACCTAAGACAGGAGGCTGACGCCTAGAGGTCAGTTCATCCGATGACGGGTAAGGACCATATGTTGAATTGGACTGCCTAACAGACACGGTCCCTAAGCCACATGCTTGTTGTTTAAACAGAGAGGGGGAGATGTTGAGAGCCACAGCCGAAGGGGCCCCAGCAAACTTCCAGCTGCCAGCAATCCAGCTGCCGGCTGATGATTGGCTCACAGCGGCCCCAGCAACATCTAGCTGATTGGCTCCTCGGCCCCAGCAACATCTAGCTGATTGGCTCCTCTGCGGTGATGCTCATTGGATTGTTTCCCTGCCCTTTCAGACCACGGAGCTGCTCATTGGGGGACTTTTTTGGCTCTGCCCACGTGACCCAGCCAATCGGCCTCAAGAGCAGGAGGATTGTGGGAGGTGGGGAGAAGCTTGTGAGGGGGAGAGAGAGGCTTGTAAAAAGCCGGTGGTGGCAGTTGAGGCTCTGAGGATTTTTCCTGAGGAGCTGTTTTGTTTGGTGTGTGGTTCTAAAAATAAAGTTAGTTTCTTTTGACAAGTGGCTCCTGATTGTGCCCAGCCAGACTGCGGCATTGAAATAATTTAAAAAAAAAAAAAAAAAAAAAAAAAGGAAAAAGATTAGAAAAACAAGAACAAGGTATAGCAGCACCAATACAAATAGATCAGGGAAACAGTCCAATGAGCATCACCGCAGAGGAGCCAATCAGCTAGATGTTGCTGGGGCCGAGGAGCCAATCAGCTAGATGTTGCTGGGGCCGCTGTGAGCCAATCATCAGCCGGCAGCTGGATTGCTGGCAGCTGGAAGTTTGCTGGGGCCCCTTCGGCTGTGGCTCTCAACAAGTTTGAGCTCTTCTCCATTCAGTGTGATATTGTTTTGAGTTTGTCAACCATTGCCTTTATTTGGTTAAGGCACAGTTCTCCAATTTCTAATTTTTGAGGATTTTCATATAAAGGAATGTAAAATTTTACCCAATAGTTTTTCTGTAATGATTTAAATGGAGCCGTGATTTTTGTTTTTGATTTCTTTACTGCAGCATATCATCTTTATATATTTACACAGCTTGAAACATGGATGAATCTCATTTGATGGTGGTGAATGATCTCTTTGGTGTACTATTGGATTAGGTTCAGTAGCATTTTGTTGAATATATATGCATCTGTGTTCATCAGGTATATTGGTCTGTAGTAGTTTTTGTTTGCTTTTGTAGTGTTTCTGCATGGCTGCAGTATCAAAATAGTTCTGTTCTTAGAAGATGAATTTAGAAGGATTTCCACTTCCTTAGTATTTTAGAAGAATTTGAGAAAGATTGATGCTCTTTGTTTAATTTTTCTTTTTTCTTTTTTTCCCCCCAGATATAGGGATTGAACCTTGCAAGGCAAGCACATTACCACTGAGCTATTGCCGATGCCCTGAGAACTTCTTTAAAGGTTTGGTAGAATTCAGGTCAGAAGCCATCAAGTCTTGACCTCCTCTTTACTAGGAGACTCTTCATTATGTATTCAGCATCTTTACTCACTGTTACACTAAGGTATTCCATTTCTTCATAATTTCCTCTTGGTAGATTGCATGTGTCAAGGTATGTATCCTGCTAGATGATTGAACTTGCTGGCATATATTAGCAGTCTCTTCATAGGAGTTTCTTTTCTTTTCTTTTCTTTTCTTTCTTTCTTTCTTTCTTTAATTAATTGCTCAAGACAATACAATGATTTTGACATATCATACATTTGATTCAAATAGGGTATGAATTCTCACTTTTCCACATGTACAAATTGCAGGATCACATTGTTTATACATCCATGTGTATACATACAGCAATCCTAGTGTCAGTTGCATTCTGCTGCCCTCCCTATCCCCCCTCCCCTCCCCTCCTCTCCCATCACTATTCTCTACCCATTCTACTATGACACTTATCTCTCTCTCTCTCTCTCTCTCTCTCTCTCTCTCTCTCTCTCTCTCTCTCTCTCTCTTTCTTCTTCCCTTCCCCCTCACACCATCATATATGTATTTTGTGAATCCATGAGGGTCTCCTTCCGTAGCAGTGTCTTCATAGGAGTTTCTTATGATTCCCTGTATTTCTGTTGTGTCAGTTGCAGTGTCTCTTTTTCCATTTCTGATTTCATTTGAGTCTCCCTTTTTTTCTTCATCTAGCTAAATATTTGCTAGTTTTTTCTAAAACCTGCTTTTTGTTTTGTTGATTTTTTTGTGTTCTCTCCATAGATTTTATTCCATTTATTTTTGCTCTGATATTTATTATTTGCTTCCTTTAATCAACTTTTGGTTTAGTTTGTTCTTCTTTTTCTAGTTCCTTGAGGTGTGGCATTAGCTCCAATTTCTAATTTTTGAGGGTTTTCATATAAAGGAATGTAAAATTTTTTTTTGTTATCTTTGATCTGTTCTGATGTGGGTGTTCACTGCTATATACGTCTCTCTTTGACCTTTTTTTGCTGCATTCCATAGGTTTTCATGCAGGGCCAAGGAATCAGGTAGAGGCTGAGTGCTGGGGCCTGCCCTTCCTTGGTGGATTTCTCAATTGGTGGATCTTTTGTGGGAACCAGCAGGTTGGGTGAGGCTAAACCCACAGAAAGGTATTATACTGAGTTTTCTCATAAAGTTTCTGTTTCCAGTCTGAGAAATAGCATTCTGTACCCATTTTGGCTCAGCTTTGAACAGCCCAGACTTAAATATTTTTGAATTAATTGAAGGTTAGAATCTAGTTCTGTGGTCCTACATGTAGAACAGCTGAAACTTGGAATGCCTTCCTCCATCATGGATGCAACTGGACCCAGTGTGAGAGGTTCATGTTTTCCCTTGGTTAGTTCTAAGTAGGAGTGTCATTAAAATAAAGACCCTCATGTCCGTGTTAGAAGGTAGGATTTTCAAAATATTAGAATCTATGGAGGTGAAGCTTAATGACAGGATATAATTTACAAAACAGCATTGACATTGACAATAGAAAATGGTTGTATCTCTCTCCTTTTCTGTTTCCTTTTTGAGAAAAGGTCTCACTAAGGTCCTCAGGTCTTCCTAAGTTGCCCAGATTGACTTTGAAGTTGTAATCCTCCTATCTCAGCCTCCTGAGTCACTGGGATTACAGGTGTGCACCACCATATTGAAATGTATGGCTATATCTTAGTGGTACTATTTTCACCAAAGATTTTGTATTAAAGTAAAATGACCTGAAATAATTATGTTTTTCAGAAAAATGAGCATACTTGATTAATATTATCCTTTTCCTGAGGTATAGTCAAAATCTTGATCTTCTTGAAAATAGAAAATAAGTTATATACTTAAATAAGAGACATAAACATAGATTAGCTTATAATTCTAAAAACTGTGATTATCTTATTTTGCTATACTGAAATAAGCAGATGTAGCTATTTGTCTTTCAAAATTTCCTTTACTTTGGAAAAGATGGTATATGTTTCAAAATATGGTCTATGTTATCTGTATACATTGTGAAATAATTACATAATCAGTCTAATTTACATACACATTTTTTCAAATACTTACCACTTTTTGTGTGCGTTAGGAAAATTGCAGATGTTCTCTTTTAGCCATGTCAGTTGCACAATACATTAGTATTAACTATAGTAACTTCTCTATGTTTGATCTGTTATTGAATTGTATAAGTTGCTTATATATATGTTTGGTGTTATAGGCTTTGCAGTGTCTCTCCCACTGTATATGTGGCCTTTTCATTTTGTTGCTTGTTTTCCTTGTTGTGCAGAAGCTTTTGGTGTAATGACGTATCACTTGGTTTTTCTTGCTCTCCTGCATGTGCTTTCAGAGTCACAGTCATAAAGTCATTGCTAAGAGAATATTATGGAGCTTTCCCCTAGTTTTCTCTTAGGATTTTTATACTTATAGGTTGTATGCTTAGTGTCTCATTCATCTATTTATTTATTCATTTATTTTTGAATTGATGCCTTATAATTACATATGAAATTGAAATATATTATGATATATTCATAAATGCATGTCAGCTTATCCCCTAGTTCTTCTTGTTTGCCTCCTGTCCTCCCTGATCCTCGATTTCCTGCTTCTACCCTTCCACTCTCCATTCTCTTTTTGCAAGTTTCCCCCCCTTTTCCCTCTTTTCTCTCTAGATTCCACTTATGAGAGACAACATTTGATGTTTGACCTTCTGAGACTGGCTTATTTTACTTGGCATGACATTCTCCAGTTCCATCCCTTTTCCAGCAAATGACAAAACTTCATTTTTCTTCATGGCTTACTAGAACTACATTGTGTTTATACATCACATCTTCTTTACCCTTTCATCTGTTTGTGGGCACCTAGGCGGTTCCATAACTTGTCTATTGTGTATTGTCCTAATATATACTTTGTTATGCATGTATCACTTTAGTATGTTGATTTTAAATCTTTGTCATAATTACCAAGGAGTGGAATAGCTGGGCCATATAGTGGATCCATTTGCAGTCTTTTGAGGAATCACCATACTGCTTTCCAAAGTAGTAGTAGTAATTTGCAGTCCAATCAACAATGTATAAATGTACATTTCCCCCCACAACTTCACCAACAATTATCATTTGTATTCTTTTTTTAAGAGAGAGAATTTTTTTATTTTATTTTTTAATATTTATTTTTTAGTTTTCTGCGGACACAATATCTTTGTTTGTATGTGGTGCTGAGGATCTAACCCGGGCTGCACGTATGCCAGGTGAGCGCGCTACAGCTTGAGCCTCATCCCCAGCCCCATATCATTTGTATTCTTGATGATTGTCATTCTGACCAGGGTGAGATGAAATCTCAGTACAGGTTTTTGTTGGTTTTGTACTAGAGATTAAACCCAGGAGTTCTTAACTACTTAGCTACATACCCAGCCTCTTTTTAAATTTTTTTATTTTGTGACAATGTCTCACCATGTTTCTGAGGCTGGCCTTGAACTTGCAATCCTCCTGTCAGCTTGGGAAGCAACTGGGATTATAGGTGTGTGGTTCTGTGCTTGGTGTCCATTTGGTTTGATTTGCATATCTCTGAAGGCTAAGGATGTTGAACAAGTTTTTGTTTGTTGGCCTTTGAATTTTGTTTGTGAAAAGTCTCCTGTTAGATTTTTTGTCCATTTACTGGGTTCGTTGAGATTTTTAAATTGTTAATATATAAAATTTTTTTATTGGTTGTTCAAAACATTACAAAGCTCATGACTTATCATCTTTCATACATTTGATTCAAGTGAGTTATGAACTCCCATTTTTACCCCAAATACAAATTGCAGAATCACATCAGTTACACATTCACAATTTTTACATAATGCCATATTAGTGACTGTTGTATTCTGCTGCCTTTCCTATCCCGTACTATCCCCCCTCCCCTCCCCTCTCATCTTCCCTCTCTACCTCATCTGCTGTTGTTTAATTCTCTCCCTTGTTTCCCCCCTTTCCCCTCACAACCTCTTATATGTAATTTTGTGTAACATTGAGGGTCTCCTACCATTTCCATATGCTTTCCCTTCTCTCTCCCTTTCTCTCCCCCCACTCGTCTTTGTTTAATGTTAATCTTTTCCTCATGCTCTTCCTCCCTGTTCTGTTCTTAGTTGCTCTCTTTATATCAAAGAAGACACTTGGCATTTGTTTTTTAAGTATTGACTAGCTTCGCTTAGCATAGTCTGTTCTAATGCCATCCATTTCCCTGCAAATTCTATGATTTTGTCATTTTTTAGTGCTGCGTAATACTCCATTGTGTATAGATGCCACATTTTTTTTATCCATTCATCTATTGAAGGGCATCTACGTTGGTTCCACAGTCTAGCTATTGTGAATTGTGCCGCCATGATCATTGATGTGGCAGTATCCCTATAGTACGCTCTTTTAAGATCCTCAGGGAATAGTCCGAGAAGGGCAATAGCTGGGTCAAATGGTGGATTCATTCCCAGCTTTCCCAGGAATCTCCATACTGCTTTCCAAATTGGCCTCACCAATTTGCAGTCCCACCAGCAGTGTACAAGTGTACCCTTTTCCCCACATCCTCCCCAACACTTATTGTTGTTTGACTTCATAATGGCTGCCAATCTTACTGGAGTGAGATGGTATCTTAGGGTGGTTTTGATTTGCATTTCTCTGACTGCTAGAGTTGGTGAGCATTTTTTCATGTACTTGTTGATTGATTGTATGTCCTCCTCTGTGAAGTGTCTGTTCAGGTCCTTGGCCCATTTGTTGATTGGGTTATTTGTTATCTTATTGTTTAATTTTTTGAGTTCTTTGTATATTCTGGATATTAGGGCTCTATCTGAAGTGTGAGGGGTAAAAACTTGTTCCCAGGATGTAGGCTCTCTATTTACCTCTCTTATTGTTTCTCTTGCTGAGAAAAAACTTTTTAGTTTAAGTAAGTCCCATTTGTTTATTCTTGTTATTAACTCTTGGGCTATGGGCGTCCTATTAAGGAATTTGGAGCCCGACCCCACAGTATGTAGATCGTAGCCAACTTTTTCTTCTATCAGACGCCGTGTCTCTGATTTGATATCAAGCTCCTTGATCCATTTTGAATTAACTTTTGTGCATGGCGAGAGAAAGGAATTCAGTTTCATTTTGTTGCATATGGATTTCCAATTTTCCCAGCACCATTTGTTGAAGATGCTATCCTTCCTCCATTGCATGCTTTTAGCCCCTTTATCAAATATAAGAAAGTTGTACTTTTGTGGATTGGTTTCTGTGTCCTCTATTCTGTACCATTGGTCCACCTGCCTGTTTTGGAAACAGTACCACGCTGTTTTTGTTACTATTGCTTTGTAGTACAGTTTGAACTCTGGTATTGCTATACCTCCAGATTCACACTTCCTGCTTAGAATTGCTTTTGCTATTCTGGGTCTTTTGTTTTTCCATATGAATTTCATGATTGCTTTATCTATTTCTACAAGAAATGCCGTTGGGATTTTGATTGGCATCGCATTAAACCTGTAGAGAACTTTGGGTAATATCGCCATTTTGATGATGTTAGTTCTGCCTATCCATGAACAGGGTACATTTTTCCATCTTCTAAGATCTTCTTCTATCTCTCTCTTTAGGGTTCTGTAGTTTTCATTGTATAAATCTTTCACCTCTTTTGTTAGGTTGATTCCCAAGTATCTTATTTTCTTTGAGGATATTGTGAATGGAGTGGTTTTCCTCATTTCCATTTCAGAAGTTTTGTTGCTGATATACAGGAATGCCTTTGATTTATTCGTGTTGATTTTATATCCTGCCACTTTGCTGAATTCATTTATTAACTCTAGCAGTTTCTTTGTAGACCCTTTTGGGTCTGTTAAATATATTATCATGTCATCCGCAAATAGCGATAATTTAAGTTCTTTTCCTATTTTTATGCCTTTAATTTCTTTTGTCTGTCTAATTGCTCTGGCCAGTGTTTCAAGAACTAAATTGAATAGAAGTGGTGATAGAGGGCATCCCTGTCTTGTTCCAGATTTTAGAGGGAATGCCTTCAGTTTTTCTCCATTTAGGATGATGCTAGCCTGAGGTTTAGCATATATAGCTTTTACCATGTTGAGGTAAGTTCCTGTTATCCCTAGTTTTTCTAGTGTTTTGAACATAAAGGGATGCTGTACTTTGTCGAATGCTTTTTCCGCATCTATCGAGATGATCATATGGTTCTTGTCTTTAAGTCTATTGATGTGGTGGATTACATTTATTGATTTCCGTATATTGAACCAGCCTTGCATCCCAGGGATGAATCCTACTTGATCATGATGCACAATTTTTTTGATATGCTTTTGTATTCGATTCGCCAGGATTTTATTGAGAATTTTTGCATCCAAGTTCATTAGAGATATTGGTCTGTAGTTTTCTTTCTTTGAAGTGTCTTTGTCTAGTTTCGGGATTGGGGTGATGTTGGCCTCATAGAATGAATTTGGAAGAACTCCTTCTTTTTCTATTTCTTGAAATAGCTTGAAAAGTATTGGTATTAATTCTTCTTTGAAGGTTTTGTAGAACTCCGCTGTATACCCATCCGGTCCAGGGCTTTTTTTGGTTGGTAGTCTTTTGATGGCTTCTTCTATTTCTTTTGTTATTGGTCTGTTTAAATTGTGTGTGTCTTCCTGACTCAATCTGGGTAGATCGTATGACTTAAGAAATTTATCAATATCTTCATTATCTTCTATTTTATTGGAATATAGGGTTTCAAAATACTTTCTAATTATCTTCTGTATTTCTGTAGTGTCTGTTGTGATATTGCCTTTTTCATCCCGTATGTTAGTAATTTGAGTTCGCTCTCTTCTTCTCTTCGTTAGCATGGCTAAGGGCCGGTCAATCTTATTTATTTTTTCAAAGAACCAACTTTTAGTTTTTTAAATTTTTTCAATGTTTTTTTTTGTTTCAATTTCATTGATTTCTGCTCTAATTTTAATTATTTCTTGTCTTCTACTACATTTGCTGTTGTTTTGCTCTTCCTTTTCTAGGTTTTTGAGGTGTAGTGTGAGTTCATTTATTTGTTGGTTTTTTCTTTTTTTGAGGAAAGAATTCCAAGAAATGAATTTCCCTCTTAAAACTGCTTTCATTGTGTCCCATAGATTCTGGTACGTTGTGTCTGTATTGTCATTTGTCTCTAAGAATTTTTTTTATCTCCTCCTTTATGTCTTCTGTACTCCATTGATCATTCAGTAACATATTGTTCATTTTCCATGTGATGTAGGATTTTTCCTTCCTTCTTTTATCATTGATTTCCAGTTTCATTCCATTATGATCAGATATGGTGCATGGTATTATCTCCACACCTTTATATTACTGAGAGTTGCCCTATTGCATAACATATGGTCTATCTTTGAGTAGGATCCATGTACTGCTGAGAAGAACGTGTATCCACTTGATGATGGTTGATACATTCTATATATGTCGGTTAAGTCTAGGTTATTGATTGCGTTATTGAGTTTTATAGTTTCTTTATTCAGCTTTTGTCTAGAGGATCTGTCCAATGGTGAGAGCAGTGTGTTGAAGTTCCCCATAATTATTGTGTTGTGGTCTATTTGACTCTTGAACTTGAGGAGAGTTTGTTTTATGAACGTTGCAGCACCATTGTTTGGTGCATACAAATTGATAATTGTTATGTCTTGATGGTAGATGGTTCCTTTTAACAGTATATAGTGTCCTGATTAACTTAGGTTTGAAGTTGATTTTATTCGATATGAGTATGGCCTCTCCTGCTTGCTTCCGAGGGCCATGTGAGTGGTATGATTTTTCCCAACCTTTCACCTTCAGCCTGTGTATGTCTTTTCCTATCATATGAGTCTCCTGAAGGCAGCATATTGTTGGACTTGTTTTTTTAATCCAGGTTACTTACTAGCCTATGTCTCTTGATTGGTGAATTTAAGCCATTAACATTTAAGGTTACAATTGAAATATGGTTTGTACTTCCAGTCATGTTTATTTATTTATTTATTTATTTATTTATTTTAGTTTGGCTAGTTTTTCCTCTTTGGTTATTTTTCTCCCCCTTTACTGAGATACCTCCCACTGTTAGTTTTGGGCACTATTTTTCAATTCCTCTTCTTGTAGTATTTTGCTCAAAATGCTTTGCAGTGCTGGTTTTCTGGCTGCGAATTCTTTTAGCTTTTGTTTATCGTGAAAGATTTTAATTTCATTGTCAAATCTGAAGCTTAATTTTGCTGGATACAGTATTCTTGGTTGGAATCCATTATTTTTCAGCGTTTGAAATATGTTGTTCCAGGATCTTCTCGCTTTCAAAGTCTGTGATGAAAAATCAGTCGTTAACCTAATTGGTTTACCCCTGAATGTAATCTGCCTCCTTTCTCTCGTAGCTTTTAATATTCTCTCCTTGTTCTGTATGTTAGCTATCTTCATAATTATATGTCTTGGAGTTGGTCTATTACGGTTTTGGATGTTTGGGGTCCTGTAGGCTTCCAGGATTTGGCAATCCATTCCATCTTTCATCTCTGGGAAGTTTTCTAGGATTATTTCATTTAATAACTTGTCCATTCCTTTGGTTTGATCCTCTGTGCCTTCTTCTATACCAATGACTCTCAAATTTGGTTTTTTTATGAGATCCCATATCTCTTGGATAGATTGCTTGTGAGATTTAAGCATCTTTTCTGTGTTGACTATATTCTTTTCAAGTTGATAAACTTTGTCTTCATTATCTGATGTTCTGACTTCTACTTGATCTAGTCTATTTGTAGTATTCTCGTTAGAGTTTTTAATCTGGTTTATGGTTTCTTGCATTTCTAGGATTACTGTTTGGTTTTTTTTTTTTAATCTCTATCTCCTGGTAAAGCTCGTTCTTTGCAGTTTGAATTTGTTTGTTTAGTTCGTTTTCAAAATATACTTTCAATGCTTGGACTTGCTGTCTCATGTCTTCTCTAATATTCCGTCCATCTGAGTTAGGTATGCCTTGATTTCTTTCCTTGTCCATGTTTCTGATACTTCTAGGTCCTCCTGTAGATTTAAGTTGTCCTGCATTGTTTGTAGTCCTTTTTTCCCATGTTTTTTCATGTTGTTCACATTACTTTCCAGCTCTGTTTGACTGCTTTGTAACTGCTTTCTCCTATACATTTGTTTTGGCTTTGTATATCTCTGTTGTTTCTCCTTTGTGGTGGGAGATTATGTCTAGAAATGTTGGGCTTTATTGTACTTTAAAGCTGATTCATTCAATTCATAAAAGGCTTCCAGGTTCTGTATGCATATAGTGATTTGTTGTTTGTTCTTAGGACTATATGTTTAGGTTAGGTGCTATGATGGTATGAGGGTTAGTATGTCTTGGCTACTTTAGAAGATTGCTCTACTGAAGGTGGATACTAACAGGCAATTGGATCAGGGTGTTGGTAGTAGCTAGGTATTTAGGAGTCCTATAGACAGCCTCGAGACATTCACCTATTTGCATTTAGACAATTACACGTAATGGAAGACGTAATGCTTGGGATGAAAGTTGGGGGGGTAGGGGAATGAAAGTGCTCTTAAAAAGAAAGAAGGAGAGATAGATAGATAGATTAGAGGAGAATGAAAAGAACAATAAAACTTGAAATGGGAAAGAAAGAGAGAAGGAAGAGGGGAGAAAGGAACAGAGAGAGAAGAAGAAAAAAAAATATTGAAGTCTTAGAGATCCATTTTCTTCTCTTCCAGTAGGCGGAGCTGTGCCCTCCGAGCGGAGCTTCTACTCTCTACCTGCCCATAGCAATCCCTGTAAGGCATCTCCTGGGAGTCTCTCAGACTTGTCAGTCCAGAGCCATTTCACTTCTCCGGCCCTTACCCCCCTTCCTCCTGTCAGCCAGCCAGCCAGGTCCTGTTCACCAGAAGCTGTTCCCCAGAGATCTAGTTACACTTGCAGCCCCACCACGTGTCCCATTTAAGCCCCAGTGCTGTGGTAATCTGGCGGCTAAGAACTTGGGAGTCACCGCTGGTGATATGGGGGGTTGGGGGTCGGGGATCCCCTCTGCTTCCCTACAGACACGACCCCTGAGAGGTCCATGAAGTTTCCTGGCCGCTTGTATCTGGATGGGGAGGGAGTCACACACCTGCTAAAGTGGATTCTGCTGGGAAGGAATTCTGTTGGCTGAACTCCGATGACATCACCTCTCTGCTATGGCGGGCCCCAGGCTCCTTGCCGAGTGTCCGAAGGGAGGGGTGGGACTGGTCCGTCCCCGGTTGGCTTCAGCTCCCAGCTCGCTATTTCATGAAGGCTTGGCTAAAGACTTCTTCCTGCCAAGCTGCGTCTCGGAGGCTAGCGGGACCCAGTCACGTTTGCTGCTGGCGGACGGGCTGGCAGCCGCGCCGCGGCACGCGGACTGTGGCTGGCAGATCTGGACCTCTGCATCTCCTGGCAGGGATTCGCTCATCTGGGGCAATCTGTCGCTTCAAAAAATCCTAGTAGCTCCTGGCCAGTCTCTCTTCAGTGGAATTTTGCTAGGAGATTCTCCGTTGGTAGAATCTAAGCGTTATCTATGCGTCTTTATGACCCCATCACTGGGGGGGTATTGAAAACGCTGCCTCTCCGCCCGCTGCCATGTTGGATCTCTCAATATATAAAATTTACATAATATTTCTGCTTATTAATCCCCTGTTGGAAGGGTATTTGACAAACCTTTTTCTCCCATTCTGTAGGCTCTCTTAAACTCTTAATTGTTTTCTTTGCTGTGCAGAATCTTTTTAGTTGGATGCTGTCACATTTATTGATTCTCACTTTTATTTCTTGAGTTTTAGAATCTTTTTAAGGAAGTCAGTACCTCTGCCAATGTGTTGGAATGTTTCACTATTTTCTTGTATTTGGTGTTTTTGGACTAATTCCTCAGACTTTGATCTACTTTGAGGTGATTTTGTTGTTGTTGTTGTTCAGAGTAAAAGGTAGGGATCTAGTTTCATTTTTCTTATAAACTATTCAGTTTTCCCTGCAGAATTTGTTAAAGAGTGTGTTGTTTGTCTAGTATGTGTTTTGGCACCTTTGTCAGGAATCAGATTTATGTGGATTTGTCTCTGTGTCTTTAGTCCATTTTTAGTTCACTTTTATGTACTGTTTAAGGTCCAGGTCCAGCTTCATTCCTTTGCGTGTAAATGTCTTCCTTTCCCAGCACCATGCATGGATGAGACTGTCCCTTCTCTATTGTAAGTTCCTTGGTGCCTTTTTGGTAATTGACTCTGTGTGTGTGGGTTTGTATCTGAGCTCTCTCCTTGTTCCACATACATATGATATCCTCTTTCTCTTCTTTGTGACAGCTTTCATGTCAGTATCTGAGTGGAGTTTGTTAAGTCCAACAGTATACTCATAATCACGTACTGTGATGCCTCTCATTTTCATCAGGAGGAGATGACTATTCATGATCTTTTGTGGTCTTATTGAATTAAATGGTTTTCTTTCTATATCAAGTAAGATTGTCATTGATAGATCAACAGGCTATGTCACTGAATCTCTTGCTTTGGGTAATCTGGACATTTTAACAATGTTTATTCTTCAGTCCATAAGCACACTATATCTTTCCTTGCATGTATGTCTTCATTTTCTTTCATGTGTATTTACTAATTTTCAGTATGCAGATGAATTTGCTTTCTTTGAATACATTTAGCTCAGTGTGATCCTAAGTATTTTGTTCTTTGTGATGCCATCATAAATGGAATATTATTATTAGTGTTCTTTTTGATAGATGATTATTAAGGATATAGAAATGCATCTGATTTTCTCAAGTGGATTTTGTCTTCTGAACCTTGACTGAACTTGATAGTTAGTTCTAACAGTTTTTATTGGAGAAGGTTGTAGCATGTTCTGTGAAGAGGACTTGTCCTCTGCCAACAGAGGCAGCCCTTCCTTCTTCCTTCCTGGTATGGGTGTCTGTGATTTCTTTTTCCTTACTGATTGCTATGGCTGGGACCTCCAGTTCTATGTGGAATACTGATGTGTGGGCAACCTCATCTTGGTCCTGATCTTAAAGGAAAAAGCTTTCCATTTTTTAGCCACTGCATACAATGTTTCATGTGGCAGATCCTGTATGACCTTTATTGTCTGTGGTGCATTCCTTTCGTACCTAATTTTTGGAGGACATCGTTGACTTTTTTCAGAATCAATCTTCTGTACCTATTGAGATAATATGACTTTATCTTTCATTCTGTCACTATGGTTTATCACATTGAATTATTTGTGTGTTTTGAAGCATTCTTGCACCCTGGGATAAATCTCACTTGGTCCTAGTGTATGGTTTAGTGAATGTTCTGTTGAATTTGTTCTACCAGCATTTGTTAAGGATTTTTGGTTTTTTTGTCTATGGACCTGAGATACATTGCCCTGTACCTATAGGTTTTGCTGTGGTTTTTATAATATTACAGTAACTTTACAGTGTGGCCTATTCGAAGCTTATCCGAGTTGTATTTAGAATGCTGCTTCTCAGACAAGAAAGAGAAAGCTAAACAGAAACCCAGCATAATTCCTTTCTGTGAACCTGAACTTGCACTTCTTTGCGGCTCCAGGGATGGACCCCACACATTGAGCAATCACTGTGGGAGGCCAGGCCTTAGCACTCAGCCTGTCACCTGGTGCCTTTAGTCCTGCACCAAATCCTGTGGGAAAAAGCCAAAGCAGTTCTCACTTGCATTCATTTATCTATGTGTTCATGCAGATTTTATATCATTGATGTGTCCTTTAACAAATGAGGTCCTCTTTAGAGACACCCTGAACATGTCAATCTATTTCTTCATGGAACAGCTTCCTTGACTTCTTGTGGGCACAAACTGACCCACCTCCACAGCCACAGTATTTCCTGGTGCGTGGGGAGAAGATTTGGCCATCTACCCCCTCTACATGGCATTGCTGAAGGCTTCAATTCTGAATGTAAGAATGTACTTAATGCCAATAAACAAAATCTTTTAGAAATGAATAAAACTTTTAATTTTAAAAGTAACCAATTATACAAAAAAAATTTCACATAAAATAAAAGGAAGAAATAAAGTAAGAGCAGTGCAGAGGCATGGAGGCTGTGGGTTGGTCTCAGTAAGAGGTGCTGGCTGAATGGCCTCCAGTGGTGGTTGACCCGGAGCTGCCTCTGCAGGCCTTTCCAGGTCCAGCTCTCTCTCAGGTGGTAGAGCTCCTCAAGCACCAGAGGTGGCCCTGCAGCTGCAAGAGGAGTAAAGTTCAAAAAACTATCCATGTTCCTTCCAGGGACAAAATATTCCCCACTGCCTTTCACAGAGCTCCATACAAACCCAACCCTGGCAGTGTCCCCAGAATGCATGCAGACAGTGACAGCTCCGCTTCTCGTTGTGCCTGCCCTGCCCCAGTTTCTGGAAGGTATGCTCTGCATCTCAAACCCCATCCCATTCCTACATACTCATACCCCCATCTCAGTCCTCCTCACCTTTGGCCTCTTCCTGCTGGGCTCTGAGTTTTGTATCCAGTCTAGGACCTGGTGGCCTTGGTCCTCCATGTTGGGGCCTGTTACAATTTCTGCACATTTTTAGTTTGTTTTGTTTTGTTTTGTTTTTTGGCACTGGTGATTAAACCCAGGGGTACTGTACCAAAGAGCCAAATTGCCAGCACCTTTTCTTTGTAATTGTGAGTCAGGGTCTCACTGAGTTGCTTTTGGCCAAGCTACTTTCCTGGGTTTGGTCCTGAACCAGCCATCTTCTTGCCTCAGCCTCTGGAGTTGCTGTGTCATAGGTGTGCAACACCAATACAGGCCTGCAGTTTACTCTTGAGAAATATTACTTTTTCTTGGAGTAAATGCCCTTAATTCTGAAACCGTAGAACTTATCGTGCATGTGAGTGGAAAGGGATAAAATTTAATGAATGCAGTTTAATATAATTAAATATTATTTTATTATATATTTATTTATTAATTAATTAAGAAATAAAAAATTTCCCACTTTTTGCCCATGAGAGCATCATTGATGACTGGGCAGATCACTCAAGGTCTCTGTCATGAATCTCTGTGGCCCTTTCAGTCTGTCTCACATTCTCCCACACAGGTTCATTTACATATGTTTCTGTGGATGTTTACACCATAGAAAAATGGTGACCTGGGCACAGACATCATGAATGCATTTTCCCCCCCATGTAACAGTTCCTTAACCCCTTTGCCTATGGGCACAGACAGACCCACCTCAGCTGCTGCATAGCATGTCTGCAGCAGATTTCTCCACATGGATGATAGTGAGGACTCTAATTCCTTGCTGCCAGAGTCTCTGCCTCCACATTTTCACTAGTTCTGGACATCAACCAGTCAGTCTAAAGGAGGCAAATGCTACCTCACTATCATACATTTTGTATGGGTTCACTGGGAGATTGAATGTCTCTGACATTTTCTAACCAATGTGGTGATTTTGTTTTGAATTGCAGGAGTTTGTTTTTGTCCTAGAAGGAAATTTGACTCAGGAGTTTTGGGTATCCCTAGGAGCAGTAGTCATTTCCTTTGTGGCATGTGACACTTATGTCATAGAAAGGCAGTTCCCCACCCAATGTTATCAAAGCATTTACTGTGGGGTTTTACTTTTTATATAACTTTGACATATCTGGTTTTTCCACTTCTAACAGCACAAAAATGTACCCAATTCCTCAATAGTATGTGGCCAACAGAAATCTTAGTGCACTGATGTGAAAAATTCAGAATAGGCATCTCACAGGGACAGAAGGATGAGTGATCATCTAGGACCAGAGGAAGGGAAAGGAGAGGGACTGCTTATGGGTAGAGGATGAGGAAATGGTTGTGGACCTAGACAGGGGTCCTGGCTGCCTGACATTGAAAATGGACTTCATGGCACTGAACTAAGCATTTCAAAGTGAGTAAAATGTCAAATTTTGTTTAAAATTAATGATAAAATGAAAAGAAAGTTGTCAAATAAAAAGGAAAAGGAATAAAAGGTCAATGGAGGTGAAGGGTCACTGTGAGATGGGAGCAGGTTCAAGATGCAGCTCAGAAACTGGCACTAGCTTCTGGAGGGTCTGCAGTAGTTGGCCAGGTCTAATCCATCACCCAATCTCAGGCCCCCATCTTCTTCACCTTCGGGCTCTGCCTCAGTGGTTTCTAGATACTCCAGCAGGTGTGGGAATCAGTGGCCTTGATGTTGCACAGGTGGGCCTGGCATGGGGACCTGGCTGTTGACTCTGCTGCTGGACAGTGATCCAGACAGGAACCAGGAGGATGTGGGTGGGCCACAGCAGGAGAGGCCTCAAAAGTGGAGGCAGCTCCCTGCATTACGAGAGTTATCCCAGGAGTAACTGAAAACCATCCATTCTAGAGGAGTAGATAGAAGTTTATCTTCAGCAAGAGGGTCCTGTATGAGTCACCCAGGCTGTCATCACACAGCCCTGAGCATCTGGATGATGGTGGTAACTGGTTCCCTTCTGGAATGTGGGGCAGCTCAGGGAGGCCAGCTCCTGTCCACCCAGCCTGCGGTGTGTTCTTATTGGACAGAGTAGCAAGAGTCCCCTGATGTTTTGGCTCAATACAGCTAACCTTGTAATATTTGGAGAGAATGTGGCAGGACAGCCAGGCCACTGCCACATGGACAACTGTCACTGGAGTTAAAATGAGGTGAAATGTCAGAATGGAGAGGAAGTGAAGTGAAAGGATGACAATGTGGCTTTCCAGAGGTTTCCACCAATATGTGGACAGTGACCTTGTACTTGATGAAGGCCAAGGCTGAGCACAGAGTATGGGGATGGATGATGAGTTGAAGCCTAGTTCCATAGGGTACAGGATTGTGGTCCTTCCATCCCTCAAGCACTGTAGGGAGGTGGCCTTTTGGCTCCAGATACCCCTCTGTTCTTCTGTGCCCTGCATGTGGAGTCCCATTTGTACCCATTGTCACCCTGAAGTTAAGCTGGTGCCTCCTCCTCAGTGAGCCAAACTTGCACTCTACATCTCCTCAGTGGTAATCTGCCATCCCCTCCCTGTGAATGCTTGAGTGTGGACTGGCTTTAGTGACACACTTGTAACCTATAGAGTATGACAAATGGCATGTGGTATCATTTCAGCATGATTTTCTTGACCGTTTGTGCTCTGTCTCTATTATTTTCTTCATTTTCCCCCCTCTGCCTCACTTGGATCTCTGGCTCTGGGGAAGCTGCTGTTCTTTCATGGTGCCCTAAGAGAGGCTTATGAGTCCTAGGACAGAGTCCTAAGATAGTGCCTGGCAGCTGGCATGAAGCCCCCAGCCCTACTTGAATGTTGTTTAGGCCATTTCTGCCCCTGGTGAACTCTGCTCCCCACTTCCAATACAGACCCTCTGTCACACAGGCTTCTGTCCTGGGAGAACAGGAGATGCCACTGGGGGCCCAGGCTTCACCTGTGTACTCCCTTTCCTCACCTGTCACCTTTGTCCTTGGGTACCATGACAGGACACCAGGCTCAAAATCTCCCACCACCTATTCCTGCCTCATGTTGCCCTCACTCAAAAGGAAAGGTGTTGGGCTACTCAGGGGGCTTTACTGTGTGGACTGGACTGGATGGACCTGCCCTTGGCTGATTGGTATCACCCATTGGTTCCTCCTCATAGATACCCTGATGTCTAGAGCAGAGTCAGAACCAGCATAGGACCCTTTGTAGGAATCTGTCTTTGTGATCATCCTGAGTCTGGTCCTTGAGAGGTGGGATACAGCCCCCAATGCAGCTCTCATTCTGGGGCCTCCTAAAGCCACCCATGACCATGGGAAGTCAATATACAACAGAGCACGTCACTCCCTTAACTATATGTTGGTTTCTTTCTATGAAAACCCTGATGTTTCCTGGGTAGCTGCTGAACCAGGGTAGCACTTTGTGCCTTAGGTTGTGGCTTTGAGATGTCCTGAGTCTGGGTCCTGGGATAGGGGAATGTAGCACCAGAGACTTCTTGGCTGTGGGGTATCCTGAGGCTTTGGCCTTAGATATTGAGAGGTAACTAACATCTTTCTGCATCCCCGATGTCTGGCTGAGTGAGCTAGGGAGAAGACTGTTGCTGTAATGTATGTGCCTGAGTACTGGGGTTTCTTGTACTGCTTGGATCTGTCACCATTGAAGTGAAGTCATGTCTTTGGGACCCTAACCTGACTCCCCCTTCTGATGAGACCACATATGTCCCTCTGGGCCACTGTCTGCTCTTCTCAGCCCCTGTATATTTTTGTATGCACACACAGTATCTCCACCCCTGGCCCTTGAATTTCTGTGATAGTCCTGGGTACCTGCAGTGTCCCAGCTCCAAGGAACAGACCTGGATTAGCTCCAGTTTCTCTTCCTGACCTCTCCTGTGACCCTGGACAAGGCATCATATCTTTAGGGCTTCCCTAGTCTCCCCTGCACACTGGTGGTCATCCTAACATCTGTTTTCTAGTGACATTATCAGGCATGTATGAGAAACACTGTGGGCTGCTGTCACATGTAGGTAATGCACAAAGTTGGAGATGAAATAGTGGAAGGTTTTGGATGTGGCATAGAATATAGCTAAAAATAAGTCTGGGTTCCTACGTTGTGACCTTGGAAGTGTTGCTTCCCCTGTTGGCATCATGAGAGGGTTGAAATTCAGTTAATTCGGATATTTTCAAGGTCCATAAGCCTTCTGAATGCTTCCCATTATAGTTAGATTCAGATCTAAGGGCCTCAACTTGGCCTTTGAGGCTGGACCTTGTGCTTAACAGCTCCCAGTTACCCTCACTCCTGGTGTGCACATCCTAAGCAATCCCCTCCCTTTGAGTGCTTGAGTGTGGACTGGATTTAGTTGTTCACTCCTTATCTATGGAACATGACCAATGGCATATGGTGTCACTTCACCATGATTTACTTAACATTTTTGCTCTATCTCTATTATTTTCTTCTCTGTTTCCCTTGGAACTCTGGCTCTGGGGAAGCTGTTGTTCTCTCATGGTGCCCAAAGAGAGGCTTATGAGTCTTAGGACAGAAAGAACAACACATGAGAAGATATTAGGTCTCTGTCCTGAGTCCTTCCAGTAACCATGGGACCCAGTGTGGAAGCAGATCTTGCAATAACTGAACCTCAGGTGAGTCCATAGACCAGGCCTCCTGAGAGACATCAGGAGCCTCCATCTGAGTCCTAAATTTCTGTTTCATAGAACTGTGAGACCATAAATGTTTGTTGTTGAATCCTTTAAGTTTGGGGTAGCATTTTCCCAGAGTAGTGGGTAAGTGGTATAGTCTAGAAGGCCCTAGAATCTGTCCCTCCATCCCTGGACAATGCTCCTGGGCTTTGTCCAACCCCACTGGTTGCCCTTTTAACTTCCTCTCTGTCTGAACTCACTTTTGTCTTTGACTTCCTGAACAGTTGATCCTTCCCTCTGGCACACTGTGCCCAGGGTTGTGCAGGGCTGCATCCCTCTCAAGTCTATGCTTGAGTGATTTCAAGCCCTCAGTTTTATGAAGGAGCCAAGGGCACAAAGGAGCAGGACATCAGTGTCCAGGGGCATTAGGAGGGACTGCAGGAGCTCCCCTTTCCCCTGCTTACAAGTCTTTTTCACTATGGCCACTTCCAGGGTCTTATCCCACTTCCACAACAGACTCCGAGGCTCCAACAAGGTGGTCCTTGATCTGTCCAAAGATGAGTGGGTCAGTGCTCTGCTACCTTGTGTCCTTGCCAAGTTTTTGGCTGGCTCTGAAGGACTTCCAGGAGGCCGACAGCATATTTCAAGGAGCTGTGTGCACTAGGGGCTAGAGGTTGGTGAGCCTTGTGATCCTTGGAGTGAACAACGGCAAACTCCATGTTATGTCAGGAAGGAAACTGTGGCTTCTCATGAATCCCCTCCACAATAGGCAGGTGTTCCTAGAGAAACATTCCCATGTTGGTGGGTAGAGGAGCCAGGAACAGGCATACCCCTTGTTTTCTTTAGGGATTTCCCAGCCCTGAAATCCTGCCATCTCTCCTCCTTCCACACTGTGGATCCTGGATATGCTACCTGGATATGGCTAGTCATGTCCCCTGGAGGAACTGCCTCTAGCATCTTTCTCCTTTTCCTTTGTTACTTCCCAGTGTCCATCCCCACTGTTGAATACCACTTTGACCTCCACTTGTGGTGTTATTGTGTGTGTGTGTGTGTGTGTGCATGCATGTGCGTGCGTGTATGTATGTGTGCGAGTGTGCACACATATTTGTTCACACATCCTTGGAATGTTAGCGGTTCTCTTGATAAAGCGAATCCTGTAGAAGATGGAAGAGCCCTGGTCTAGAGGTCAGAACCCTCCTTTCTGTCATTTGGGGTTTTAAATTTTGCTCTTTGGTTTGTTTTTTAAAGTTTGGTCTTCATTTATTTGAGACTACTCATTGAGTTTATCAATATTACACTTTAATATGCAAAAATGTCCATGCGTGGTTAGAGCTGTGGATTCTGGGTGGGAAGGGGTTACATGAGGTGATTTCTTTTTGGTCAGAGGAGGCATGATTGATATATAATGCACTACACATATTTAAAGTATAAAAACGTACAAATATATAAAGAGCCTGGAAACCATCACCTGAGTGATGGTAATGAACTCATACATGCATAATAATGAACTCATGTTTATATCCCCTTAAATTTCCTTGTGGCCACTTGTCATCGCTTTCTGTCCTCCCATCCCTTGCAACCATTCATCTCTTTCATGTTCTGGCCCTGTAGTCGTTCAGTATGTGCTTTCTTGTAGGGCTTATTCATTCAGTGTAATGAATTTCAGTTTCATGTGTGTTGTCCTTTGTATGTACCACAGATTGATTCTCCATTCATCTGCTGGTGGACATTTGTGTTGTCTGCAGTTTTTGACCTTTACAAATAAAGCTGTTGTGATCATTTTTGTACAAGTCTTTGTGGGCATATATGCTTTCATTTTCCTGGGGAAAACTTAAGTATGAATTGCTGGATCATACAGTTGATGTGTTCAAAATAAAGTTTTAGGTTTGTTGAGTGAATTCTTAATCCCTATTCTTGTATATTCACCTTTTTCTCATTTGGTTTTGGACAGTGAGCCTGAGGCAAGGCTATTTCTCTTTCAAAAACTTCAATTTCTTTTACCTAGGAGTTAATTTAACAGAAAAAAAAATCACCTCTAATCATACCACGCTAACGTTTTGCAGGTTGTTGTTTTTTTTTTTTTGTTTGTTTTTTTGCATATAGGTTAAGTCCATGTATCATACAGAATTTTACCTTAATTCAGCCATTACTGTATTGTGAGATATTTGTGTTGTTTTTATTTTTTATGTTAGCTTACAAAATGAGATGACTTCCAATATATAGCTGAATGTATTCCCTTAGGATTTGAATATTTTAGTACTGGCTAATTGGAAAATTATTCTTTTTTTTCAATGTATTCACTTACTTTTTAATTAGCAGTGTTTTAGTAACATTTATGGGGCACAATGTGGTTTGGGACCTCTGTATACATTGTAAATGATGCAGTTCATTTACATACCCACTACTTCCATGATTTAACTTTGTCTGTGTGGTGAGAACATTTAAATCCCTTAGAAATTTTGAAATATACAATTTTGACATCATAGAACACAGTTGATCAATAAATTTTCTTCCTCATTCTGAGACCTTGAACTCGTTGACTGACCTTCTCTCCTTCCATGCCTCCTGGAAGTAGGTGTCTAATTTGTTTGTTTCTTTCACTCTCTCTCTTTTTTTATATATATCTAGGGTTTTGAACATGCTCAGCAAACATCCACCACCATGCTCAGCAAACATCCACCACTACACACCCAGATTTTATGTTTTGAGGCATGTTTGCACTAAGTTGCCCGTGCTCACCTCGATCTTGCCATCCTCCTCCCTTAGTCACCCAGGTAGCTGGGATTACTGGTATATGTTCCAGTGACTGCCTAGAAGCAGATATTGTTGAATTTGCCCATGAAGGGTTCAAGTCCCTTGGACCACAGTGCCAAATTGTTTTCCTGAAAACCAGGGCCACCTGTTCACCCACTAGTAAAACATGCTGTTTATATATATATGTAGTAGACAAAAATGGGCCCTGGACCCAAGGGTGAGGAGCTGTTCCCTGCCTGCAGCCCCTGCTGATCTCTGTGCTTAGTGACAGCTCAGCTAGCCCTGCTGCCCAGCTCCACTCTGCTTTTGCTCTCGGCTTGGGTTGCTTTGTGTCTGCTGCTGATGTCCAGGAAGACTTCATTTTTGAGGACATGGAGACACTCTGTGGTACCCTGTGCACATTGGCCACTGACAGCAACAAGTACCATGCTAAGACTGACTGTGGGCGCCAACGCTCTACTTTCTGTGCTGTGCTGAACTTTGTTGAGGGCAGTGAATGCGAGGAAGACACAATCCGCTTTGGACTTGAAGTGCTCTATGTGGACAGCTGGACTCGGCACTGGATCTATGCTGCCTTCGAGGATGTGCTGGGTTTCTGCATGCACCACCACCTTCAGAACAATGAGCTTCTTTGTGACATCTTTGGCCTGGGCCCGGTGCTGGTGCTGGTGCTGGATGCCACTGCCTTGAAGACCTGCAAAATTTCACACTTTGAGAAGCACCTGTACAATGCTGCCACCTTCAAAGGCTGGACCAAGGCTCCCAGCCGTGTATAGGACAAGTGGGCAGACATCTGTGAGGCAGATCAGCTGAAGAAAAGACTATCCACATTGTTGCCCATATTTTTAACAGAAGAGAGTGCAAGAACTGGTCTCTGCCAATGATTGTCACTTTATTTTTTTAATGGCAAAATCAAAAACAGATATAAGGTAGATGAGTGAAGGGTCAGGACATTTGGGACCCTGGCCTTTGTCCCTGCACTCAACCCTATGGCCTCTTCCTGCCCTTTCTCAGGTGAGGCCAAATGTGTGCCTCTCCCAGGGTAGTCAGTAGGGAAGCTATCCCTTTCTTTCCTTTTTTTAGGCCTTGTTCCCCTAGGGTGACCCACTTTCTTTGGGGGATTGGCATCTGGACAAATGCCATCATAGTATGTATAGAAGCAAAGCGACCTGGAATGGATTTACATATATTTAAAGATTATTAAACAGAATGCTCAGCTTAAAAAAATGTTGATGTTTAATGCACATTTTCTTGATTAATAATAAGTTGGGTGCCTTTATCTGTGAAGTATAAATTCAGGTATTATGTTTCTTTTTGATATTAACTAGTTGATATTTTTGTAAAGAGTGTATTTAATAGAATTAAAAACAAATCCAAAGGAATAAGATGCCTAGGAATGATATTAACAGAAAGTGAGTGAGACATACTTAACAAATGCTGTTATACACCATTCAAGTTGTTTCATGGTTCATATGTTAGTATTTAATTTTGTTTAAAACCTTTTTTAGTTTGAGATAATTATAGATTCATAGGAAGTTGCCAGACAGTACAGAAAGGACCTTGTGTATTTCATTCCATCTTCTTTCAAGGTTTTATCTTACATATTCATGGAAGAATATTCCAACCATAGACCCCAAATAGAAACAATGTATCACAACTTTTATTGCATTTTCTCAGATGTGTAGGTTCATGTAATCACCATGTGTCAGACATGAGTGTTTGGCCCCTCTGTGATTATGTAATGACATAATGTGAGAGTGTATTGGCACCAATTTGTGTACTGCACTGTGACTCTGGTAGTAACTATCACAGTGAGCTCAGGCTCCACAAGTCCAAGGGCAGAGTCCCCAGCAAGGCTGCCTTTAATTCAGATGCTGGCTGTATTATAGGGATACCCAGGAGCCCCACATTTCCGACCAACTGATACTAATTTGGGGATTCATGTGACCCCCGCATAGAACTCATGGAATACTGGTGATTAAAGTGCTGCTATAAAGGGTGTAAACAAGGACATACCAAATGATGAGATATACAAAGTGAAGTCTAGGAGGGTCTGAGCAAGGACCTTCTCCCTGTGGAATCCAGCACACCTTTCTCTTGGCCCATCATTGTATTCACCAAGCAGAAATGTCCACTGGAATGAAATACACAAGGTCCTTTCTGTACTGTAGATGTGATTGATTAAATCAATAGATGTGGGGTTGAAATCAGTCTCCATCTCCCTTCACTGCCCTGAGGTTGGGCTGGCTCAAAGCCCTAACCCTCTACTCATAGGAGTGGTGTTTATGATGAACATCCTTCCCTCTCTTGCATCAGATCCAACCTTTTAGCAGAAACACAATTATGATACAAATAATGATAGTTGTATTATTTAGGAAATTCTAAGGCTTTAGACTTCCTCCCAGAATCCAGGAGCAAACGCCAATCAATTCTGCTTATATAACTTTCTTTTTTTGAATTTCAGTTATTTTGAATAACAGTTGTCATTTGAGATTGATTCATCTTTTCACTCAGGTGCTTGTGATCATTCCATGGACGCATGTGTCAACAGTGCATTCCTTTTTATTGCTGTTTGGTATTCCATGGTATAGAGATACCAGTTTGTTCCACCGCTCAACATTCCTTCAGGAACATAAGGATTTCATAAAAATCCCTTCTGGACCTTAGATAGGGTGCATGTCAGTGTTGAAGTAGTAGTTGAAATATAAGCTTACCTGCATTCTTCATGTTCTTTGGGGAAAGTCTGTCCCCTGCCTTAGCCTGAGAAAATTACTATACATGGTCATAATCATAGGGGGAAAGCAACACAATAAACTGGTCATGACCAAAAAGAAAGCCTTTTTTTGCATTAAATTTACTAAATTGTTCTAGTATGTAAAAATGTACTCGTGCACAATCTGGTTTAAAGGAACTGACAGAACATTCTGTTCTGCATGGGAATGTGGCTACTGACCTAAAGTTCTAACTTATGGATAGGAAGACGATGAAGGCAGTAAATGAGGGAGTAAATTTAATAAGGTGTGTCAGGGTATGAATAAATCACTCCCTGTGATTTCATGAGAAGCTTGTGATGGATAAATTGTGCTCCACTATTCCTATTCCCCTATCCTGAGTTCTGGCCTTTCTTTGTGAACACATGCTAATGTCCTGTGAGTTTCTCAGGAGAAAAATTTTTAAGTTATGTTTCGTAGAGAACTGTAAGAAGCCATGGAAATGTTGGGAGGTAGAGGTGGGAAGTGCTAGCTTACACACCTTCATTTGTGTGTGGTCTCATTCAACATGAGGGGGCCAAGCAGGGGTTCCACTGAGGGGGTCTTATATGGGAGATTAGTGAGTAGGGTTTGAGGAATAATTTCATAAGCATTTGGGATTTTTTGCATGAGAGGATTCTGGTAAAATGAGTCATTCTTTCCATGTGGAGACCAAGGTGGTCTCATGGAACTTTATTCTATTGATTTTTAAACCTTGATGTTACAATTTCATAGGGTCTGATCCAGTGGGTTTTGCTTTCACCCCATCTGGAAAAATTGGGGTTTGTAGTCAATATGGTGGTTACATAGTGGCTGAGCTAGCCCACTTGCTTTGTATCCACATATTCCCACACTGAATGAACGGGAAGGGACTCATGGGGAGCCGCTGGCTGAACTAGAATTCCGATGCTAGGAATAGAGTCCAGCAAAGTGTTTTCCCTTTATATCTCTCACAAGGATAGAAAATATCTAAGAGCTGTGAGTAAAGGGATGAATGTATGTGTTATACCATCCGAGAGATCCAATATTATGTTAACATTTTGAATAAATCTCAATCAAGATATGTTGTTGTCTCTTAGTTGAGTCATATCAGTTACCCAAAATGGTGAGGCCACATATGGCTGGACAACTTCTATTTTAAAACCCAAATCCAGTGGAAACCAGAAAATCTGGTGGTCTTGCCCTGGGAGACATTTTGTACATTTGATATGCTAATGAACTGGACTGATCAGTAATGACCAAGTGGGAGCCTATAATGTGCCCATGTCTTCTGACTCTTATTATCAGACCACCCATGCCATACTGAGAGGTACCATAGCCCTGGCCATGTTTGTGACGTCTTAATATACTGATAATGCAATCATGTTTACAGGGTGGTAGAGTAGAAAGCCTCTTGGCACAGTTCCCAACCTCTTCCCTGCAGTGTTTGACAAGAGAAAGAAATATAGCCAAAGGCCTGTTGTATTCAAAAGAATTAAGTGGACTTTTCCCAACTGCTAGGGGATGTTCTCTACATACTTGAACTTTCCCTAATGATGGGGGTGTCGCTGTTGTTCAGCATGGTTGCTCTGAGCACTCTTGACTCTATGCTGGTGGAATGACTCAGGATGGTGTCGTGGGAGAATGACCAACTTATTTTAAAATTAATTGTAAAAGCCAGGTATACTGGGTCACCCCTGTAACCCCAGTAGTTTGGAAGACTGAGACAGGATCATGAGCTTGAGGCCAGCCTGAGCAACACAGAGAAACCCATCTCAAAAATAAATGAATAAATAAATATATAAAAAATTTCCAGTGTAAAGAAAATCATTAAATAACCATCATTTGTACCACTGTTAGAGGTGTATACTGAGTGTGTGTGTGTGTGTGTGTGTGTGTGTGTGTGTGTGTGTTGAGATGGGGTCTTGCTATGTTTCCTAGTCTCTTCTCTTACTCTTAGGTCTTAATGATCCTCAAACCTCAGCATTCTGAGTATCTGGGATTACAGACATCCCCTATCTCATTTGACTCTCATTGTGATTTTTAAAATTTTTTTTAATTTTTAAAAATTGTAAATGGATGCAATACTTTTATTTTGTTTATTTATTTTTATGTGGTGCTGAGGATCAAACCCAGGGCCTCACAGGTACAAGGCAGTTGCTCTACCACTGAGGCCCAGCCCCAGCCCCTCTCATTGGGATTTTAAGTTGCATTGTTATAATGACTAAAGATGTTGTGCATCTTTACCTTTGCATGTTGGACTCTGCATTTTCTTCATGACAGTAGTCCAATTAAAGATTAGGACCTAGAAAAATTACAAACTAAGCCCTATCTTAGAAGAAGGAAGAAAACAATAAAGATTATAACTGGAAATAATGTCCAGGTGCAGTGGCATATACTTAAAATCCCAGCAGCTTGGAGGACTGTGGCAGAAGGATTGTGGGTTCAAAGCCATCCTCAGCAATTTAGTGAGCTCCTACGAAATTTAGCAAAACCCTGTCTCTAAATAAAATTATTAAAAAAGGGATGGGGATGTGTCTAGGTTTAATGTTTGGTACCAAAAAAGAGTAAAGAATAATGAAATAGAGGACGTGAAATCATTGATATAATCCATAAAATCCTAATTTGATTTTTTGAAAAGATCAGCAAAATTAACCAACCTTCACCTTAGAAGCAACAAGAACAAAAGGTATGACCCAACATATAAGATTTGAACATGGGATCATTCTGCCTAACAGAAAGAAAAGGCATCCCAATAGAGGACAGTGAATAATTTAGATGAAATTATTTTCTGCCAGTTAATCAGCATGAGGCCACAGGGAAGCACAAGGTCACCTTGCACAATGAAGGCAAGGATCCTGCCCTGAGCTCCTTTGGAAGCCTGGGGGCGGTAAGGGCAATGGGAATGCCAAGGGAGTGATAGCGTATGAGCCAGTCCCTGAGTTATCTTCGAGGTGAATTCTGGGCCATTATCTGATTGAATAGAAGTGGGCATCCCAAAACGGGGGATTATGTGAGTGAGCAATAGATCAACTACCATAGAGGCCCGTTTATTGGAAGTGGGAAAGGCTTTAACCCATTCCGAAAAAGTATCTACCAATACAAGATATTTTATGTTTTTTACTCGGGACATGTTGGTGAAATCAATCTGCCAGTCTGCAGCTGGGGTATGACCATGGGCCTGATGAGAAGGGAAAGGTTTAGGTTTTAATGGATATTGGTATTGGTTCTCTGGCAGATCTGACAAGCGGAAGTGAACTGTTGTAGGAGGGTCTTATCGCGTGGTAAAGGGTGAAAAAGGAGCGAAGGAAAGTAGTAAGACTCTGTGGACTAGAATAGAATAGAGAGTGAAGAAACTGGAAGAGTTGTTGGGGATCGGCTGGTAACAAAGAGTAGCGGAGAAGAGGTAATAGACCCTCACCAAGCTTACCATGGAATTAAGCCTGGACTGGGTAAAGGTGCTCCCCTTGGCTTTATTGCACATTAGGGCCCTGCCATAAAAAGCCTTCTAATCTCTCACCTTTCGAAGTCATGTATGGCCATCCCCTCGTTCCTCCCAGACTGCCTACAGAACCCCTACCCATCTCCAAAATCTATGCCCTGCCCCTCCTCTTCCATCTATGCTCTGAACTTTGGCGCTATCAAGCCTGGCTCCTTCCTGACCCCAGTCTCTCTCAAAACCCTACCTCCTTAACACCTGGTCAACTTGTTTACTATTGCCCACTGGGGGAAAATCCCCCTCTAAAACCAAACTGGGAGGGTCCTGCTCAGGTGATTATATGCACTCCCTTGGCAGCCAAACTCAAACTACCTAATAACCAACTTACCCCATGGATTCATTCCAGGCTTAAGCCCGACACTCCTACACCTTCATCAGAAGAGCCAACGATCGTCACCTGTCATTAAGTATCTAGTCAATGCTCCCCCTCATTTCTAGCCCCTCTTGGGTCCTCTCTTTGCCCTTTATTCAAGGCAATTGACCCTAAGGGCCCCCTTCAGCCAGACCCCCTTTTCTTCCTTACAGACCCGCGACTTGCTTGGATCTGGTTGGTAGTGGGATCCTTGTGTGTTGTCCTTCTGACAAACCACTTAGGTGTCCAGAGCATGGTGACCCCTGAATAAATGTGATCATAAGAGAGCACTTTACCAGTTGCCTTCTGGGCCTAAGGAGAAACAGGTGAGTTTTGTTTACCCTCCCAGTTTCATTGAGGTGTAACTGGTGTGCAGGACCCTGCATATAGTTGGCGCGTACATTTGGGCATGTGCACCCGCAGATGTTCCCATCACCACCCTCCAACAGCATTCCCATGCCTTGGTGTCATGAGCTAGTTACAGGCTTTTATAGAGTTTCTGCTTTTTCTATGTGTATGTGTGTGCATGTCTGAGTTCAGTTTTAAGTCCCCAGGGGAAGAAGTTACCATCTTCTGATGGCAGCTGGAGTGTATGTAAGTACCACTGAGACTCGATGCTCAGACCAGTGGTTAGCTGGAGCATCTATGCCAAGTGTGATAGCATGCGCTTAGTGTGTCCACCTTCAAGTTTACACAGGGCTCCAGAGGGCCTCCCAGTTTTGTAAGAATTCCAAGTATCAGTATTTAAAGTTGAGGTGTTTCACATAAAACCTGGAGTTATCTGACTGCTCTCAAAGGGAAATATGGTAGCTGGTACACCAGGTAGGAGAAAGATTGAAGGGCAGCCTTAATAGAGAGGGGAGGGAGCTAGATTGGACTAGGAATGAAGAGTGGAATTGAGGGTATTAGGTGCAGGACAGGCTGGTGTGCAGGGCCTGCAGGGCAAGCCAAACAAAGTTAGCTGCAGAATGACCTGGCCTCTCAAACCCTCTGTCTGGTTCTATATCACCTGTTTGCTTCAAGCCTCAATGCCAAAGCCCCCACTCAAGGCTGAACACTCAACCCCCCCACCCCCGCTCAGGGTTGAACACTTAACACCCCTTAGGCCAAAAAGGCAGCTTGCAGACCCAGAGACCCCATTAGATTTGGGCTATAAAAACTCCCTGTGCCTGTTCCTTCCCCCTATCATAAAGTTCATTCAGACTCAGGTGAGTAAAATTTCTAATCAAGCTTTTAACCAGCTTCTCCTCAGGAGGAGAAGATTTGGGCTATAAAAACTCTTTGGGCCAATCCCCGGTGGTAACAAAGAGTAGCGGAGAAGAGGTAAAGCTCTGTAGGGTGGCTGATTGGCCTTGGAATTCCCCATAGTAGTAAGGGAGGAGTCAGTTTGGTGGGCCTTGCAATGGATTATTCCCAGTTGGGAAGGCAGCCTGGAGGCTCGTAGTAGGCCAGAAATAAGTGTGGAATTAATGACTGCCGTCCCTCAGATGGTCAATAGCCCCCTTTCTTCCAAATGCCTGCATGGGAGATCTGTATATAGGGAGAGGGTTTTTCCCTCTGCTAGCTCGCATCCCCTTGTGGCAGCTATGAGTTCAGCTTGTTGGTTGGTGGTATTTGGTGGGAGAGGTTTTGCCTCTATGATGGATGAGAGGGAAACGACAACATGTCCCGATACTTTAACCCCTTCATGTATAAAGGAGCTACCATCTGAGAACCAGACGAGGTCCAAGAGGGCAGGGGTCCCTCAGAAATGGTGGTAGGGCAGGGTAAAATCTTCTCTAATACCTCCAGGCATTTGTGGACGGATCTTGTGAGGGAGAGGATGGGAGGAGGGAGGCAGGGTTTAATGGAGAGCAGGGCTGAAAAGAGATGGAGGGATTTTCAAGGAGAGACAAGGAGGGATAGAACCCTGGAAGGAGGAAGTGACTGTAGCCCCTTGTAAATAAGGAAATCCTTTAGATGGTGAGGAGATGAGGTGGTTAGCAGGGGTCCAAAGGTAAGCTTGTGTGCTTCTTTCTGGAGGTCATGGGCCGCTGCTAGGGCTCTAAGGCATGGGGGCCAGCCCCTGATGGTGGGGTTGAACTGTTTGGATAGGTAGGCCCCTGGTGCAAATGTGGAGCCTTATTCCTGACCCAGAAAGCCCAGACTTTGTCCCTGTTTTTCATGTACATAGAGGGTGAAGGGTCGGGAGAGGTCGGGGAGATGCAGGGCAGATGCCCAGAGGAGGGTCTTTTTATAAAGGGCTTCCCTACTCCTGAGGGTAGGGGTTCATCTTGGGGGCCCTTGGCTAGATTATATAGCTGCCTGGCGAGGAAGGAGAAATTCAAAAGTAATCCAGGCCCTGAAGTACCTAGCCAAACCCAAGAAGGAGAGTCATCTTTGGTCTTTGGTGTAGGTATAGACACAATAAGCTGTTTTCTGTCTACCGTAGTGGCCTTTTTCCCTTGAGAGAGAGAGAACCCTAGATCTGAGAGAATGGGAAGTTGTCTATGGAACAGAGTAATAGGGGACTCTTTCTTGGATAGATTGTCTTTCCTCCTACCCTGACAATAGGAGAGGTGGCACTGTTTGCCCCCAGAATTCTGTCAGGACTGAGAAGATAGCCGTGGTGTCAAGGAGAAAATCAACCTTGCATCCATCCACCTGAATCCACACCCTGGGTTCCTGTCTATTGATCATTATGGTTGGGGACAAGGACCAAAGGCACTGTCAATCGATTGCCATGCCCAGAAAGTCGGAGGGTTCCCTGGCCATAGGTCTTCTATGGGATCTAGGACAGTCAGAGCCCCAATGACCCTGTTGTTGACATTTAGGGCATGGAGTACTTGGAGTGCATGGTGCGGGGCATGCCCTGGCCCAGTGTCCCTCCTTGCCACACTTGAAGCAAGCACTCGGGGTGTTTTCGGTGATGGGCAGCGACACAAGGAAGGATCCTGCAGCACCTGGGGGAGCATAAAAACCTTAAAGGCTACCGCCAAGATCTCAGTCTGGGGGGTGGCAGGGCCTTGTTTGAGCTTTTTTAGTTTGGCCCAGATGTCGGGGTAGCTCTGCGAGAGGAAATATGTCATAAGGACATGATGGCCATCTGGGGTTTCGGGATCTAGGTTAGTGCTGAAGGGCTTTCGTAAGCCGATCCAGAAATTCCAATGGGGTCTCTTGTAATTTTTTGGAAATTGACAGCCTTAAGTGCTGCTTTTTTTTTTTTTTTTTTTTTTTGAGCCCAGCAATAATACATGCAGAGAATCAGTCCCTACTCTATATGCCAGCTTGTGTATTATCTGGGGCAGCAAGTGGCCCCAGAGGGTGATTGGGATTAACTCGGTGAATTTCATCCGCATGGGCTGTGGAAAGTTCCCAGACTCTGGTACATTCCTCAAGAAGGAGAGTATTAGCCAATAACATATAAGTGAGGCTATAAGCCTGGAAGGCCCTTTTGAAAGTCTCTTTTGTGGTGAATGAGCCCAACCTTTGCTCGAGTTGCATGGGGTCATTCATAGAGAACGGGACATGTACCTGGATAATGCCCTCAGGTCCAGCAACCTCTCTTAAAGGGGCCATGGTTTGTGGGACTAGGGGCGGGACATAGTTTGGGGGAACTAAAGGTGTCAAGTAAGGGGGAGCACCTGAGGGGGTGGACGGAGCCAATGGGGGAGGTCGGTAGGGAGGGGGTTCATCTGCCTGATAGGTAGGGGTGAGAATGAAGAAGAGAAAAAGCCTCAACATAGGGGAACTCCTTCCACTTTTTCAAGCACTCTCAGGAGTTAAAAAGATCTCTAAGAATTGCGGGATCTAGGGATCCTCCTGGGGGCCATTGATTTTGATTGTCTAATGGATAGTAAGGCCAATCTTGTGTGCAGAATTTAATAAGGGGGAGTCTGCAGGGAGGGAAGAAGAGGCCCCCATAGGTCAGGAGAGGGACAAGGGTGGTTGAGAGAGAGAGAGAGAGAGAGAGAGAGAGAGGAGTGCCTGTTCTTCCACCCCTAAGTACCTCCCACTCATGAATGGGGTTCCAGAGAGTCCACCGTCACCATGAAGGTCGTGGTGGGGTGCATTCTCTCCTCCAGATTGAGCGTCAGAGGTTTGCCGGATGATCATGGTCAAAGCCCCTGCATAGCCCATCTGAAGTTGGATACCTGATAGGGGAACTCACCTACTGAAGATCTGGTGTTGTAAAAGCAATTGAAAGAGTGGACCTGGATGGCAAGCCTTGAGAGAGGGGGCCCTTGAGTAGTGAGGCATTCCCCCTCCCGGGTTTCGGCACCAATGAAAGAACAAACAAGGCTTGTTGTTGGAGCAAATGCCCGTTTATTGAGGAACAGCTCTGCATATATAGAGCCAGAGGTGGTTTGACAGATGGCATGGGGTGCTTTTTGATTGGAGGGTAAGGATCAGGTGAGCCAGCAGGGCTAGTCTGATTGGTGGGTAGGATCAGGTGAGCCAGCAGGGCTCACCATTGGATGGCTCTTCTTGGGGAATGGGGAAGTTAGTCTTTGGAGCCGGGGCGACTCCCAACAACTTCCAAGTGTGAAAGTTATTGCACTAAGCAAAATTTGTCAATCACTTTTAGAAGATTCCCAAAATGATGGTGATACTTTAATAATAACTATTAATATTTTATGGCAATAAAGGCCATTCATATGAAATGTGTACAGAATTTAATACAAAATCCAGTGATGGAGTATTTTGCATGAGATGTTTTTTGAATTAATTTTTTAATTATTCAATATCTGAAGATACTTTAACTTTATGTATCTCCAATGCAATGGGGGAAATTAGGATGCCTTAACATTCTTTAAAAATTTTCTGTATGCAAAAAAAAAAATTTTGTTGGCTGTGGTTGAGGCTCAGGGATAGAATGCTTACAAGCATGTGTGAGGCACTGGGTTCTATCCTTGCACCACATTAAAAATAAATAAATAAATAAAGTTATTGTGTCCATCAATAACTGAAAAAAACAATATTAAAAATTAAGTTTCTCTAATTTCACCATCTTTCCTGTCCCCATGCCCCCTCCCCTCCCATCATTACCCTAGGTACATGTATGACTGAACATCTGGTGTGACTCTATGTTGTATACAACCAGAGATATGAAAAATTGTGCTCAATTATGTACAATGAATCAAAATGCATTCTGTGTCATGCATAACTAAATAGAACAAATTTTTGAAAAGAAAAATTCATTTTTATCTCCCTAAATCATTGGAACTTTGAGCCTTGGATCCTACATTATCAATTTTTATTTGCATTTGTCTTTGTTCATTTTCTAATTTGGAAAGTATATTTATGTCTTGTAACAATTCTTCTTCAAACATTCTTGAAGTTACTTTCCTTTCCTGTTAGCAAAAGCCTTCTAATATGGAATGCTGATTTATTTTTTGGAAATTATTTTGTTATTGGAAAGCCTATTTGATTTCCTCTACTTTTCCCCTAAAACGCCAGCCCATATTGATGAATCGCAGAAATTATTAATTTATTTGCCCAAAGAAGGATTTGATTTTGGTGTAGGGAATTTCTTCAATTGATATGATATTTAAAGTTATTCCATACAATTAGATGGAATTTAATATATATTTCAGATGTTTAATATATATTTCATGTATATGAGCATGTGATCAGTGTTGTTAATTTGGGGGAAAAATGTTTTGATTACAATGACTGTCTCCTGGTGCCACACAGTTGGGTAAATCCCATCCTCTCATAATCCCTAAACACTTTCCATCCTGTAAATGTCTGCCAGATTAAGTGATTTCCTTGCACCTCCAGTCACTAAAACATGCCAGTAGAATCCCATAGAGCAGAGATCTGTGAATGAACACACAAACTCTGTCCAATTATCTTTCTGCTGTCCTCTGATGAACACACGTGTGAACAGTCTCAATCAAATTATGCCTAGGATGAAAGTCAGAACCAATGCTGGAACCATCTTCTGGGGTCATGGAGAGTGAACTGAAGGAGACATTCCAATGTGGTGTGCAGCTTATCAGGAAGAGGGAGAGATGTGAGTGAATGCCCTTTTCCGCAGAGTTGGGAATGGGGCAAAAGGCAGACAGTGTCAGGGTACCTAGCAGAAGAAGTGGTTTATGTGGAAAAGTAGAAATGAGATAACCCTGTGTCTCCACAGCTGAGAGATCAGAGAAGCTTAGGAAAAAGAAATTTCCTCCAAGAAAGTCATGTTCCAATATTGTTTTGGTTCCAAAAGAAAGACTTCAAATACTAATTAAAGTATGAAGAGGTCATTGTTAATTTTAGGATCACAGTCACCCCTTATGCTGGAGGATCTGTTCCAACATCCTCAGTGGATGCATGAAACAGTGCAATTCCCCCCAGTTTATCTCATGGCCTGATGGTTGTCAAGGTACTGATGGTCAAGGTACTGATAGAGCATGAATCCATTGGACAAAGGGATGATTCACTTCATGGTCAGGACAGAGAGTGATATTGCCTGATTTCATCATTCTATTCAGAATGGTGAGCAATTTTAAAAGTATACATTGTTTATTTCTACAATCTTGAATTACATAGGTAATTCATGGATAAGTGAAAGAATAGAAAGTGAAATCACTTTTTATTTTATTTGATCTTAGATATACATGATGGTAGATTATATTTTAATATATTGTCTGCACATGGAAAAGCAAAATCTTTGATAAGAGGGAACTGGTGCATTTTAGGCTTTTCCTTGCTATGACCAAAAGACATGACATGAAAAATTAAAAAGGACCAGGGATATAGCTCAGTGGTAAAGAGTACCCCTGGGTTCAACACCCAGCAACAGAAAATAAGAAGCCAATAAACATAGACCTGTATGGCATTTACCCTGCTAAATAAACTTCATCAGTCCCTTCCAACATTATGTGACCAAAGAGAAATGAGACTGCACTGATTTGAAAAATGCAGACTAGGCATATCCCTGGGCTAGAATGATGAGAGGTTGCTGGAGGGGAGATGGGAGTGGTTGTGGGTACCAGATTCAGGAAAATGTTCTGGAACTACATAGTGGAGATAGGTGCAGTGTTCTGAGAATGTACTTCATGCCAATAAACTGAATCTTTAACAAATATTTAATTTGAAAAATCTAATATTAATAAAAATATAAGTAAATACACACAATAAAAAGAATGAAAAAATAAATGCCAGGAGAGGGCAAGAGCACCTCTGGCATGGGAATAGGTATAAGAGGGAGCTCAGTCGGTTTCGCTGGCTGAGGGGTCACCAGGAGCTGCTGGCCTGGAGATGACATTTCAGGCGTTTCCAGCTATAGTGCTCTCCCAGATGGTGAAAATTGGCCAGTTGTCTCCTCAGTCACCAGAAGTGGCCCTGCAGTTGCAAGCAGAGTAAAAGTTGCCAACTATCCATGTTCCTTCCAGGGACAAAATGCTTTCCACTGCCTTCCTCAGAGATCCACACACAAACCCACCCCTTGAGAGTGTCCCCAGAATGCATGCAGAGAATGACAGCTCTGCTTCTCATTGTTTCTGCCCCACCCATGTTTCTGGAAGATGTGCTTTGCATGTCCAGCCCCGTCCCATCCCCATATGCTCACAGCTACCACCCAGACCTTCTCACATTTGGCCTCTCCCTCCATGGGCTCTGGGTTTTCAATAAAGCCCAGGATGCGGTGGTCTTCATCCTCCAAGTCATGGCCTGTCACATAGACATGGCAATGGATGTTCCGAGCAGGATTATGAAGCCATTGTAATCCAATGAGTGAAGACACCACCCTAGAGGAATGCGGGTGGGGGGAAACAGCAGCCTGAGAGGCCTGGCCTTTCTGACCATGAGGTTGATATTCATGGCACCCCACTGTTCAAAGGAGCAGGCTGGGCTCAGAGAGGTGCAGGGCCAGTTCCAGGACTCACAGCTGTATATGACCCTCTCACCCTGCGCAGGGCTTACCTTCTCCACATATGTCTGTCTCCTCCTCGGTTGAGGAACCAGAGGTGCTGGATGTGAAAGAGGAGTCATCATTTAGGCAGTATGGCTCTAGGGTGTCCTCCAAGCTCTCTAGGGACTGTGCCTGGAACATATATAACAAGCTACTATCATGTACCTCTGTAGCCACCTCTCCCTTCTGGAATGGGACATGGAGGAGATGGAGAGTCAATGGCTGAAGTGTGACCCACCAGATGTATCTGGGGATGGTGTTCAATGCAAAATCCAAAGCCCTAAGGGGTTTGTCCCAGAGGGGGACAGGAGAGCCCCAGCACCACAATGGCTGGCAGAGTTCAAGTGGAATTGCTGAGGGAATATTTGGCTACTTTAGCAGCTTCAGGCCAGTTTGTTATTTGACAAGAGGTGGCAGCTCTGTGCATTAGGAGCATTATCCCCTGAGTGCCACCAGCACATCACCTTCTGGAGGTGATAACACAGGCTAATCCCAGACAGTTCTTGTGTGAGGACACCCAGGACATCATTCTCTGTGATGCTGTCAAAGTGGCTCCAGGAGGGAATGAGGTCCAGGTCCCAATGCTGGGAAAGGCTGAATGGCTGTGGAAACTGAGTCCACCTGGAAGGTGGTAAAGTGCTGGGGCCCCCAACACCTGTTCTGAGACTGTGGGGTGTGTTCCTTGAGACAGCAAGTGACATAGAAATGGACCAAGTAGCAAAATCCCCCTGATATCTTGGCTAAATGTCCCCCTACTAATCCTGTTAATGTGTAAGACTTGGAGAGAGTGTGGAAGGACAGGCAGTTCACTGCCTCCCGGACACCTGGGTCTAGGAGTTATAATCAGCTGAATGGTGGAATGCAAAATCTTCAGAGAAAGGAAGTGAGAGTGTCAGTGTTGCTGTTGTGATGTTGTCTCTAATATGGGGACAGCGACCTTGCATGTGGCCAAGGCCAAGGCTGGCAGAGAAGGTGGGGATGGGTGAGGAGTTAGTGTTCAGATTCCTTATGGTTCAGGACTCTGCCCCTCCACCTTCCAGCCCCACAAGGAATGTGTTCAGGGTGGTGTCTGGGCTCACTGTCGCCTTCTGTTCTTCTCTAGGCCTGGTCTGTGCAGGCCTCCCTGCTCCCACACTCACCCTGAGGCCAAGCTTGTTCCCACTGGTGCTTGGCCCTGGCACTTCCAGCACAGCTCTTGATTGCAAGCCCCTCTTGCTGTCCTCCATGAGAACCTGTGGAGAGCAGGTAAACAGAGAGCCTGGTAGCTGGCAGGGAGCCCCTGGTCCTGCCTCACCTCTGTTCAGGGTGTTTCTGCCCCTAGTGGTGTTCTCCCCACATCTCTCGCAGACCCTGTGTCCCACAGTTCTACCCTAGGAAGACAGGAGATGGCACTGGGGGCCAGAATGAGGCCTAGACACTCCCAATACCCACCTCCATCCCTGTCCTGGGGATGACCATGACAGGACACCTGGCTCACAATCTCCCAGTAGCTGATCCTGCCTCAGCTCCCTGTTCCCCCAAACTCAGGAGGAAGGCATTTCAGGATTACTCATGGTGGTGGATGGTCTCTGCTTCAGTGGCCCTGGATTGTTGTGTGTGGGCCTGCCTTGTCTGTTTATGCAAGGGCAGAGGTAGTGGGAGCAGGATCTCCACCAGCACCTCATTCTCACCATGATATTTTGTCTGCGGGGCTTCCTGGGGTTGGAGTCTGGGGAAGGGGCTGTGCAGCCATAGGGAGAGCTCTGGCGGTGTGGCCTCTTGAAGAGTCAGCCTCCACAGGGGAAGCAAGAACACATGCTTTGGCACCCAAAGTATTTGGGTGGGGAGGAGCTGGGGAGGAGGCTGTTGCTAGAATGTGGGTGCCTGGTTACTGGGTTCCAAGTTCTGTTTTCATGAATCACCAAGGAAGGGAGGCCATGACTTGGGGTCCCTGGTCTGACCCCTCCTCCAGAGAAGCCCACATATGTCCCTCTGGCTACTGTTGCCCCTCCTCCAGCCCCATGACATTTCCATATGTGTCCACAGCCATCCCCAACACTGTCCCCCACATCCCTTAGAAGTTATACTCCCATACCCCCTTCAGCCCCCATTTGTCACCCCCTCTTGCCATGAACCAGCATCCATTTATCAGACAAAGATTCAGCCTTTGAGTTTTTGGGATTGGTTTACTTTAGTTAGCGTGATATTCTCCAACTCCAACCATTTACTTGCAAATGCCATGATTTTATTCTCTTTTAATGCCGAGTATTATTTCATTGTGTATATTTACCACAGTTTCTTTATCCATTTATCTATTGAAGGGCATTTAGGTTGGTTTTGTGAATTGTGCTGCTATAAACATTAATGTGGTTTGCTGTTTTTAAGTCCTTTTCTTATAAACCAAGCATTGTGATAGCTGGGTCAAATGGTGGTTCCATTCCAAGTTTTCTAAGGAATCTCCATAATGCTTTCCAGATTCTTTGCACTAATTTGCAATCTCACCTTCAATGGAAGAGTGTGCCTTTCCCCCCACACCCTCACCAACACTTATTTTTGTTTGTCTCCTTAATAACTGCCATTCTGACTGGAGAGGAAATCTTAAGACTAGTTTTGATTTGCATTTCTCTATTTGCTAGAGACGTTGAACATATTTTTCATATATTTATTGATCGATTGTATATATTCTTCTGGAAAGTGTCTGTTCAGCTCAATAAATAGACCATTTATTGGTTGGGTTATTTGTTTGGGTTTTTTTTTTTTTTTTACTGTTTTTTGAATTCTTTATATATCCTGGAGATTAGTGCTCTATCTGATGTGCATGTGGTAAAAATTTGCTCCCATTCTTAAGGCTCTATTGACCTTAGTGATTGTTTGTTTTGCTGAGAAGAAGCTTTCCAGTTTGAAACCATCTCATTTATTGATTCTTGATTTTATTTCTTGAACTTTAGGAGTCTTGTTAAGGTAGTAGGGGCCTAATCTGACATGATGAAGATTTGGGCCTACTTTTTCTTCTAATAGGCAAAGGGTCTCTGGTCTAATTCCTAGGTTTTTGATCCACTTTGAGTAGAGTTTTGTGCATGGTGAGAGATAGGGGCTAATTTCATTTTGCTGCATGTGGATTTCCAGTTTTCTCAGCACCATTTGTTGAAGAGGCTATCTTTTCTCCAACACATGTTTTTTGCTCCTTTGTCTACTATGAGGTAACTGTGTTTATGTTGTGTGTTTATCTCTATATCCTCTATTCTGTACCATTAGTGTACAAGCCTTTTTTGATGCCAATACCATGCCATTATTGTTACTATTGCTATGGTAGTATACATAGTTTAAGGTCTGGTATTGTGAAAGAAACTGCTTTAGTATTCTTGCTAAGGATTGCTTTGGCTATTCTGTATCCCTCAGTTTTCCAGATGAATTTTATGACAGCTTTTTCTATTTCTATGAGGAATGTCATTGGGATTTTGATTGGAATTGCAATAATCTGTATAGTGCTTTTGGTAGTATGGTCATTTTGACAATATTAATTCTGTGTATCCAAGAACAAGGGAGATCTTTCCATCTTCTAAGATCTTCTTTCATTTCTTTCTTTAGTGTTCTTTAGTTTTTATTGTAGAGATCTTTCACCTCTTTCATTAAGTTGATTCCCAAGTATTTTATTTTATTTTATTTTTTGAAGCTATTACAATGGGATAGTTTTCTCTTTCAGATGATTCATTGGTGATGTACAGAAATGTATTTGATTTATGGGTATTGATTATATACCCTACTAATTTGCTGAATTTATTTATTCTAGAAGTTTTCTGGTGGAATTTTTCTAATTGTCTAATTATAAAATCATGTGAATAGCAAATAGTGATTTAATTTAAATTTTAATTTAATTTTAATTTCTTTCATCTGCCTAATTTCTCTGGCTAGAGTTTCAAGGGCTATGTTAAATAGAAGTGGTGAATGAAGGCATCCCTGTCTTGTTCCAATTTTTAGAGAGAATGCTTTCAATTTTTTTCCATTTGGAATGGTGTTGACCTTAGGCTTATTATAGGCTTATAGTGTCCTGCAGGTTTTCAATATCTCTAATTTAAGGGGGAGAACAATATTAACAGATCCCAATACAAACAATATATAGACTTAATAGCCTCTATTAAGACTTTTATGGTTTTGTCACAATATACAGAAATGGTGATTTCAATTATTAGCTAGAAAATAAACAGTAGGTTTGCAAAATGGTCTACAGTTTCTGATGCTGGGCAGAGAGAGAGAACTGGGGGTGAGGTGTAGGATCAGATGTTAAGGGGGTAGGAGCTGAGGATATAGAATTATTTATTAGTTATTTTAAAAATTATTAGTTATTTATTAGATCTTAGAGAAATCTAAAGAAGTTGGTTAGGAGCAAAAGAGAGAGAAAGTGATTTGGGGGAGACAAGTAAGTGGGAAGACATTAGAGAGAGTACAAAAACAAATCATAAATGTTAGGAAAAAGAAAAAATGTAAAAATAAAAAATAAATGAATATACAACCCAACTGTAATACACTATTCGGACATCTCAGTCCTCAGTAACCTAATCCATGAAAAGTAATTGGTTTTGCAAGTGTTTGGGGATGTGAGGGCCGGAGAAGAGAGAAAAAGGAAAGAACAAAAAAAAGAGAAAGAAAAGAAAAGAATGAAAGAAAATCTCAGAACTGTTTCTGTTGGAGTTCACTATCTTTCTTGCTTCCCTTCTCATCCACTAGGTGGGGTTGTCTGTTGTTTGCTGGTATCTCCACCCTCAGGGTGGTGAAGGTTACTAGGGTGGGAGGGTTAGTTTTGGTGGTGGAACTCCTGGAGGTGGAGTATAGCACTTGCTGGTCCTCATTGGGAGACTGATGTGGGCGCCTGGTCTGACCTCTTTATATCACCTGTGGGCCTCACAATTCCTGGCCTTTACTTTACCCTCTAAACTGTATCACTCACCCCCTCCCTATCTACTTCCCAATCAGGAGCTGATCTTTCCAGAGGTCTTGTGGGCTGTGCTCTGAGGCCTTCACACCTGTCGCACTAGTCACAGAGCTGTTTTATATTGGACATATCTGGACCAGTCTTTGGGAGCTACTGACCAGCCACATAGCTGCAAGCACTGTTCCCAATTAGTGGCTGCGGGGGAGCGTGAGAGTTGGGGACTATAGTTAACTTGATATTGCTTCTACCACCCTGCCAGTGTTCCAAGCTGAGTGTTGTCCTGATTAAATATGGTGAGAAAGGTGTCCCAAGTTGGAGGTGGCCGGTTTCAGAGATGGGGTATCAGGTTGGGCTAGGTGGTAGCATTGAGAGGCATTGAATATGCAGCTCTGGGTGTGCAGTGTTGTGGCTTGAAGCTATCTCCAGACCCTGTCCAGTGTCCCCAAGTGCAGGGAACTATGGCAGCAGTTGCAGTGTCCTAAAATGGAGGCTATTGGGGGAGCCCCACGCTAGTAGATGGGGTCCATGCAGAAGTGGCTGCCAGGGGTCCTGCGTGAGAGTGGCGGATGGGGGTCCTGCATGGGAGAGGTGGCCGAATGTATTCTCTGATATGCAGATGCTAATTCACAATAAGTGGTTGGGGGCTCTAGAGAAGAATACCATTACCTTAGGTTAGGTTGAGGAAAGTGAAGGGAGGGGAGGGGAGGGGTTGTGGGGATAGGAAAGATAGTAGAACAAAACTCACATTTTTACTGTATGCATATATGTGGCTGCATGACCAATATGATACTACAACATGAACACTCAGAAAAATGAGAAATTATATCACATCTATGTATGATATATCAAGTACATAAATGCACTCTACTCTCATGTATAACTAATTAAAACAAATAAAAAATTAAAAAACCTTGGAAATCAATATAACCAAAGAAGTGAAAGTCCTCTACAATGTAAACTATAGAACACTAAGAAAAAGTATTGAATAATACCTTAGAAGATGGAAAGACCTCTCATGTTCTTGGACAGAAAGAGTTAATATTGTCAAAATAGCTATACTTCCCAAAGCTTTATACAGATTCAGTGCAGTTTCCATCAAAATTCCAATGATGTTCTTCATACAACTGGAAATATCAGTTATGAAATTCATTTAGAAAAATAAGAAACCAGGAATAGCCAAAGCAATCCTTAGTGAGAACAGCACAGCAGGAAGCATCACAATACAGGACCTCAAATTATGCTACTTCAATAATATAAACAAAATTGAAAGTTTGTTATCTGGGTGGATAATAAAAAAGACTCAGATTACTAAAATCAAAAATTAAAAATTAATTTTAATGTAAATATTAATGTAAAACTGTCAGTTTTACATCAATCATAAAATGTAATCAGGCTCAATGGTGCACACCTGTAGTCATGGTTACTCCAGAATCAAAGGCAGGAAGATCAGTTGAGCCAGGAGTTCAAGGTCAGTGTATTTAATATCACTGAACTGCACCCTTAGAAATGGTAATGCTGGTTAAATTTTCAAATAAGAAAATTTTGGTAAGTAAAAGTCTTGGAACATAGAATTGATCCTGAAAGCTCTGCAGTTTTAGAGTTGACCTGAGTGTTTGGTTTTAGCATAAGTCCATTCTTCATATTCTTAAAAGCTTTGCACCTTGCAATAGTGTCCCCTTGTCATCATGTTCAAAGAGCCACACATCTTCTGAGCTCTGTATTTTGTGGTTGAATTGTGAGGTTTTAGAAACACAGGTGTTATCACTTTCCTTCTTTTGAGAGCCTGTTCCCTATTGTCCATGTGCAGTCAGCTTGATGGGAGCCTGGAGAAGCCAGCAGACATGGAAATGTTGTAATGAGAGAGGCTTATGTATATGAAATCATATCATCTGCAGACAGGGGTAATTAGACCTAGTTCTAACTAGTCTTATGTGACAGGAGAATGCATTTTGATTCATTGTACACAAATGAAGCACAGCAGTGCATTTCTCTGGTTGTCCACGAAGTAGAATCTCACCATTTGTGCAGTACACCATTTGTGCACTTGTACATGTACCTAGGATAGTGATATCCATCTTATTCCACTATCTTTCCTACCCCATGACCCCTCCCATCCCCTCACTGTCCTCTGCCCAATCCAAAGTTCCTCAGTTCTTCCCATACCCACCCCCCACCATTATGGGTCAGCATCCACATATCAGAGAAAACATTTACCCTTTGGTTTTGGGGATTGGCTTATGTCGCTTAACATGAAATTCTCCAGCTTCATCCAATTACCTGCAAATGTATGGCCAGTACTTCTAATGGTATATTAAATAAGAGTTTTGTCTTGTTCCTGATCTTATAGAAAATGATTTCACCTCTTCACCTTTCAGCGTGATGTTGTTTTGGGTTTGTGATCCATTGCCTTTATTTGGTTGAGGCACATTTCTCTTATTTCTAATTTTTGAGGGTTTTTCATTAGAAAGGGAAGTAGAATTTTACCGAATGGTTATTCTCTAATGATTTAAATGGGAAATGTGATTTTTAGTTTTGTTGCCTTTAATTTTTTTCAGTGGACACAACATCTCTATTTTATTTTTATATGGTGCTGAGGATCAACCCAGTGCCTCAGGCTTACCAGGCGAGTGCGCTACCACTTGAGCCACATCCCCAGCCCCATGTTAAGAGTTTTTAATTCGCTCTGAATACTAGACTCTGAGCAATATGGTTTGCAGGTTGTCTCCTCACATTCTTGTCTGTTTCACTTAGATTATCTAATTTTGTGCCCACCTTTCACAGTTTCTTCTTATAATCCTTTCTATTTGTTTTTATTTAATTGATTTTATTTTTTTAAATACACGACCATTGCGGGTGCCCAGAGGTCTCCCGGCCACCAAAACCTCGGGCTACCTCCGCGGTAACTGGGGCTGATGAGCGGAGACCTCTTGTCCAATCAGCGACCACCTGCCTGCTGCTCCCTGTGATGTCGCCTCTGCCATCCCACGGGTTCCTGGCGGTTTTTTTCCCTGGCAGCTGCAACCACTTGCTGCAGCCATAGACAATACCGCTACCCCGGAACCACGTGACTGCAAACACCCACTGCTGACCCCAGGAGATCGCCTGGTGACGCGGTCCCTACAGCTGCGCCACCGCCATAGTCACTGCTGCCTCTGCTGGCGAGCTGCCTGCTGCAGGGGAGACTCCAGGATTGGTACCCCGTGGCTGCACCCATTTTAAGACACCAGGCAGGACCTGGGGTAGGGGTGCCGGCATGTTTACCACCACAAGAGCCTCAGGTGTCTATTTTGTCGATATCCCTGAGGCACAGGTGGTTTCAGAGGTGGATGACCCTTGCACATTATGTGTATTCCAGGCTCCCTCCCTGAGGAGCCTGGTGGAGACTCTGGAGACAGCCTTAGTCTCTGACAGCCTCTCTTCCGGGTCTACCATCTCCAGTTTCTCCACCCAACAGGAGACAGGCGCAGTGTTGGGAAGGTAAGCCCACCCAGGGTGACAGGGTCGTGTATAGCTCTGAGTCCAGGAACTGGCCCTGTGGCTCTCAGCCTCAGCCTGCTCCTCTGAACTGTGAGGTGCCAAGAACACTGACCTCATGGAGGAAAGGCCGGGCCTCTCATACTGCTGCCCCCTTCCCTCCTGGGTGGTCTCCTCACTCCCTCACTTGCCTCACTATCCACTTGGTAATGTCCACAGCCAGGTCATGGTCACAGGCCCCAACATGGAGGACCAAGAGCACCAGGTCCCAGCCCTGACAGAAAACCCGGAGCTCATGGAGGAAGAGGCTGAAGGTGAGGAGGACTGAGGTGGGGGTATGAGTATGTAGGAATCGGATGGGGCTTGAGATGCAGAGCTTTCCTTCCAGAAACTGGGGCAGGGCAGGCACAATGAGAAGCGGAGCTGTCACTATCTGCATGCAATCTGGGGACACTGCCAGGGTTGGGTTTGTGTGTGGAACTGTGTGAAAGGCAGTGGGAAATATTTTTTCGCTTGAAGGTGTAAAGCCGTACATGTGGGACCCCAATAGACCTCCAGGAGCCAAATCCAATGCAGTCACACAAGAGTCTTTTTTGCAAGCTCGAGCCTGGACTCACAACTGTTTCTGACACAGCAGTCCCAAGGAGTGAGTCCCATCCTTTAGTTCAATGAGGATTTATAGGTTTTTGGGGGGTACTCTATGCATGACAACATCACACAGCAAATCATTTCATACCTCAGGAAAATCAAACAACAACTCTTAACATTGATTAGCACATTCATTGAAGGGAATGAGTTGGGTAAGGGTGATTGGTAAGTTCAAGTGGTGGATACATTTGAACTGATTGGTTTAGGCCACGATGGGTGTATGCGCTAAACTTGCAGGGTTACCTAATCATGTTCTCAATCACCGAAACGACTGGGAGGGTCACCTGGCATTTCAGATATTTTCCGTCTCACTCTGATTGGTTGTTGCTATGGTCCAACATCATGTCTTTGGGTCTTGCATTGCTGAGTCAAGGCTACCTGGTCACTGCAGTTAGGGGTATCTGGTTCCACGGGCCATTCCTGGAATTTAAGAACGCAGGGTCATCCCCTCTTGGACAGGCCTTGCTCTGAAATAGAGGCTGGTTTTTTCAAAAATGGAGTCACATCAGTTTCTCAGAAGGAACATGGACAGTTTCTTGACCTTTACTCCTCTTGTAGCTGCAGGGCTACCTCTGGTGCTTGGGGACGCTCCAGCTCAAATTCCACCACCTCCACCACCTGAGAGTGAGCTGGAGCTGGAAAGGCCTGCAATGGCAGATCCTGACCAAGAATCCCTGCTGGACCCTCAGGCAGCGCCTCTTACTGAGAACAAACCAGAGCCTCCATTCCTTGCCCCTAATATTCTTTTTTTCCTTGTGTTTATTTTAATTTTGTATATTTTATGTATAGTTTGCTTGCTTTAAAATTAAACATTATACTTGTTTGTGAAAAGATCCAGGTTATTGGCATTGAGTGCATTCTCTAAACTGTTCACTAGTCACCACTATGTCATTCCAGAACTTTTCCACTGGACAGGTCTAGCTGTGCCTTCAAAGAATGGCATTTGCTAGCAGAAATCATGTGACCTGTAGCACACCTCAGTATTTCACGGTAGTTACGGTACACATGTGACCCTTAGTTTGGATTCATCTCACTGTACTTCTCCCACCCAACCTCTCTGAGCAAGAAGCTAGTCATTATCCTCTGCAGCTCACAGGCTTTGGGCTTCTGGGCTAAAAGAAGTACTTGAAAGTCTTGTTGGTCTTTAAAAAAAAAATTCTAACATGGACCATTTAAGGTGATGACAGTTGAGGCGAGTAAGGGGGAGAAACCAAAGCTTTCTTGAGATGGTCACAAGAGAGAAAAGATCAGGATTACATCCTCTACTGTCAGAAAAGAAAAAACTCAAAATACTAGTAGCTTATGATAGACAAATTTATTTTTCTCTCCTATAATAGTCTGGAGCCATTCCCCAGAGCAATCCTGGATTTTGACCCTCTTCCAATCAAAAAGGTAAAATCAAGGCTGGAAGCAGTGGCATTGCCTGTAATCCCAGGGCCTTGGGAGGCTGAGACAGGAGGATTGCAAGTTCAAAGCCATCCTTCGCAAAGGTGAGGTGCTAAGCAACTCAGTGAGACCCTGCCTCTAAATAAAATACAAAAATAGGGCTGGAGATGTGGCCCAGTGGTCAAGTGCCCCTGAGTTCAATCCTTGGTATCCCCTGAATAAGACCTTCTCATTGTATTGGCACCAAGAACAAGGACCAAACTTTCAGTATCATGATGACCAATGATGCTGAGCTTCTTTTCATGTGCTATTGGCTATTTCTATACATTCTTTGGAGAAATGACTGCTTAAATCATTTGCCTATTTTCTTTTTTTTTAACATTTTTTATATTTTAGTTGTCAGTGGACCTTTATTTGTGCCTCACACATGCTAGGCAATGCTCTGCCACTGAGCCATTGCCCAGCCCCAGGCCTGTTTTCTAATTGAAATTTTTTCTTGTTTGTTTTTGTGTTATAGAAGATCTTTAAGTCTTCTAAGATAAAAACATTTATAAAATTAGGCACTGAAAATATTTTTTCTCATTCTATGGTTTGTTTTTTCATTTTCTTCAAGGGAGACCCCAGAGAGAGAAGAAGGGGGCACAGGGAAAATGAACCCATGCCAGGGCACATCCCCAGTGACCCACTTCTTCCAGCCATGTTCTACCTGGCTCCAGTTACCCCCTGGTCAGTCCGTTCAAACTAGGATTGACCAGTCAGTTTTCAGCTCTCACAATCCAGTCACTACAACTCTGAGAATTCCTGATTAACTCAGAAGATTTTGGGGGGGACACCTTATATCCAAACCATAACAGTGATATTTCTATTTTCTTTATTCCTTCTTTATTTATTAATTGGAATTCTTCTGAAAGGGAGAGTTATAACTTCATTATGTTATTTTGTTATATCACCATAGACTCAAGGGCATTTATTTTACTCTCTGGGTTACAAACCAATTCTATCATTGTTTCATTGCTTTAATTGTTCCAAACTCTTTCAGTTTGAGTTCTAGCCTTTAAACATACCCTTTTTAATATATATATATAACTTCCTTACTTTGGGAATACCAAAATCAGTTTGTATTTTACCTGATTCAGATCCAAGGACGCAGGGTGTGGGTACCAGATGTACTCATCGCTGCTGGAGCATCTCTCCTGTCAGTTGTCAGTGATAAGAAATATATCTGTGTTTACTCCCTGTGTATGTACACACACACACACACACACACACACACACACACACATCTGGATGTATAACTGTTTTAAGCACCATAGGGTTCATTCTAGTCTTCCCTCTTTCCTTACTGGTAGCTTCCCTCTATAACAGTGACAAGTCTGGCTCTGACTCTCTACAGTCAATTTGCTCAACTCTGGGACACATCTAAAACAGTTTTGAAATTCCTGACCTATGACCCCATGAGAAACAAATTTACTAACAGAGTACTGCTTTAATATAGTTCTTTTTGCAAACATTAGCAATTTTTTGTTTTCCAATTTAATTAGGTCAGTTACTTACATATTCTTTTTTTTTTTTAAAGTTGAGCAATTCTTTTTTTTTTAATTTTTAATATTTATTTTTTAGTTTTTGGCGGACACAACATCTTTGTTTGTATGTGGTGCTGAGGATCGAACCCAGGCCGCACGCATGTCAGGCGAGCGCGCTACCGCTTGAGCCATATCCCCAGCCCCAATTACTTACATATTCATTCCATTCACCTTGATTATGTGATTCATTTGAAATATAACTATGCTTGTTTGTCACCATCTAAATGGTATTTTGCATTGCCCCACAGCCTGACCAGCACTTTAAAATTTGCATTTATGAAGTTTGCTCTTTGTCATGCACAGTTCTGTGGGTTTTGATAAATGTGTATTCGTCTGCTCAGATGTTATAGTACAATACCACACACACTGGGTAGGTTAAATAACAGAAATTTATTTTGTCACAACCCCAGGGTCCAGAAGTCCAGTATCAATATGCCATCAGGGTTGGTTTCTGGTGAGGACCCTCATCCTGGTTTAAGGATAACCAGTTGCCTTCTCTCAGTTTCCATGTGTTCAATACACATGGAGAGAGCATTTTGGTGATTCTTCCTCTTCTTATGAGAACACTAGTTCTATAGGATTAGGGTCCCCCCCTCATAACCTCATTTAATGTCAATTACCTTATAGATCCTATCTCCAAATACACTCACACTAGAAGTTGGGGCTTCAACATATGAATTGTGGGGGACACATTTCAGTCCATAGCAAAATTATGGAGTCCTCTCCTCACACTGAAGTGCCATGCAGAAATGTTCCAGAAACCCCAGAATTCCCTCCTGCTGCCCCTTCATAGTTAACCCCTTTTCCCACTCCCAATTCCTGGTACCTACTTATTTTTTTTTTTTTAATCTCCATGGTTTTGCTTTTTTGAGTATGTCATCCAGATTTAACATTTTGAATACAACATTTTGTGTCCAACTCCCTTTCACACAAAGGAACGCATCTAAGACTCTTCTCTGAGTTTTACTTCTGACGTGACCATCTGAATAGCTCTGGGGATCTGCTCCCAAGGGAAACTGGTGAAAATTATTTTGTGAAGAAATTAGTCACTGAACTTTATCCAAAAACATGCAGCAAATGAAGAAATATTTATTCAAGAAAATTCACTACATATAGTAAGAAAAATTAGAGTTTGTGATATTTGATCCAAAACATGTCCTCCTCCAGAAGAGGGCCCAGAAACTGACCTAACCAACTCCATTTTGTCCCTCTCTGATTCCATTTGCCTCTTCAGTGTTTTTTCTCCTGAGCCTCTTTCTTCTGCAATTGCATTGGATTCTAGAAACCACAGGTTCAATTGGTAAGCATCTTCATGACAAGGAACTGAAACTACACTCAAAGAACAGTAAGACAGACCACCGTAGGGGCAAATGCACTCCTGGACCTTAACTCATGGCTCAACAGCCATTAAAAGAGAGTGTAGGGCTGGGGCTGGGCTCAGTGGTAGTGCACTTGCCTAGCATGTGTGAGGCACTGGGTTCAATTCTCAGCACCACATATAAATAAAGGAATAAAATAAAGGTCCATCAACATATAAAAAAAAGATAGTGTGAGTTTTCTTTTTCTCTCCTACATTAACTTGTAGCTTGTTAGTTATTGAAAGCTTGGTATGTGCCTTACCCATTCCCCGCAAACAACCATATCAGCTTCAGAGCCCTGTACATCACTGGGGCCAGGATGTTCTTGCCATGATTCCCCAAGGACAAGCAACATAAAGGATAAAAACTGTTAAAGAGCCATCAAAAGGACAAATTCCCAGGGCCCTTAAGTTGCTACTTGCCATGATTTTTGTTCTCTTCCTTCTGACAACAGCAGTTCATTGTTGTCAGAAGGCAGAGATAAATATTTATCCAGGTTGTGGCATCAATATGAAAAATTGACATTTGGCTCTAGGATGACCAGCTGCTCTTGCTTTCCTCAGAGTTAAAGGGCCCTCTCAGAAAAGAAAACACACCTTAAAGCCAATTAGCATTCCTAAACCTAGCCCCCTTGCAAAATGGCCTTTCACAAGAATAAAAGGAACTCTCTTCCTTTATTCTGGGAGCCAAAATGGTCCATGCTGTGTCTCCCTTCACAAACAGAAGTCCTAATAAAAGCCTTGTCTGTGTGATTATTCACCTGACTTGTTTTCATTTCTAAGGTCACCAAGTCAATATTCCCATGTCCAGCATCAATAGTGAGTCTTGCAAAACATCCCATGACAAGATTGCCCCCTCTAAGAAGGTGAAATCACCTCCTGTTGGGACTGAGGTTGTTCCTCTAAGCAGGAGCAATCATCTCACAGTGGGAACCAAATTGTTTCCTTATCAAATGATGATCTTCCCAGAGCTCCACAGAACCAGCCCTGACATAATGACCAACAGGACCATGGCTTGACCAGATGTCCTACTCTGCCAGCTTTGCAAACTCCCCAGCCATGCAAGCTTGTCTTTTTTTCTACAAAACTTTTAAAGTTTCTGTCAGTCCCTTGAAGAAGGATCTTTGGTCACTGGACCCCTATGTCTGTTCTTCCCAGTATGATGACCATGTTAATTAAAGCTCCTTTCTTGCCCTCCTGCACTGCTCATTTCTTTGCTTGGTATACTGAAATAGGTGATTGGGGCTGATCTGTTGGGACCCCTAGAGCCAGGGCTTTTGCCCCAGGACTCAGTAACACTCCCTCTTTGCAGCTCAGAGAGACAGAAATTTGACCCCAGTAACATTAAGATGTGACATATGATTGGCAGGTCGTTTCTGATAGACAATAAAGAGACTCTTTTTATATAAGATAGTGTTTGTTTTAGTAGTCACATGAAAGCAAAAGCAAAAGTGAAAGGTGGGAGAGAAAGAGAAGAAAACACATCATCTTACCAGAGAAAACACCAGCACCTGAAGTCAGGGAGCTGGGGAGTCCCAGGGCAGCTTTTCAGGGTCCCGACAGGGAAGTCCCAGGCAGAGCATCCTGTTCATGGAGGAGAGTCCAAAGTCTTATTCCTGGTGGACAAAGATCTATTCTAACAGCCTTCATGACCTAGATCCCCTCAAGGACACTTTATCCCCTCAAGGACCAACCAGATCCTTAGAGAGTGATAGTCTTGAGTAAATGATTCTGAGTTCTCATGAGTGAACCAAACCCACCAAGAAGTCAGCATTCTTTAGATGTCCCATCAAGGGTGTGTGAAGGTCACAGCACACATGTGGACAGGGAAGATCTTTAATATTTTCCTAAGCCCTTGAACCCCAGGCTGGCACAACCAAGAACACAGGACTGACTCTCTTTCCCCACACCTCCCAGTCAGAGGGCTGTATTCTCAGGAAAGCAGAAATTCTGAATTTCTCATCTTGTCTTCAACTACCAGTTTCTGAGGCTAAGTTGTGGCTGAATGCAGTAGGTAGGGACTCCAATCCTCCAACCAGTCCCTACTGGTGAGAGCAAGGCTCTACCTTAGGCACAGCACCACTGAGAGTACTGGGCCTGACTGACCTTGCCTTGGCTCCTGGAGCTGTGCTTCCATGCAGGCAGAGGTGAGGAGACCCAGGGCTGTGTTCTCCTCCACCTGTAATGCCAGATTCGTGGGACCCCGGTAGACCTCCAGGGGCCGAATCCAACACAAGCATACAAGAGTCCTTATTGCAAGCTCCAGCCTGGACTCACAACCGTCCTGACACAGTGGTCCCAGGGAGTGAGTCCCAGCCCTTAGTTCAGTGAGGATTTGTAGGTTTTTGGAGGATACTCTAGGCATCACAACATCACACAGCAAATCATTTCACACCACAGGGAAATCAAACAACTCTTAACATTGATTAGCACATTCACTGGTGGGAACAAGTTGGGTAAGGGTGATTGGTAAGTTTAAGAGGTGGATACATTTGAACTGCTTTGCTTAAGCCATGAGGGGTGTATGCTAAACTACATGGTTTCCTAACTTGTTGTCAATCTATGGAACTACTGGGAGAGTCAGCTGGCATTGAGCTTGCAATAAAGACTCTTGTGTGGTTGCATCAGATTCGGCTCCTGGTGGTCTAATGGGGTCCCATGGATCTGGCATTACATCACTCAGTCAGAAACATCCATTGTCTCTGCCCCCAACACAGCTGGAATTCAGAGATTTTGCCCATGGAAAGAAGCAAGCTATAGAAAACAGAGGTCCAAATCTTTCTCCAAAGGATCTACCTTCATTTGCAATGGAGAGAGGTTCAAATATAAATAATGTCAAAAACACTGAAGGTTGTGATGAAAGTCAGTTGGGAAGAGATTGACAGATTTATTGGAGATATGGTACATTATAGGACTGATACATCGCTGGAAGGGACATCTAAGAGGATCACTCCTGGGCAGAAGAAACCCCAAGTGCTTACCATAAGAGTTATCCCTTTAAATTTGATTGGATCAGTGTATGGAACAATTTATGCCACAGTCCATTGTTGAAAACAACAGAGCAATCAGCCAGCAATTGGTTGAGCTCCATTTCTATAAGTGCTCAGAGAAAGAGAGCCAGAGAGCAATCTTCCAAAACCACTCCCAAGGCAACTATAAGGAAGTCTTCCACCCCCATCCCAAGAATCAGCATCAGTGGCTTCACTCTTCAAGAGCATGATGGGGAATAGATTTCCCTAAAATAATCCATTCATTCACTAAATAAGTAAAAAAAATGACCAACAATAGTAAGCCCTGCAAGAGGATGGGTGACCAGTACCGCGGGTTACTACAATATATTACACACAATGTCTACTTTAAAAAAAAAAAAAATCCAAGCCATGCAAAGAAGCAGGAAAGAATAATCCAAACACTGAAGACAACTGGGCAACAGAAATTGTCTCAGAGGACCAGATGTCAAATTTCATAGGTCAGAATTTCAAAGGTTTTATAAATACGTTTAGGGCTGGGGCTATGGCTCAGTGGTAGAGCGCTCACCTAGCATGTGCGAGGCCCTGGGTTCGATTCTCAGCAGTGCATATATAAATAATTTTTTTTAAAAGTCCATCAACAACTAAAAAATAAAAATAAATAAATAAATGTTTCAAGAACTAAACAAAACCATGATTAAAAGTGTAAAGGAAAGCGTAGAATTTGGTTCATCACATAAAGACCATTAATAAAGTGTGAAGTTGAAGTTCTCTCAAGAAGCCACATTTATATTAAAGACCCCACTGCCTGATCTCAGTAGGGTAGAACATCCTGATGGTGGAAACATGGGAGCTGCAGGTCTAGAGTCAAAGTTATCTTTAAGTGTCTTAGGCTCTTTAGAAAAAAAAGTCTACTTACTTTTGTAAACAACTCATAATATATTGTTAAGCTGAATAGATCTCTACCTTCCACTAACCCTAAACCTATAGATTTTCCCACTTGGCTGTAGCCCACCTACATAATACTCACACCAATATATTTGTTGGATGTATTGATTTCTTTCTTTGTTCAGTGCTTTGGAAGTTCATGTGAGGTCTAGGGGTGTAGCTCAGTGGTAGAGTACTTGCCTGGCATGTACAAAGTCCTGGGTCTGATCCCCAGCACTGTAAAAACAGCTCATGTAACTTCTTCCACTTTAGAGAAGCTTATTCAAAGTAACTTAAATCTGTGTTCCCAGACCTCAGCCACTCACATTTGGCTCAGAGGAAACTATTTCTTATTTTATTTAAATCATAGTTGTTGTTTTACATCAAATAAAGATAATTTATCAAAGAGAGATAAATCATTAGAAAGAACCAAGTGGAAATTCTGGACTTAAAAAGTATAATAGCTGAGATGAAAAACTCATTAATGGAGTTCAATAGTACAATTGAGCTGCGTGCAGTGGCACATGCCTGTAATCCCAGATGCTTGGGAGTCTGAGGCAGGAGGATCACATGTTCAAAACCAGCCTCACAGCGAGGTGCTAAGCAACTCAGGGAGACCCTGCCTCTAAATAAAATACAAAATATGGCTGAGTGCCCCTGAGTTCAATCCCTGGTACAGAAAAAAAAAAGAAGAAGAAGAAGAAAAGAAAAACAAAGAAAGAAATAGTACAGTTGAACTGGTGGAAGAATTAGTGCACTTAACTACAGTTTCCCAGCTTGAAAGTATGCAGTCAGTTGCTGAAACCTCTTTTCCTTTAAGGAAGAGGAGGAAAGAATGAAGTTCAGGGAGGGAGAAACTTGGTGAAAAGTAGGGATAAAAATAACAGGATGGTGTAGAATTAAGAATTAGGTGAGATATTGTTGTAGGGACAAACAAGTCAAGGCACCAAAGACAGCAGGAAACAGTTTTATTTGGCTGCAGCCAGGTTCAGAGGGCACAGCTTTTGCTGTAATCAATCAATCCCCTGAACCCCGAGTTCAGGGAGTTTCAGAGTTTATACCCAGCATGTAAGGGGAGGGGCTCAGAAGTTCACAATCTGCAGAAGTTCACATAATAGGAGCTTTTTTCCCCCATTGTTCTGGGCATGTTAACCCTTCAAGGACAACACCTGAGAAGGGGAGATCTTCTTCTCACCTTTCTTTCCTCCCCCTGCCAGCTGTTACCATGGAGCCCAATTGTAACTTATCTTAAAAATGTAGACATGTCTGTGAAGCCCAGCTCAAGGCCAGAGGCTTTGTTTGCACATTTCTACAAAGTACTATACTGGATATATTTGTGAAAAACTAGTAAGGGGGTGTTCAGCACCTGGAGTGCTGGTATTTTCCCCGCCAGTGGCCAAGTAAAACAGGGTGATACAAAAATAGGAAGTTTATCTACATTGGACTCTTTTGCAGAGACTCTTTTGTTGACAGTCCTAAAATCAGCCATGATGAAGAGGGCTTTTCTATGGAGAAAGGAGGTGCCACTTCAATATAAAGATAAGTTTCTCCTAAATCATTTTGTTTTCTTCATTCATTTTATTATTAATTCTTTCCCAGATGATGCTAAAGCCTTTAAGGAAAATTTGTTCTATCCATTAAAGTGTTACAGGAGTCTTCATAATTTGCTTGTTTGGGTTATAGTCGACTTCTGAGAGCAAATACGAATCTGTAATAGTGTCTTTTCTCTTTAGGAGATTAGGGCTTTGATCAGAGCAAAACTTTAAAACAGAATGTCTAAGTGTCCAGCATCTGTTTTCTTTTCATAAGGTTTACAACATCATTTAGAAGGAAAGTAACTGGCAGAGGATTGGATTGGAGGTGATCGCCTCGGAGAATGTTGGCAGCTGAGCACTTTTGGAGACCCTGGGCTCTTGCTTAAATAACAAATACTCTGAGGGGTGCCCAGGCCAGAGGTAAGTGAGTGTTTTCCAAGTCCTGTTTCTGACATAGTGATGTGAAGTACTAAATTGGTGTAAAATCTAAACAACACGTAAACTTCATAAAATGGCTTCCCAGCTGGATGGATTGGCATGCGTTTGTAATCCCAGTGACTCAGGAGGCTGAGGCAAGAGAACTGCTGCCGCAGTCTGGCTGGGCACAATTCAGGAGCCACTTGTCAAAAGAAACGAACTTTATTTTTAGAACACACACACCAAACCACACGGCTCCTCAGGAAAAACCTTCAGAGCCCAACTGCCACCACCTGCTTCCCACAAGCCTCTCCACCTCCCCCACTCCTCCTGCTCTTGAGGCTGATTGGCTGGGTCGTGTGGACAGAGCCAAAAAAAGTCCCCCAATGAGCAGCTCCATGGTCTGAAAGGGTGGGGAAACAGCCCAATGAGCATCACCGCAGAGGAGCCAATCAGTTGGCAGCTAGAAGTTTGCTGGGGCCGCTGTGAGCCAATCATCAGCTGGCAGCTGGAAGTTTGCTGGCAGCTGGAAGTTTGCTGGGGCCCCTTTCAGCTGTGGCTCTCAACAAACTGCAAGTTCAAACCCAGCCTCAGCAACTTAGTGAGGCCCTAAGGGACTCATATAGACCCTGTCTATAATAAAATATAAAACTGGGCTAGGGATGTGGCTTGGTGGTTAAGCACCTCTGGGTTCAATTCCTGGTACCAAAGAAAAAGAAAACAGGCTTCCCAATTGTGGAGTCTATTCTCTTCCACTCCTGCCCTCCTGCATAGCTCTTGTATGATTTCTAGCCTGTGATACCACTGCTGTTCCTGGAGCAGATATATTCAGGGTTGCATTTAACAGTCTCTTTGGTAGCTTTCTAGAACAACAGGCCAGGCTAATAAGGAGTATCATCCAGCCCTGAGAAAAGATCGGTGTCCTTTGAGGGATCCCACAGAAGATGACTGTTGCTATGCTCTGTATCAGGGTGGCTGAGAAGTGAAAGGGAAATTGTGGTGCAGGCTGAGGTTCTCTTATCTGAAATGCTTGGACCACAAAGTGTTTCAGATTTCAGAGTTTTTTCAGATTTTGGAATATTTGCATAGACTTTACTGGTTAAGTATCAGCAAAGTATCCAATATGCTCCAAAATTTGATTTTTTTTTTTTTTTTTGTGATGCTGGGTTGGAAGGCATCACAAAAATGCATTCTAGGCTCTACCAATGAACTATATCCCCCCAGTTCTTTGAAACTTTTTTTAAAATGTTCCTTGTGATTTTTCTCAACCATGTTCAAGTTTTCTGAATGCATAAATTATTAGATTTGTACTTAAGTACTTCAGTTTTAGAGGTGCTATTGTAAATGGTATGTTTTTTTTTTATTTTAAATCCTGATTATTCCTATGTTGCTGATATATGGGACATGAGTTGCCTTTTGTCTATTGGCCATCTACTTTACTTCTTCTATCTCCAACTTTCTTTGTCTGTTTTCTGTTTGTATAGCTGAATTGCTGAGACTGAGTAATTTGTAAATAGAGTAACTTATTTTTATAGTGTTGGTGTCTAGGAAATCCAAGGTCTAGGAACTACCTCTGATGAGTGCCTTCTTTCTAATGGGGACAGTGCAGAGTCCCAGAGCAGTGCTGGGCATCACACGGTGAGACCTTGGAAACTTTTTTGGGTGTCATGTTGTTACACAAGAAGCTTCAGATTTGGGAGTATTTGGGTTCATATTTCCAGTTAGGGAAGCTCCAACCGGTATGGGAAATTTATTGTTATAAATGTTGAATTTACATTTGCAGTGATTACTTTTCTCAACTCTTTGGAACTTGTGTAAGCCATATATGTGTGTGTGTGTGTGTTCATACATACATATAGACATAGGTATATGTATATATGTGAAATATGTGTGTGTGTGCATGTGTATGTGTATATATATATATTTTTTTCTATGTTGCTGGACTTGAGTGATCCTCCTTTCTCAACCTCTAAAGTTCTGGGACTATAGACAGCACCACCATGTCTAGCTTCATTTTGTGTGTGTGTGTGGGGGGGGGGTTGTGGTACTGGAAACTGAACCCAAGGATGCTCTACACTGAGTTACAACCCAAGCTCTTTTTATTATTGAGACAGGGTATCACTGAATCCTGCTTCAGCCTCCTAAGTTGTTGGGATTACAGGCATGCATCACCACACCTGGCCATCTGTTTTTTGTTTTTTACAGTCATTATCAGACAAAGAAAGTACAGAATAAGACATGATCTTGGTGAATGTTAGCATTTGTATACCAATGGACACAGAAAAAGAAGGGTCACCTATGGAGAATGAACTGTCATTCTATCCTGAGATGCCCCTGAAGTTCTCAGTAGAAGTCTGAGGGTCAAATTGAAGCCTTTGTCTTTCTCCTACTGTGAATAACTACCTTTGCCTTGAGCTTTGGTAGATTTACTGGATAATAAGTAATATATCTCATTGGATCCTCCTAGCAACCTTATAGGACAAGATGGGGAGCTGAGACTTGCTCACTCCCCTCCATTGTATTCTTCCCACTCCTGAGCTCTGGCCTCTGCTAGGAGCAAAGGTTGGGGCCTACAAAGGATGTGGGGCTCCTGCTTGTCTCCCACAGGTATTATGGAGGGACCGAGTTTATTGATGAACTAGAAACACTCTGTCAGAAGCGGGCTCTGCAGGCCTATCACCTGGATCCACAGTGCTGGGGGATCAACATCCAGCCCTACTCAGGTGATGAACACATCTAGATTGTCCCATGCAGCCCCTCCAGGCCAGGCCCCCAGGCTGATGTTTACAATTGGAGTCCTAAATAAGAAATGAGCCAAAGAGACGGTGTGTGCATCCTTCTCCACTGCCTTGGGCTCCCACCTCTGCACTCCCAGGAACTTCCCCTTCTCTTACTCTCAAGGAGACTGGTGCAGGGTTACCTCTTGGGGATCAGGGAGGTCATATTGGAGGCCAGGTGTGTTCTCAGACACTCCTGGATAATCATCTAGTAGCCAAGCTCCTGGATGTGCCTCAGGAAGAAATAATCACGTCTTTTCTGGCCTCCTGTTTCGGGTTCCCCTGCAAACTTTGCAGTGTACATGGCCCTGGTTGAGCCCCATGGGTGCATCATGGGTCTGGACCTGCCTGATGGGGGTCACCTGACCCATGGGTTCCTGAAAGACAAGGAGAAAGTCTCTGTTACATCCATCTTCTTTGAATCTATGCCCTATAAGGTAAGAGATGATTTGTCTCTCCATTCCCTTTCATTGGAAAACTTCCAGTACCTGAAACAGTGAGTGATATCCTGTTTTGTCCTTTTTTTAAAAAAAAAATATTTTTATTAGTTGTTAATGGACCTTTATTTTATTTACTTATTTATGTGTGGTGCTGAGCATTGAACCCAGTGCCTCTCACATGCTAGATAAGTGCTTTACCACTGAGCCACAACCCCAGCCCATGCTTTGTCCTTCTTAGGAGGTAAGTCATCATCTGATAATCCAGTGTATCTATGCTACAAATGTTATCCACCTGAAGTCTCTTAGTAGCCATCTCAGCTGTGAGATCTGCTGCCCCGATACTGCAGTGCACCTACAGAGTTTAGTAGCACCCAATGTTTCAGGTATCACTGGGGGTCGTGGCACATCTCTCTTGTGGAGAAGGATGGACTGCACAAAGTAGGGGGGTTTAAAAGCGGCAGCACTGTTTTCCCTCTGTTCAGCATTCTCATTTGCTTAAGAGAATGCTTTGAAATGATTTCTGTAAAAGTAAACCCCCCAGGCTCCCAATTAGTTGTCAAGGATCTGCCTTTCTTACCAGCTTTGCACATCATGGAGGCCAAGAATTTAGAGATGATGGAGCCTCTTCCTCATCTTGCACTGTTTGCTATAAGGAAAGTAGGAGATCACGCCGAGGATGCTTTTGGCATGAGAGGTCTTCCATTCATACACCATAATCAGGAGCTCCATGATGGAGGTGTTCACATCCCTGCAACCCAGGAACAGAAAATCCCATTGAGGGGTATGAGACTAAAGATTTCCCTCCTGACCTGGGGGTGTAGCTCACTAGTAGAGCATGCTTAACATGCTTGAGGCCCTGGGTTCCATCCCCTACACCAAAATAATAACATTATTATTTTCATGTCCAAGACTTAAGGAGCAAGATGCAGAAACCAGTGATGTCTTCTCTTCTCGTGTCTCCATGAGCCCTCCCCACATTTCCTCCCAACAGATGACTTTAGTTTCTTTTTCACTGAGACCAGTGTTGTTCAGCAGGAAAGAGGCAATGAGGATTACAGTCAATTTTGGAGTATTTCAGGCATGCAAAGTTCCTCTCTGATTAATGGCTTAGCACAGGCCGAATGCAGGGGCAGATGCACCTGGTGGTAGGATCCCATGGAAGCTGTTTTCTCACAGAGAACTGGTCTCAGAGATAACTCCAAAATTACACGCTACTCCCCACTCACTCCTGGCTCCTGGAGGAGCTTGCTCCAGCAATCCTCCCTCCCTGCTTGCACCATCATCTGTCACACTCCCCTGGCTCATACTCATCAGCTTGTAAATATTCAGGTCCTTCTTCCATTAAAAACTACAATTCATAACCACCTTCTCTGAAGCCCCAACACTTTGCTCCCCTTTGTAGTACATCTCAGGAGAGGTCTCTACGCTCACTTTCTCTGACTCATACATTCTTATTCTCTCCCAAACATATTCCAAAGAAACTTTTGTCACCCAAACACTCCCAAAGCTGTTCTCACCAAGGTCGATGGCCTCTAAGTGGTTAAATGCACCAGTCAACACTCAGTCCTATTTCTCAGCCTCTCAGCAGCATCTGCTGCAGCTGCTCACCCCTGTCCCTTCAGACGCTTAATCCACACCACTTCCAGGACACCCCTCATTGCTTTGCCTACGCCTTCCTTGTTTCTTCTGCTGGTTTCCCTTTACCTGACCTCCACCTAAGACTTTCATTTGTCTTTTCCTGTCTCCCCTCATCCCTCGAGCTTCTCATCCAATTTCATGGCTTTGTAAATGTTGGTGACACTCACATTCCTACCTCCAGCCATGCACCTCTGAACTCGGATCTCAAAGGCCCACAGGTGCTTGATGGTTCCACTGGAATGTGTATCAAGGCATCTCAGGACTTAACCTACCCTAAGGCACAAATCACCACTGTCGGCTTGGGAACTGACTTCCTTAACCAGACTCCTAAAGTGTAAGTAGTAAAATCAAGAATCAATAAATGGGATGGGATCAAACCAAAAAGCTTCTTCTCAGAAAAATGAAACAATCAATAATGTGAATAGAGAGAAATGGGAGAAAATCTTTACCACACGCATGCACCTCAGATAGAGCAGTAATCTGTAGGATATATAAAGAACTCAAAAAACTTAATACCAAAAAAAAAAAAAAACCCAAATAACCCAATCAATAAATGGGCCAAAGAACTGAACAAACACTTCACAGAAGAAGAAATACAATTGATCAACAAACATATGAAAAAAATGTTCATCTCTAGCTATTAGAGAAATGCAAATCAAAACTTCTCTAAGATTTTATGTCACTCCAGTAAGAGTGGCAATTATCAAGAATACAAGCTACAGTGTTAGCAAGGATGTGGGGGAAAAGGTACACTCATACATCAGTGGTGGGGCTGCAAATTGGTGCAATCACTATGGAAAAGAGTATGGGGATTCCCCAGAAAACTTGGAATGGAGCCACCATTTGACCCAGCTATCTCATTCCACGGTTTATACCCAAAGGACTTAAAATCAGCATTCTATAGTGATGCTGCCATATGAATGTTTATAGCAGCTCAATTAACAACAGCTAAACTTGGAACTAACCTAGAAGCCCTTCAACAGAGATATGGATAAAGAAAATGTGTTATGTAAACACAATGGAATATTACTCAGCCTTAAAGATGAATGAAATTATGGCATTAGCAGGTAAATGCATGGGCTGGAGAATATCATGATTGGCAAAATAGCCAATTCCAAAAAGCCAAAGGCGAATTGTTTTCTCTGATTAGTGGATGCTAATTTACAATAAGGGGGCAGGAATAGAGGTACTGTGGATCATGCAGAGGGGAAAGAAGGGAGTGGAGGGGGTTTAAGGGTAGTAAGGATAGTACAATGAAATGCACATTATTACCCTATGTACATATGTGATTACACGACTTGTGTGATTTTACACCATGTACAATCAGAGGAAAGAGAACTTATACTCCATATGTGTGCGCATGTGTGTGTAAATATGCATTCTACTGTCATGTATAACTAATTAGAACAGATAAAAAATTATAGCAAAGATTTTTTTCCTTCCACCAGCCCCCTCCCCAAGTACTTGGGATTGAACCCAGGGCTTCTTACTGGCTAGGCAACTGCTACATGTCCAGGCTGTATAACTCAGCCCTTTATTATTTTTACTATGTTTAATTTTTCAGACAGGATTTGGCTGTGTTGCCCAGGCTGGGCTCAAACTTACAATACTGCCTCAGCTTCTTGACCTGGTGGGATTACAGGCATGCACAACATGCCCTGCTTTCTTCTTGAGTTGAAGGAAAGTGTCTTTGACTTAGGCATCTTGATTCATATTCTACAGGCAGCAGTTTGCCCTTGAATGTGGACAGTGATGTGCACTGGCAAGCTGGGCATTTCCATTCTATGCAAAAGCCCATTGCAAACCCCCAAGTGGGCAAAGGATTAACAAGATTAACAACAAAGTAACCAAAGATAGCTTCAGCATGCAACTGCCTGCTGGCTTTAAATTGGGGTCTTGTTCCTTTTCTCCTTATTACCCATTATGTAACAAAGAAACTACAAGGTCAGTGCTTTAATACAAGAATTTTATAATTATCTCTCAATTTTCTCTGCTTTGACTGGACTTACCTGACTGGTTCTTCTTTAGGGCCCACACTGTGGTTCATCTGGGCTGGACATCCCTCATGGCTCACTCCTATGGCTTATATCCCAAGAATAAAGAGGAGGGAGATTTGGCATCAGTCTATGAAAGATTTCCAGAAATTTTGGAGAATTGAAAGCACATAAAGAAGTCGTATCTGGTGTAACAGATCAAAGGAAACACCATCTTAGTGCCTGCAGGGAGGGGAACCAATGAGAAAAAAGCCACTTCATTGTGCACCCCTGCGAGCAGTGATAACCTGCAGCCAGCTCAGCATCATTCTTTGCTGCTGCTCATCTCCTTTCCACCAAGCAAAGAGCACTCACTTAACAGACATTTCCTGAGTACCATACTTGTGCCAGGCACACTGCTGGATACCATCAAACAGCAAGAGAAGCAAAAAGCTTGCCACTGTGGTGCTTACAGTCTTTAAGGGTTGGGTTAGGGATATTTACCAAATCATTAGCCCAAGTATAGGTTGAACATTCCTAATTTAAAAATCTGAAACGCAAATTTGCTCCAAAATCAAAAATGTTTTGCCACTGACATAATGCCATGAGTGGAATATTCCACACCTGTGTCTCATCCCCAGCCCAGTTGTGCAAGGGCAGTGGAGTAGGTTGCAGGAAAGACAAAGAAAGTGCCCAGAAATGGCATGGGAGATGTGGTTTATGGACAAAAGCTTGCAAGAGATCAGTAACTGCTCCAAGAAGAGTTCAGGGGTGACAGACCAACAGCACCTCTATCCCTCAAGGTGCTTTACCAAGTAGAACCTCCTCTCCCTCACAGCATTTTGTCCAGTGGAAACTGGCTGGATGAGTGACACACACACTTTCTCCACTGAGAGAGAAGTTTTATATGTTAGGCTGCAGAATCAGAGACACCAGCATTAGCTTGCTTTGATTACTTGTATGAGCAGCAGTCCAAGTAGCAACTGTTCTGGAATGTATGCCAGAAATAGCTTTTGACAGATAACAGTAACTTTCCCCAGTTGCCAGTGTTCACAAGACAAAGCCAATTTCCTTCAACATAATCTGTCTACCCAGGCTTGCTTTCATTGTTCCCTTAACTTGGCTAGGGTTTGGGGAACAGAGAGAAGATATTCAGTAACATGGTGTTTTACTGTCCCCATTTTATTTAGGAATGATACAAAATGAAAGTTTGCTTTATGCACAAAATTGTTTAAAATGTTAGTGAAGCCCTAAATCACTTAGGGAGACCCTGTCTCAAAACAAAACATAAAAAGGGCTGGGGACGTGGCTCAATGGTAAAGCACACTGGGTATAATCCCTGGTACAAAAATTATTTTAAATGTTTTGTAAAATTATCTTCAGGATATGTGTATAAGGTGTATGTGAAACAAATATATTTCATGTTTATAGTTGGTCCCATACCCAAGATATTTCATTATATGCATGTGAATATTCCAAAATCCAAGAAAAAATCAGAAATCTAAAACACTACTGGTCCCAATCATTTCTGATAAGGGATTCTCAAAGTGTAAATGCTTAATTAGTAACTGTGATAAGTTCAAGGAAGAAATAGTTTTATTTAGTGAGGGGTGGGTTTAAAGAAGGCTTGGCAGAGATAGTTGGCTGAGATATAAAGTTGAAGTCAGAGTTAATGGAAGATGCAGGACAAGCATTGGAGTCAGCAAAGAAAGAACATCAAAGAGACTCTGTAAATGTCAGAAACCCAATCTACACTGCTTTCAGAGGAGGCAAGGGAGAGATTTGGTGGATTCCATCAGTAAATAGTCCAGGGACTGACTGACTTCAGGATTCAGCTAAAACTCAATTGGTCCTGATCTATATCACCTGCTTTCCTTTAGTATTCTTTGGGTAGTTTTCCTCCTGGCAGAACAGCAACAATGGTGGCAACAGCAGCAGAACCAACAGGAGAGAGAGAGAGAGAGAGAGAGAGAGAGAGAGAGAGAGAGAGAGAGAGAGAATAGTGCAGAAGGAAGACCTTCTCTGATTGGCCAGTTCTGACCACAGGTCAACATGTGTAGGGTGGAGTCAACACCCCCTGTTGCAGATGGTAGGGCTGTGTGTAGAGAATTCTGTCAGAGCACAGAAAAGAAGAAAGCCCTACAAAGGTTCTCTGAAAGCGAATCAGTTTTGTCATGAGGAGATATCAGTGGGCTCACAGACCTTGCAAAGAGGTATGTCTCAGTAAAGTCAGACAAAGGAAACATCTCAAACAACTACATTCCATGAATTGTCACGGAATTTATAATCCATAATTTGAGATGCTTGTATCCTTTGTCTGTAAAATAAGATATTGGATTATAAAGACCAGCTACCTCCAGTTCCCTGTACAACCTCCAATGAATGATTTCATTCTGCACTGTTGTGAAAAATTCAAAGCAGAATTGGAGAGGTAATGTGGTGTGGGGATTAGATACATGCAGAATTTCTACAGGGCCTCCCAATTTAAAATTCATCCATTACTTTGTTATTGGAAAAGTAAATAATGTCAGTGTCTCAGTTACCAGAACTACTAAAATCACAAAATAATAATACCTACTTCATACTCTTGTAAGGATTGAAAAATTGCTGCCAATATATGCAAACTCTTCAAAGAGGACGTGGTCTGACACCTGGTAAGTGCTCTGTATATAATTGTTATGATTTTTTATATACAAATGATAAAGAATAAACATACTTAAGTTATAAAGAATTGAAGCAATGGATTCCCAATGGATTCTTAATAATAAGAAAAGGGCAGCAAAGCAAATAATAATGATGATAATAACAGCATTGATGAGATGCCAGGAACCTTGCTGAGAGCTCTGCAACAATCTCATTCCTCTAAACAATCCCATGAAATGAGATCATAAGATCATCTGTTTTATCTTTTCCTTTTCTTTCTCTCTCTCTCTTTTTTTTTTTTTTTTTTTTTTTTTTTTTTTTTGTGGTGCTGGGGATTGAACCCAGGGCCTTGAGCATGCAAGGCAAGTACTCTACCGACTCAGTTATATCCTTAACCCTGTGATCATCTGCTTTTTACAGAAGGAAACTGAGGGTCAGAGAGATGAAGTGGCTTGATTGAGGTTGCAGGCCAGTAAAGACTTGAACTCAGACACCTATAACTCCAAGCCCCACTCTCACTTACCACGTAATCCTTGAGACCTGCACTCTCCCAGGGACACACAGGCAAAGCCCAGTCTTCTGCCGCGCCCCTCATGTCAGCTGGACTACACTCTGGTCACGTCCACTGTCTCCTTCTCCCTTGGGAGGGCCACGCCCACAAAATCAATCCAGCCATATCATTGATCCCAGGTCCCGGTGGTCCCACCCCTATAGGCTGGACCCTAAGGTCCGCTCCCCCTACTGGGGTAGGCCACGCCCATAGCCCGAGCCGCGTGCTTCCTCTGGCCCTGCCCCGCTCCATCCTGGCCTCTCAGGCGCTGCCCTTGCGGTTTTTGAGCGCGCATCCGCGGTTTTGCTTCTAGAGACGGGCCTGGGAGAGCCGAGATTTCTTCTTTCCACAGCGGAGGGTGAACTGGAGTCGGGGGCTGGTAGGCGGGCGGGAGCCAGCGGCGAGTGGCAGTGAGTGGATTGGCGGCGGGAGCCAGAGGCGAGTGGCGGTGTGGATTGGCGGGCTCTGGCGTTACCGGCAGGTGCACGGGGCGGGGCGCACCACGGCTCTAAGGGTCCGGGTCCTGCAGGGGAGGCTGCGGGTACCCAGGGAGACTCCAGCCTCGCGCCCTAGGGAGTCCCACGCTCTCTCCCTCCTTCCTTCTCATGTGGGCTGGCGGGGACCTGGACCTACCGCGTGGTTCCGGGGTCCCCCGCCCCCTCTAGGCGCCTTGGGGGGAGGCAATTCCTGATTGTGGGACCTGCAGCAGAGCCCTTCAGAAAGCGGGTCCCCAGCCAGCAGGGGATCTCATCTCCCATCTCTAAAGTACCAACAGACCTGAGTTTTAATTTGCTTGGTCTTGCTAGTCGTGGACGTTTACCTACACAAGAGTGGTTTTATTCCACTCCATACTCAACTCGCAGAGGTTGAGGAAGCACCAAGATGTGCTTTCTAAGCTACTGTTGCACTTTAAAATGTTTAACCCCGAATATTGTATATTGATAAGGATTTAGTTTTCTTATTTTAATGTTGGCTCAATTGGGGTAATTAGGGTGTGTAAGGCATATGGAAATGTGGAGAGGGGCTTTGAGGCAATAGGAAGTATGATCTCTAATTATTTTAAGAATTTAAATACCCAAATCAGAGGAATGAAGAGGTGTGCAGCAGTTCAAAATGCATTCTGCTGTCATATATACCTAATTAAAACAAATTAATTAATTGAATGATTTGCCCATATTATTGACTCCCCACCCCCCAATATCATTCTTGTCCATATTCATTCTCTGTCCTGGAAGTACTTCATTACCAAGTTCTGCCTCATTCCTAAGCAACTTTGCTTATATAGTATTGAACATTTATTTTATCGAATGTATAGTCTCAGTTGTACTTGATTACCCCAGTGTGGAACCTTTGCATATGTCTGGAATTTCTGCTCTTTGAAAAAAAAATCCTGTAGTTTCCATCATTAAGCATAAAGTTTTGTCTTTCTTTCCTTGGGGTAAGTTTCAAGAGTTGAAATAAGGATTCTTTCTTTAGCGCTCCATATGAATTGTTTTCTAAACAAGGCATGTTTGCAATAGACATTTTTCCAAATCAGGATATTTGTCTAGTTCTGCTTACCATATGTGGAATTCAGCAGGGTGGCAAGTCATCTTCTGTGTAAGTTGAGACAGTTTGTGCAGCTAGTGTTGTATACTACGAACTCCTAAAAATCAGGCCAAGACCAAGTTCTATCTGCTACTGAGAAGCCATGTAGCCTTGAGTAAGATTTTTCATCTCTAAACTTCCCCATTTCTAAAATTAAATTCTGATATTAATTTGATGCAGTGCTGGGGATGAACCCTAGGACCTCACATATGCCAGGCAAGTAGACTACCACTGAGTTACACCCCAGCCCTTTTCAACATTTTTAATAAAAATTTTCAAACACACATGAAAGTTAAAAAAGATGGTACCTTAAGCACCCACCCATATGTATATCTACAACATAGAGTCAACAGTTAACATTTTGCCATCTGAATATTTATGTGTGAAATCATTTGAAGGTAAATTGTAGACATTGAGACACTTGTTGCTAGATAACTGACCACAAATCTTCTGAGAATAAATTTTTTCTTCTGTATAAATATAATACCATTGTCACATTTAAGAAATTAATGGTAATCCTTGAATCATGTAATATCATTCTATATTCAGATTTCCACAGTTTTCCTAAAGAACCTGGTGCTGGGGATGGAGCTCAGGGTCTCATATCTGCTAGCATGTTCTCTACTACTGAGCTACACCACCATACCAACAGCTGTCATACCCACCACACACCAGGACTCTTAGTTCAAGTGATGTGTTTTATGTATCTTTAGTCTCTTCTAATCTAAAATAGTCTCCTCATGTTTTCTTTATTTCTTCCTGTGACATTGTCTGATGAAGAAGTTGTCTTATAGAGATTTATCCAATTATTCCCTTGCAGCTGATCACAAATGTTTTGATATCAAATCTCATTTCTCTTTGCTGTGACAGTGTACAACATCTTGTTCCTGAGTTCTGAGTTGTTAGGGTCAAATGAACGAATGTGTCATTTCCTGTACAAAAAAAATATGCTCAGCCTAGCACAGCTCTTACTGCTCATGTGTAAAGGCTGAGAAGCCTAGATTTACTTGTTTCAAGTCAGAAAGGTAATTCCCATTTAAGGCTTTCATGTAGCCGAGCCTGTATAAAAAGTATAATTAATAGCATTCTGTTTATTATCTGGCATAGCTTCTAAAGCCTAGTGAGTTTTTATAATAGTTCTGATTTCCATAGATTAAAACATAGGGATATGATGCTGACACTTTTAAAACAATTTAAATTTTAATTTATTATATATGACAGTGGAATACATTACAATTCATATTATACATATAGAGCACAGTTTTTCATATTTCTGGTTGTCTACAAAGTATATTCACACTATTCATATCTTCATATATGTATTTTGGATAATGATGTCCATCTCATTTCTAACCCCATACCCCCTCCCTTCCCTCCCACCCCTCTGCCTTATCTATAGTTCGTCTATTCCTCCCATGCTCCCTTCCCTACCCAACTATGAATCAGCCTCCTTATATGGGAGAAAACATTCGGCATTTGGTTTTGTGGGATTGGCTAACTTTACTTAGCTTATCTTCTCCAACTCCTTTTACCTGCAAATGTCATGACTCTATACTCTTTTATTGCTGAGTAGTGTTCCATTGTGTATATATACACATTTTTTTTTTTTTAAATCTGTGCATCTACTGAAGGGCATCTAGGTTGACTCCACAATTTAGCTGTTGTAAATTGTGCTGGTATAAACATTGATATGGCTGGTCCCTGTAGTATGTTTTTAAGTCCTTTGGGTAAAGACCAAAGAGTGGGCTAGCTGGGTCAAAGGGGGGGGGGGTTCCATTCCAAGTTCTCTAAGGAATCTCCATACTGTTTTCCATGTTGGCTGCACTATTTTGCAGTCCCACCAGCAGTGTATGAGTGTGCCTTTTTCCCTACATCCTGGCCAACATTTACTGTTACTTGTATTCTTAATAATTGCCATTCTGACTAGAGTGAGGTGAAATCTTAGAGTATTTTTGATGTGCATTTCTCTAATTGCTATTGATGATGAACATTTTTCCATATATTTGTTGATTGATTGTATATCCTCTTCTGAGAAGTGTCTATTCAGGTCCTTGGCCCATTTATTGATTGGGTTATTTGTTTTCTTGGTGTTTAGGTTTCTGAGTTCTTTATATACCCTAGAGATTAGTGCTCCACCCGATTCTCACCATGATGTTTCATCTGCGGGGCATCCTGGGGATGGGGTCTGGGGAAGGGGCTGTGCAGCCATAGGGAGAGCTCTGGAGTCGTGGCCTCCTAAAGAGTCGGCCTCCACAGGGGAAGCAGGAACACATGCTTTGGTATCCAAAGTATTTCACCAAATGAGCTGGGGAGGAGGCTGTTGCTAGAATGTGGGTGCCTGGTTACTGTGTTCCAAGTTCTGTTTGCTTCTATCACCAAGGAAGGGAGTCCATGTCTTGGGGGTCCCTGGTCTGACCCCTCCTCCAGAGAAACCCACATATGTCCCTCTGGGCTACTGTTGGCCCTCCTCCAGCCCCATAACAATTCCATATGTGTCCACAGCCATCCCCAACACTGTCCTCCACATCCCTTGGAAGTTATACTCCCATACCTCCCCTTCACCCCCCCGTTTGTCACCCCCTCCCCCCGCCATAGCCAACATCCACTTATCAGACAAAAGATTCAGCCTTTGGGTTTTTCGGATTGGTTTACTTCACTTAGCATGATATTCTCCAACTCCAACCATTTACTTGCAAATGCCATGATTTTATTCTCTTTTAATGCTGAGTATTATTTCATTGTGTATATATACCTCAGTTTCTTTATCCATTTATCTATTGAAGGGCAATTTAGGTTGGTATTGTGAATTGTGCTGCTATAAACATTAATGTGGTTTGCTGTTTTTAAGTCCTTTGAGTATAAACCAAGCATTGTGATAGCTGGGTCAATTGGTGGTTCTATTCCAAGTTTTCTAAGGAATCTCCATACTGCTTTTTAGATTGTTTGCACTGATTTGCAGTCCCACCAGCAAGTTAACAGTGTGCCTTTCCCCCTACACCCTTACCAACACTTATTTTTGTTTGTCTCCTTAATAACTGCCATTCGGACTGGAGATGAAATCTTAAGACTAGTTTTGCTTGGCATTTCTCTAATTGCTAGAGATATTGAACATTTTTCATATATTTGTTGATCAGTTGTAGATATTCTTCTGGGAAGTGTCTGTTCAGCTCAATAAATAGACCAGTTATTGATTGGGTTATTTGTTTTTTTTTTTAAGAGAGAGAGAGAGAGAATTTTAATATTTATTTTCTAGTTTTCGGCGGACACAACATCTTTGTTTGTATGTGGTGCTGAGGATCGAACCCCGGACGCACGCATGCCAGGCGAGCGCGCTACCGCTTGAGCCACATCCCCAGCCCAGGTTATTTGTTTTTTTAGTGTTAAGTTTTTGATTTCTTTATATATCCTGAAGATTAGTGCTCTATCTGATGTGCACGTGGTAAAAATTTGCTCCCATTCTTAAGGCTCTGTTTACCTTAGTGATTATTTCTTTTGCTGAGAAGAAGCTTTTCGGTTTGAAACCATCTTATTTATTGATTCTTGATTTATTTCTTGTACTTTAGGAGTCTTGTTAAGGTAGTTCCACACTCCAACATGTATGTTTGTTCAGGAACTGACTTCCTTAACTCCTAAAGTGAGAAAAGTAAAATTTAAAGAATAAACAAATGGGGTATCAACAAATGAGCAAGCTTCTTTTTTTTTTTAAGAGAGAGAGAATTTTTTTTAATATTTATTTTTTAGTTTTCGGCAGACACAGCCTCTCTGTATGTGGTGCTGAGGATCGAACCCGGGCTGCACGTATGCCAGGCGAGCGCGCTACCCCTTGAGCCACATCCCCAGCCCAAGAAAGGTTCTTCGTGAAGTTGTGGGTGTAGCTCAGTGGTAGAGTGCTTGCCTAGCACATGTGAGGCACTGGGTTCAACCCTCAGTACCACAAAGTATTGTGACCAGCTACAACTTAAACACACACACACACACACTTTAAAAAAAAACTTCTTTACAGAAAAAGAAACAAGTTTGTGAATATAGAGCCAACTGGATGGGAGAAAAATTTTGCCACCTACTCCTCAGATGGAGCATTAATATCCAAGATATACAAAGAACTCAAAAAAGTTAACACTAAAACAACAACAAAAGCAAGAGGCAAATAACCTAATCAATAAATGGGCAAAAGAAGAAATGCAAAGGTCAACAAATTTATGAAAAAGTATTCAACTTTTCTAGCAATTAGAGTATTGCAAGTTAAAACTACACTGAGATACCATCTCACTCCAGTCAGAGTGACAATTCTCAAGAATTAAGTAACAACAAATGTTGGCAAGAATGTGGGAAAAATGGTACACTCACACATTTTTTGGTGGGGACTGCATATTAGCACAATCTCTCTGAAAAGCAGTAGGGGAAAAAATTGAAAATGGAACCCCTCATATGACTCAGTTACCCTACTCCTCAGTATATATCCAAAAAATATTAAAATCAGCATCATACAGGGAGGCCTGTGTGAGTGAGTTATGTGGTAAGTATAAGTGAGATAATATCAAGAACTAAGGAGCTGATGGAGAATAGGATTATAATTATGTGGCTGTGAAAGTGTAATAGTTCTTCTATAATAGGTGATGTACATCTTGAAATCCTAGTTCAAATCAGCATGCCATGAGGATATAAAGGATTCTGACCTATAAATTAACTTTGACAAAGTTATGTAAATATTTACTTACATCTTATAAGGAAAGTTATAAATGTTATGGGGCTGGCTTGAAACTAGTCATAGGAGTTTTGATTCTTCCTTTTCTTGAATTATGCTTTCACATCGGTTGGTTCTTCAAGTGTGTGATAAGGTGGAGGGATCCATGTAGTCACTCCGGGTTAGTTGTTGTCAGTTCTACAGTTAGGACTTCTCGTTTTGATGTGATGCCTCTCACATTATAACAATTATAATTATTATAGCTATAAGAGAGATAAGTGACCCTATGAAGTATTTCATGTTGTATACATGTCTGTACATTATTGTTGTGGTATGCCAGATAATCCTAGGAAAAGTGTTGGGAAGAAAGTTAAATTCACTCCTACAATATAATGATGAAGTGAATTTTAGCTCATGTAGCATCTAGGGTATAACCAGAGAACAGAGGGAATCAGTGAATACATCTTCCCATTAATGCAAACACAGCCCCCATGGGTAGGACATAGTAAAAATGAGCTACTACATAATATGTAGCATGTAATGCAATGTCTAGTGCTGAGTCAGCTAGAACAATTCCTGTGTGACCTCCTACAGTAAGTAAGCAAACAAAGCCTAGGGCCCTTTAATATTGCCACTGTGTAAAGTTGCCAGTCAGATGAAAACTGTGGTTGGAATAGCTGTAATTATGGTTGCTGACGTGAAGTGTGCTCTGGTGTCCATAGCCATTCCTACGGTAAATACATAGTGTGCTCATATGATGAATCCTAAAAAGCGAATGGATATTATAGCTCAAACTATTCCCATATATTCAAAAGAATAGAATTAGAATGTATACTTCTGGATGTCCAAGAAACAGAATAGGTATTGATAAAGCATAGGTTCCCCCCCCCTCCAGCAGGTTAGAAAAACATTGTATTTAGGTTTGGATCTATGAGGAATATGGACATTCCTGCTGCAGGAACTGGGAGGGATGGGAGGAGTAACACAACTGTAATTATTACTGCTCATACAAATAGTGGAGTCTGGTATTGTGATACGGCAGGGGGTTTTATGTTCATAATGGTAGTAATAAAATTAATTGCCCCTAGGATGGATGAAACACCTGCCCAGTGGAGTGAGAAAATAGTGAGATCTACAGAGGATCCTGCATGTGCAAGGTTCCCAGCTAGTGGGGGATATACTCCTCAATCAGTTCCTGTACCTGCTTCAACTATAGAGGAGGCAAGAAGGAAAAGAAATGATGGAGGTAGGAGTCAGAGGCTTATGTTATTTATTCGAGGAAATGCTATATCACGGCTATAATCATAAGGGAAACTAGTCAGTTTCTGAACCTACCAATCATAACAGGTATAACCATAAAGGAAATTATTACGAACACATGTGCAGTTACAATTACATTATAAATTTGATCATCCCCTAGCAAGACTTTGGGTTGACCTAGTTCACCTCGAATTAGACTAAGTGCTGTTCCTCCTATACCAGCTTAGGTGTCAAATAGGAGGTAAAACAAGACTTTGGGTTGACCTAGTTCACCTCGTATAGACTGTGTATAGTGCTGTTCTTCCTATACCAGTTTAGGTGTCAAATAGGAGGTAAAGTGTTCCGATGTAAGGGGTTATGAACATAGGTAGGAGGTAAAATGGCTGAGCAGGCATTAGACTGTAAATCTAAAGACAGAGGTTGAACCCTCTTTTACCAAGTCCTGAGGTGAATTATCATATTGAATTGCAAGTTCAAAGGAGCAGCTTCAACTCTGTTGGGGCTTCTCCCGCCTTTTTTTCTGAAGCCAGTTGAGTTAGGCATTTAGCTGTTAACTAAGTTTTTATAGATTAAATTCCTATCAGTCATGTGAAATGAGTTAATTAAGGGCTTAGCTTAATAAAAGTAATTGGTTTGCATTCAGTTGATGTAAGATAAAGTCTTGCAGTCCTTACTGCAGGATATTGCTCTGAATGCTCTTGTTTTAAGTTTAACCTAAATTGCTAGCTTAAGATTGATAATAGGGGTGTAAGGGGGAGGGAGAGGGTAGATAGAATTATAAGGGTTGGTATAAAGGGGGTTGTTTTTGTACTTTCAAATTGTCATTTTATTTTAGTATTATTTAGGATGGAAATACTGTTAGGGATGGTAAATAAATAAGTCATCTGTAGAAATATAGGTTTAGCAGGATTGTTATTGCTGTTTATGGGCATAATAAAGTTATTATTTGATACAAGTTCCTTAATAAGTAAAATGGCTAAGCAGGCATTTGTCTCATTTTGGGGTGAACCCAGCTAATGGAGGAAGTCCACCTAGGGATATAAATAAAATAAGAATTATTGAAATTAGTAGAGAAAATTTATTGCATATATTGGAGAGTGAGAGGGTGGTTTTTTTATTTTAATGGAATAACTTGAATATGTTGATTATAAGCATAATATAAATAATTATATTATGTAATTAGATTAAAAATAGTTTAATAAGTAATAAGTAATTAGATTAAACATAGTTAGTGTGGGATTGAATGTGATGATTGCTATTGTTCAGCCTACGTGAGTGAGTGATGAGTATGCTAGGATTTTTCGTAGTTGGGTCTGGTTAAGTCCTCCTCATCCTCCTAATATAAGGACAGTTTAGCTATTGTTATTACTAAGGAAAAGTTGATTTAGGGAACAATTTGAGAGAGAATTTAATTTGGTGCAACTTTTTGTCATGTTAATGGAATTAATCCTGAATGTAAGTGTGACTCCTTAAGTAACATCTTGGACTTATAGATGGAATAGGGCTAAACTCATTTTTATTGATAGCGATACAGCAAATAATTAGGGAAGAGATTTGGTTATTGGAGTTGATTAAAGTTCATTGTCCTTTGTCTATAACATTGGTAATAGCACCTATTATTAAAATTATTGATGCTGTGGCCTGACTTAAGAAATATTTGTATGCAGCTTCTGTTGACCAGGGGTTTACTTTGTTAATTAAAATAAGAATAATGTCTAGTATGCTTATTTCTAATCCTACTCAGATGTGTAGTCAGAGGGAACTAAATAGTGTAATAAAAGTTCCTGAAAATATGGTGAGATAAATGGTAGCAGAAATTAAGGGGTTTATTAGTATGGGAAAGATACAAACTAACATTATAGGGTATGGGCCTGATAGCTTATTTAACTGACTTTACTAGTAGAACATGGTGTATCAGGTAGCACGAAGAATTTTGGATTCTTAGGGTTACATGCAAATCCTGTGGTTCTAGAAATAAGAGGATTTAAACCTCTGTTATTTCCTCTATCAAAGTAACTCTCATGTTGTCACATTTCTTTAGGTTTGAGGGATACATATGCTACAATAATGGGTGGGTGAGCTAATGTTGGGGTGAGAAGTTTTTTGATAATAAGTGCATGAGTTGGTCATATCAGAATCTTGGGTATGATGATCGAATTCATAAGAATATTGAAGATTAAGGTCTTTAGGGCAAAACTAAAAGTGAAGATTTCAGTGATTGGTGGGTTGAAGAGTGCCTCTATAAAAGAGATGTAGTTAAACCTTTTATTATAATAATATTGGTGTATTTGGCTACAAAAAAATAGAGCAAAGGGGCCCACAGTATATTCTACATTGAATCCTGATACGTGTTCTGATTTCCTTCTATCAGGTCAAAAGTAGCTAGTGTTGAGATAAGTCATATTATTGCTAAGGGTCACGTTGGCAGTAGTACTCATATAAATAGTTGAGTTGTGATTAGGGTTGATAGAGTAGATGATCCATGTATAAGCAGGACAGATAGTAGAATAATGGCTGGAGTACTTCATAGGAGATGGTTTGGACTACAGCTCGTAGTGCTCCGATTAAGGCATATTTGGAGTCATCCTGATTATAAGATCGCATATCCAGCTAAGCTTGATGTTGCAAGGATAAAGAGTATTCCTATGTTTATATTCGTGAGGGTTGTGGCATGGGTAGGGAATTCATATTGTAAATGCCAGAGTAAGGGCTAGGGAGGGAGCAATAATAAATAAAATGATGGAAGATGTTAGAGGTTTGAGTGGCTTTCTATTAAGTAATTTTACTGTATCAGCAAACATTTGAAGTAAGCCATAGGGTCCTACAACATTTGGGCCTTTTTGAAGTTGTGTGTAACCCAGCATTTTTTGTTCTGTTAGAGTTAAGAAAGCCATGGCTAATAAGAGTGGGACAATCAGGAGGAGTAAGTCTACTAAAAACATACATGTTAAGAAGAGGAGTTGAACCTCTGGGTAATGAAGTTTGATGTCTTTTGCAATTGCCACGTTCTGCCATCTTGACAAATTCTGTTCTAGGGCAGGGTGGGTAATAATTTACTAGAATTAGATTATTTCCTCTATTATCTTAAGGAGTGCATGTAGAATTGGCCTTATTTCTCTTGTCCTCTCATCCAGGGAGAAGTATTTAATAGATAGAAACCAACCTGGATTTCTCTGGTCTGAGCTCAGATCACATAGGACTTTAATTGTTGAACAAAGGAACCATTAATATTGGTTATACCATTTGGACGTCCTGATCCAATATCAAGGTAGTAAACCTTAACTGTGGATATGACCTCTTAACTGGGAATATGTAGCGCCTAATTTCCACTATATAGGCTACACCTTGACCTAACATTTTTATGTAACATTCTTGTGCTCACTATGAGGCCTTGTGAGGTTTTGCTGGAGGAGGTGGCACATAGGGTGATATTGCGAAAGGAGGTAAGGTATATCGGGGTTTATTGACCATACGACAGGCTCCTCTTGAAGGATATAAAGCACCTCAAGTCCTTTGAGTTTTAAGCTGTTGCTGGTAGTACCCTGGTGAATAATCTCATTTGTTGATTACTTATGTTTAGGGTAAGCATAGTGGGATACCTAATCCCAGTTTGGGCCTTAGGTATCATGAATTCATATGTTTTAAGACTACTTTTATATACTATTTTTATTATCACTAGGGCTTTCTACATCTTAGTAAAGGGTCAGTCTTTTTTAGTTGTTTTCTTAATCATGCTTTATGCCATATTATATTTACTAGGGTAATTGTATGACTGTTGTGGCTGTCATGAAATTTCCTACCCTCTTATTGTATAGCTGAGTCAAACAATCATTTACATGCTTAATTTTAATTACTGCTGTGTCCTGTGGGGGTGTGGTTGAGAAAGGCTTTATGAGCTATATTATTTAGTGAAGCTGATACCTGCACCTTTTGATTGTATTTTGATATAGAGGACATTCTCATTGGGGTGAGGACACTTGCATGTGTAAGTTTACCATAAGCCAATAAAAAGGCTAGGACCAAACCTCTGTGTTTATGGAGTATGTGTGTATACACGTAGACACACACACACACACAAACACACACACAAACACACACTCATCTAAGCATTTTCAGTGCTTTGCTTTATTTAAGCTATATTAACAGATCATGGGCTTGTTCGCGCATTTCTTATATAGGGTGTGTTAAATTGTTATGTAAGTATCATAGTATTAACCAATATAGATGTAGTAGGGTTTTGGTTTTAGGTAAATTGTTTTTTGTAGTTTGTTAATGTTAATTTGGTATTGGGATGGGAGTGGTTTAAAGGTGATTATGTGGACATACTGAGATAAAAGTTAATGTTTAGGCCATGTAAGAACTGTGTAATTTAGGGTTAAAGGTAAAGGTGGGTTGGATTTTAATTTATGTAAGAGTTGACTTGATGCTGGGAACTCTTGTCAGTTTGTGTATTGAAAGATTTTTTGTCCATCAAGCATGAATATATTAACACCTTATAGTTAATATGCTAGATGGAAATATTGACTTAGAAGTGCAGCTACAATTCAATTGACTGCATTGGGGCCTCTGACCACCAGTGGGGAGTGAAAGCATATCCCCAAAATAAAACCACTGAAGTCATGACAGTGCAGTTATATTGGGTCATGGGCTCAAATGGCATTAATCCATTGTGATGTCTTATTTAAGGGGAATGAGCTGGTGAGTTTACAAGTTATGGCCCTGAGGTAGAGCCAGATGCCAGATATAGTTCCATGTTACCTATCCCCAAGTTTTATGGGATCAGAGCCAGAAGAGGGATGTGAATTGGGCAGGCTGATGATTTCATGGAGGATGGTAGATTAAGAGACCATCATTGGAAGGGGATAGTCATTAGGACGAGGAAGGTTGATGACAGAATGGGGCATATATCACTAGTGAATTTAATGTGTCTTGCAGTATTAGAATTGCTGTTGGGTGGGTATATTCATGTTCTTGAAAGGTTGGTGATTTTGGAGCTTAAATGTTATGTTTGATATAGTATATGAGTATTGTTTGTACTTGCTTACACGTATGGATTAGGTAATAATGTTGACTAAACACATAATGTACTGTGTACTGTTGAGGATTATTTATGGGTTGTACATTATTAATGAGGTCAAGCATTAATGCACAGTATACATAGGAGTTATTAGATTTATAGCTGAGTGGAGAGTAGTCCCATAGGAATCAAATTTGGAGTAAGTGGTCAAGTATTAATGTAAGGGGTAGTTTAAGTTAGTAATACCAGCTTTGGGAGTTGAAGGTGGAATTTGTAATTTCTTCCCTGAATATTGCTCTAAGAAGATTTAAGGCTTCATAAACTAGACCAAAGTAACATTTATACTATTAGACTTTTCATTTAAGGAGTTTGTTTTCGATTAAACTGATGTTTGGTGAAAAAAGTAGAATAAGAGTGAAATACAAGACAGATGCTAGTTGATTCATAATGATAAATGGATGTTCTATGGTTGGCCTCCAGTTCAAGTCAGAGAAAAGAGGTCGGCAACTAGGACTCAGAAGAAACATTGGCTTAAGGGTCGGAATATTATGCTTTGTTGTTTAGATACACAGAGGACGATAAATAATATAAGGATTAGGACAGAGAATACTAGTGCGAGGACTCTGCCTGGTTTATTAGAATAGATCTGAGAATAGCATCGGCAAATAGGAAACATCACTGAGGCTTAATGTGGGGAGGAGCATTTAGGGGATTAGTGGGGGTATAATTCTCAGGGTGTCCTAGGAGGTCTGGGGAGAACACGACTAGGACTGTGAAGACTAATCCTAGAGTGAGTAGGCCTGGGACATCTGTAATTGTGTGATATGGGTGAAAGGGAGTTTATTGGAGTCAGAGATGAGTCCAGATGGGTTGCTGGATCCTGCTTCAAAGAGAAAGAGTAAGTGGATTCTTGCTAGGACTTCGATAAGAAATGGTAGAACAAAGTGGAATGTGAAGAATCATGTAGAGTGGCTTTGTCAACTGAGAATCCCCCTCAGATTCACTCAACTAAGCTGGTTCCAATATAGGGGATAGCAGATGGGAGGTTTAGTGACAGTGGCACCTCAGAAAGGTGTTTGTCCATAGTGTAAAATGTAGCAATGAACACTGCAGCTGTGACTGCAAACAGGAGAGGGACTCCAGTAGTCCATGTTTCAAAGTAAGCGTATGATCCGTAGTAAAGGCCTTGGCCTGCAGGAAGGAATAAGCAAATGAAGAATGTGCCATTTGCATGTATGTATTGAATTAGCCTCTCCAGGTATGAGTTGCAGAGGAGAAAGCTGTTATTGTGTCAGATGAATAGTGTATGGCTAGAAAATGTCCACTGAGAATTTGAATAATAAGGAAGAGCCTTGAAGGGAGCCAAAATTTCATCATGCTGAGATGTTGGATGGTGTTGGGAGATTGATGAATGAGTGGTTAACAGTTTTGATTAAGGGATGGGTTTTGCGGATATTCTTTTTTTTAACATTTTATATCTCTATATTTTTGAAAATCCACCCATGAGAAAGGAGCCAAGAGTCAGTTTCCAACAGGGGGCACGTTCTCATGGAAGTACTGCAAAGCCAAGTCTGTCCACTTCATTTCTTGTTCTTTTGCAGATTCTGTGGTGCCACCGTTGTCTTGTTCAGGTTCAGGAAGTTCATTCAGTGCTATTGCAACATCCTCATTAGGCAGCTTGTCTTCTCGCCAAGCATCATCAATCAAATCCAAGATCCTTTTATCTCTCTGGACCTCACTGCCATTTTCCCATAGCTTTGATTTTGTCAGATCATAGGCAGGCCGCCACAGCACCCGCTACTTCCAGACCAGATATTCATTTTACACTTAAATTACAATGATGATTTTTCATGTTATTGGTCATGGTTAAATTCCATGTCAAAATAATGACACATATTACATATTTATTAAGTATACTATTTGTTTTAGGATTGTTATCACTAATAAAGTAATAATCCTTTGTTTTTTGATGCCTTTTTATTGACAGACTACTTCAGTTTCTTATGTCAATCATTGCAACTCAGTGAGGTGAGGGTTTATTCAATGTACTTTATATTAGTTTAGGTGAATACAATACCTTTATTTTTTATGTGGTGCAGAGTATCGAACAAGTACCTCATGTCTGCTAGGTGAGCGCTCTACCACTGAGCCACAGCTGCAGATCTTCAACACATTTTTTAAAAAAAAATAATCAATTTATTTATTTTTAGTTTCTTTATTTTAATGTGGTGCTGAGTATCGAAAATAGGTCTTCGCACGTGCTAAGCAAGTGCTCTACCGCTGAACCACTACCCCAGCCCCTTCAATGCACTTTTGATGAGCCTCTATCAAATGCTAGGTGCTGTTCTAGGCACTGGGTAAAAGGCAGAAAATAGTAGAAACTGCTGCCTGAAGTTTCGATTCTGATGGGGGAGCTGTATGCCAGGTTTCTCTCCCTGTTTTCTGGAAGGTAAAGACTTCAACCTAGTTCATCATTTATTCCCAATGGTTGTGAAAATTAGTTTAACTCTTTTTACTTCCATCAATTTGGAACCCTAAAATCCAACAAACTTTCTGTTTACCCACATATATATGTATCTCCCTCTAACATAGAAGATACCATTATGGTGAAAACTGTTTTTATTCAGCTGAAGTTATTTGCTATTTATAAAAAATCAAAAGAGGTATATTTATATCATGGCAATTCTTAACATATATTGTGTGCTTCTAGGCTCTGAGAATTGGAAAACCAAAAGGTTTTGAAGTTTTGTGTGATGCCACCTGAATTGGAAACCAAGATGAACATAACTGAAGGAGGTCTGTTGCTGTTTTCAGTAAATTCTTATTCATCATGTATGCAGCTTTCAAAGAAAATTGCCAAGTGAGTTGTAATTTTACCATTAAATTCTAGATGGATTATATGATGTAAATTTGACAATCATATATGCAGTGATTGTCAAACTTGAACACAGTTAAGTTGTAGTTCATCTATGTATCATTCACATGAATTAAAGGCTAACCTTTAGATAAACTGTCCCACCTCCCTACATATTCATCCAGCACACATTCATAAGTGCCAGAGATTGTGTTAGATGCTGTATGTTTGTAGAATTATTTTAATATGATGAAAACTGAAGCATATTAGTAAATAAGAAAGATTTCACAGTTTACACTTCAGTGTAATTTTAGATACCTATTAAATTAATATTAAACCCCTGCTCTGTACAATACCTTGATCTAGACATTGGGGGTTAGCAGGGAGCAGGGCAGAAAACTTTCTTACAAAGTTTACATTTACATTTCGGCTGCTTCCCAGATGCCTTAGTTATACATAAAACATAAGTGCAGAGTTTGAGAGTGCACTTAATGCCTATAGATGAAATCTTTTAAAATTGAACAAAATTTCCAATTTTAAAAGAAGCTCATTTTAACAAAATATAAATAGTTAAAATGAAAAGAAGAATAAAAGAAATGGCAATAGAGGGTAAAAGCAGCTCTGGGGTGCAAACAGTTGTAAAGGAGTGCTCCATGGGTGATGCTGGAGAGGGGCCCCTAGGAGCTGCTGGCCTGGAGCTGCCATTGAAGCTTCAGTTTGTCAATGGGAGCCCCCGTGGAGAAACTGACCACTCCCTCCCATTCATGCACAGAGCAGCAAGGAACAGGTTCTACTCTCTGCCATCTTAGATCCAGCCTTGTAAATGGAATATTATTATTTTTTTCTGGTAGATGATTATTAAGGACAAGGAAATGCATCTGATTTTCTCAGGTGGGTTTTGTCTCTTGAACCTTGACTGAGCTTGTTAATTAGTTCTAACAGTTTTCATTGGAAAAGAGTGTAGCATTCTCTATAAAGAGGACTTGTCCTGTGCCAACAGAGGTGGTCCTTCCTTGTTCCTTCCTGGTTTGGATTCCTGTGGTTTCTTTTTCCTCACAGATTCCTCTGTCTGGGGTCTTCAGCACTACAGGGAACAGACATTGCTGCAGTGTGGGCAGCCTCACCTTGGTCGTGATCATACAATGTTTGATGTAGCAGATCCTGTGTGACCTTTATTGTCTTGTGGTGTATTCCTTTTTACCTAATTTTTGGATGATGTCCATCATAAAAAAAAAAGTGTTGTTTTTTTCAGAATCATTTTTCTACTCCTATTGAGATAATATGATTTTTATCTTTCATTCTGTTCATATGATTTATCGTATTGAATTGTGGCATTCTTGCACTCTGGGCTGACTCTCACTTGTTCCTAGTGTATGATTTAGTGAATGTTCTGATGAATTTGCTCTACCAGTATTTTGTTAAGGATTTTTGTGGCTACAGACATGACATATATTGGTCTGTACCTATAGTTTTTCTTGTGGTTTTTGTAATATTACAGAAAATTCACAGTCTAGCCTATCTAAAGCTCATCCAAGTTGTGTTTAGAATGCTGCTTCTCAGACAGGAAAGAGAAAGCTGAGCAGAAGTCCCACCATAATTCCTTTCTGTGAACCTTAACTTGCCCTTCCTTGCTGCTCCATGGGTGAACCCCACACATTGACCAATCACTGTGGGAGGCCAGGCCTTAGCACTCAGCCTGTCACCTGGTACCATTAGTCCTGCACCAAATCCTGTAGGAAAAAGCCAAAGCAGTTTTTTACTTGCATTTATTGCAGAGTTATATCTTTAATGTGTCCTTTATCAAATGAGGTCTTCTCTAGAGACACCCTGAACTCGTCAATGTGTTTCTTCATGTAACAGCTTCCTTGGCTTCTCTCCTTTTGGGCACAGATAGACCTCTCTCAGCAGCCACGGTGTTCCTTTGTGGGTGTGGAGCAGATGTTGCCATCCACTCCTCTACACTACTCCAGTCTGGGCCATTTCAACCAGTGCTGGCAGAAAAAGTACCTAGCTTTCGACATGCTGGATGAAGGAAGGGACACATGCTAATAGACTTGGAAGGGTGCTGCCAGATGATTCTGAGGAGTATCCATGGCCACATCTCCCAGGGGATCTCCTCAGGCCTCCATCTCCTATATTCTCACCAGGGCTGTCCAGCACCAGCCTTAAAACCTTTCCATCAATGGGGACAAGTGACATCTCAGTAATATACAGGTTGACATTCAGAGGTTGAACATCTTTGAGAGTTACTCTGTGCAGTGATTCACTTTTGATTTGCAGGGATTTGTCCTTTGTCTCCCTAGAAAAATGATTGACTCCTGAGGTTCTATGTGTCCCTGGGGTATTAACCTTTTATCAGTCTAGGGTTTTAAGGAACACTTTACAAGTTGTGATTTGTCTAAATATCTGTGTTCTTTTTGTTTTTCCATCAGTTGTCAGTCGTTTCCTTTGTGACTTCTGACCCTTAAGTCAGAAGAAAATATTTTCAATTTCAATGTTATAAAACAAGCTCTACTTTTTACATACAAACTTAGACTTGCTGGTGGCACATAACTCTATCCAAATGACTCACGAGGCTAAGGAAGGAGGATTTGAAGTTGGAGGCCAGTTTTCACAACTTAGATACTCAGGAATGTAGTAAGTGAAAGAACGACTGGACAAGGCTCGTCACCAGAGAAATACCTGTTTATTGAGGAACAGCTTTGCACATTTATAGAGCCGGGGGTGGTTCAACAGAGCAGGATATTGGCACAGGGCGCTTTCTGATTAGTGGATAAGGATCATGAGGGTCAGCAGGGCTCACCCATTGGGCGGCTCTTCCCGCCACTGTCTTGGGGCATGGGGAAGTTAATACCAGAAGAGAAGCACGGTCGGCGCCATCTTTGGAGCAGGGGCGACTCCCAACATTACCCCCTCTTTGTTATTAAATGAGAGTGGGCATCAACTCATTCTGGCTGCTTCCTGCTGAGATGGGGCGGTGTGGGAGAGTCAGAGAGGAGAGAAGTAAGGAGCCCCCATAGGAGGGCAGAGAAGACCAGTATAACTTCAGGAACCAGATCAAGGAAGGTTCCTTGCCACTACAGTTCCATGATGATGTCAGTCCATTCGGTATAGGTCTCAATTGGAGGTATAAGCCAGGCGTCACTAGCCAGAGCTTGTAAGTAGGTGTTCCAGGGACTTATAATGGGCCCATCAGCATGTTGTGAGGTGTTCTCTAGAAGAGCTGGGTGGTTCATCAGTAGCCAGGAGTTGGTAATTCCTAAGGAGAAGCTGGTTAAATGCTTGATTAGAAATTTTACCCACCTGAGTCTGAATGAACTTTATGATAAAGGGAAGGAACAGGCACATAAGGAGGACAACACACAATAGGCCCACTACTGGCCAGATACAAATAAGTAGGGGGGTCTGTAGTAAGGAGGAGAAGGGGGTCTGGCTGGAGGGGACCCTTAGGGTAGCCGCCAAGTCAGTGAGTTTGACAATGTTTTCTTCCACAAGGCCTGATTCATTAACATAATAACAGCATTCTTCCCTAAGAAACATACAGGTTCCTCCCTTTTTTGGCCTGAGTAGATCAAGGGCCCTACGATTTTGGAGGGTAACCTGGGCCAGAGAGGTGACCTGCTTTTGTAGGGAGGCCAGGGATTCAGCAGTGGATGTAAGTGCACCTTTAAGAGGGGGCAATCAGTGGTGGCCGCAAGGCGGGTAATTCTGGTGTTTTTGTGAGAATCAGTTTCACTGCCTTGAATCTCCAGATATAGGGAGAAGAAAGGACCCAAGAGGGGCCAGAAATGAGGGGGAGCAGTAGGAGAACCCATTTATGGAACATCCTCAGGTATTGGGCTAACAACGGAGACACAGGAGAGGCAGAGCTTGAGGGGATTTGTGGGGAGGGATGACAAGAGTACTTAATGACAGGTGACGATATGGTCGTTGGCTCTTCTGATGAAGGTGCAGGAACGCTGGGTTTAAGCCTGAAAATGTGAATCCAAGGGGTAGGTTGGTTATTAGACAGCTTGAGTTTGGCTGCCGAGGGAGTGCACATAATCACCTGAGCAGGACCCTCCCATTTTGGTTTTAGAGGGGGCTTTTCCCCCAGTGGGCAATGGTAAAAAAGTTGACCAGGTGTTAAGGAGGTAGGGTTTTGAGAGAGACTGGGGTCAGGAAGGAGCCAGTCTTGATAGCGCCAGAGTTCAGAGCGTAGATGGAAGAGGAGGGGGCAGGGCATAGGTTTCGGGGATGGTTAGGGGTTCTGTAGGCAGTCTGGGAGGAATGAAGGGATGGCCATACATGACTTCGAAAGGTGAGAGATTAGAAGGTTTCTTTGGCAAGGCCCTGATGTGCAATAAAGCCAAGGGGAGCACCTTTATCCAGTCCAGGCTTAATTCCATGGTAAGCTTGGTGAGGGTCTCTTTAAGGGACCGATTGGTCCTTTCAACCTTTCTGGAAGCCTGGGGGTGGTAAGGGCAATGGAAATGCCAAGGGAGTGATAGCACGTGAGCCAGACCCTGAGTTATCTGCGAGGCGAATTCTGGGCCATTGTCTGATTGGATAGAAGTGAGCATCCCAAAACAGGGGATTATGTGAGTTAGCGACAGATCACCTACCATAGAGGCCCGCTTGTTAGAAGTGGCAAAGGCTTCAACCCATCCCGAAAAAGTATCTACCAATACAAGAAGATATTTTTTGTTTTTTACTCTGAGCGGTTGGTGAAATCAATCTGCCAGTCTGCAGCCAGGGTATGACTGCAGGCCTGATGAGAAGGGAAAGGTTTAGGTTTTAATGGAGTATTGGTATTGGTTCTCTGGCAGATCTGACAAGTAGAAGTGATCTCTTGTAGGAGGGTCTTATCGTGTGGGGAAAGGGTGAAAAAGGAGTGAAGGAAAGTAGTGAGACTCTGTGGACTAGAATGGAATAGAGAGTGAAGAAACTGAAAGAGTTGTTGGGGATCTTTGGGCCAATCCCCAGTGGTAACGAAGAGTAGCGGAGAGGAGGTAAAGCTCTGTAGGGTGGCTGATTGAGCCATTTGATCGGCCTTGGAATTCCCCATAGTAGTAAGGGAGGAGTCAGTTTGGTGGGCCTTGCAATGGATTATTCCCAGTTGGGAAGGCAGCCTGGAGGCTCATAGTAGGCCAGAAATAAGTGTGGAATTAATGACTGCCTTCCCTCTGGTGGTCAGTAGCCCCCTTTCTTTCCAAATGGCTGCATGGGAGATCAGGATATGGAAGACGTATTTGGAATCTGTATATAGGGAGAGAGTTTTTCCCTCTGCTAGCTCGCATGCCCTTGTGGCTATGAGTTCAGCTTGTTGGTTGATGGTATTGGTTGGGAGAAGTTTGCCTCTATGATGGATGAGAGGGAAATGACAGCATACTCCACCACTTTAACCCCTTCCTGTATAAAGGAGCTACCATCTGAGAACCAGACAAGGTCCTAAGAGGGCAGGGGTTCCTCAAAAATGGTGGTAGGGCAGGATAAAATTGTCTCTAATACCTCCAGGCATTTATGGATGGGATCTTATGAGGGAGAAGGTGGGAGGAGGGAGGCAGGGTTTAATGGAGAGCAGGGCTGAAAAGAGATGGAGGGATTTTCAAGGAATGAGACAAGGAGGGATAGAACTCTGAAAGGAGGAAGTGACTGTAGCCCCTTGTAAGTAAGGAAATCCTTTAGATGGTGAGGAGATGAGATGGTTAGCAGGGAGCCAAAGGTAAGCTTGTGTGCTTCTTTCTGGAGGTTGTGGGCCGCTGCTAGGGCTCTGAGGCATGGGAGCCAGCCCCTGACAGTGGGGTTGAACTGTTTGGATAGGTAGGCCCCTGGTGCAAATGTGGGGCCATATTTCTGACCCAGAACGCCCAGACTTTGTCCCTGTTTTTCATGTACATAGAGGGTGAAGGGTCAGGAGAGGTCAGGGAGATGCAGGGCAGGTGCCCGGAGGAGGGTCTTTTTAAGGATTGTAAAGGGCTTCCCTACCACTGAGGGTAGGGGTTCATCTTGGGGGCCCTTGGCCAGATTATATAGTGGCCTGGAGAGGAGGTAGAAATTAGGAACCCAGGCCCTGAAATACCCAGCCAAACCCAAGAAGGAGAGTATGTCATCTTTGGTCTTTGGTGTAGGTATAGACACAATAAGCTGTTTTCTGTCTACTGTAATGGCCTTTTTCCCTTGAGAGATAGAGAACCCTAGATATGTGACCTCTTTACATGCTATGTGGGCCTTTTGTGGAGAGGCCCGATATCCCTTTAAGGCCAAGAAATTGAGTAGGAGAACCGTGTCATCTGTTGAGCACCCTTTGGACGGGCTACAGAGGAGAAAATCATCAACATATTGCAAGAGGGTGGATTCGAGGCACTGGGGGTGAAAAGATTGGAGGTTGGAGGCCAAGGTTTGTCCAAAGAGGTGTGGACTATCTCAAAATTCCTGAGGAAGGACAATCCAGGTTAGTTGTCGAGAATGTCTGGTGGTGGGATCTGTCCAGGTAAAGGCAAAAAGATCTTGTAATTCAGGGGCAAGGGGAATGGAGAAGAAAGCATACTTAAAATCTATAACTGAGAAGTGGGTGGCAGTGTGGGGGATCTGAGACAGCAGGGTGTATGGGTCGGGAACCAAAGGATGTATGGGCCTAACAGAGGTGTTGATGAGTCGTAGGTCCCAAACTAAGGCATAGGACCCATTGGGCTTTTTTACCACTAGTATGGGAGTATTGTAAGGGGAATGAGCAGGACAGAGGTATCCCTTGCTAAGAAGGTCCTGAATAATAGGTTGTAGGCCCAGAAGAGCTTTTGTGGACAAGGGGTATTGAGCCTGATTGGGGAAGTGCTGGGAGCCATTAGCCAAGTAGGTATGACAATTTCCTTGCCAGCGTACCCCATGTTCCAGTGACATTGAATGTAGGTGACCTTGCTCAAGGACCAAGGCGGATTAGGGCGTTCCCGGTTTAGGTTCCAGGTTTAAGGTTTAAGATTATTCCTGCTGGGAATAGGGCGTATCCTGCTGCCTGAGTTCCCCTTGAGCTCTCACGGGATTCAGACAGTATATTTTGGAGACAGATGCCCAGTGGAGGTGGATTTGGGCAGAGAACGTGGATTTCCCCAGAACGTGATTGTAGACGGCTGGTGTGAGTTCGGGAATAAAGAGTTGCTGTTTGAATGTACAAGCTGTGTGGTGGCTCGTGATTGTGTGCCCAGCCAGACTGCGGCATTTGTGCCCAGCCAGACTGCGGCAGGGAAGGTGTTGGGATCTTTGAGATAAATGTTAACTGGTGGGCAGGAAATGGTGGAGGGGGTGTGGGTATCCCATACAATCGGGTTGACCAGGTTCGTAGGTAAGGAGTCCTTTTTAGTATGGTGTTTCATGTCAGCCTCACAAGTGGAGCAAAATGGCCAGTCTTCTGCCAAAAGGGCCAGAAAAGATGAACAGGCTGATTCTGGGGCCTGACTGATGCCAGGAGCCCAGATGTTGATTGTTGTATTGAATTTAGAGAGAATATCTCGGCCCAGCAAAGGAATTGGACATTGGGGCATAACTAGGAATGTCTAAGAGATTGGGAAGTTGTTTATGGAACTGAGTAATAGGGGAGTATTTCTTGGATAGATGGTCTTTCCTCCTACCCCTACAATAGGAGAGGTGGACGGCACTGTTTGCCCCCAGAATTCTGTCAGAACTGAGAAGGTAACCCCAGTGTCAAGGAGAAAGTCAACCTTGCGCCCATCCACCTGATCCACACCCTGGGTTCCTGTCTATTGATTGTTACGGCCAGGGACAAGGACCCAAGTCTCCATCAATCTTTGATTGCCATGCCCAGAAGGTCCTGGCCATAGGCCCCCTATGGGATCTAGGACAGACAGAGCCCCAATGACCTTGTTGTTGACATTTAGGGCGTGGGATACGTGGAGTGCATGGGGCAGGGCATGCCCTGGCCCAATGTCCCTCCTTGCCACACTTGAAGCAGGCGCCTGGGGTGGGGTGGGGTGGTTTGACCTGCAGTGATGGGTGGCGACCCGAGGAAGCACCCTGCAGGGCCTGGGCGATCATCTGAAATTTATTGTATTTGGCCTTGTGCTTGCGGCACTCAATTTCCTCATCCCGGTTGTGAAAAACCTTAAAGGCTACCACCAAGATCTCAAGATCTCAGTCTGGGGGGTGGCAGGGCCTTGTTCTAGCTTTTTTAGTTTGGCCCGGATGTCGGGGTAGCTCTGTGAGAGGAAATATGTCATAAGGACATGACGGCCATCTGGGGTTTCAGGATCTAGGTTAGTATACTGCTGAAGGGCTTTTGTAAGCCGATCCAGAAATTCTGATGGGGCCTCCTCTCACTTTTGAATAATATTTTGTAATTTTTAGAAATTGACAGCCTTACTTGCCGCTTTTTTGAGCCCAGCAATAATACATGTGGAGAATTGGTCCCTTCTCTGTATGCCAGCTTGTGTAAAATTATAATCCCAGTTGGAAGTTTGATCTGGGGCATCAAGTGCCCCTGGAGGATGATTGGGATTAACTCTGAGTTTCATCCGCATGGGCTCTGGCAAGTTCCCAAACTCTGGTATGTTCCTCAGGAAGGAGAGTAGTAGCCAATAATATATATATATATATATATATATATATATATATATATATATATATATATATATATAGCTCTGGCAAGTTCCCAAACTCTGGTATGTTCCTCAGGAAGGAGAGTAGTAGCCAATAATATATATATATATATATATATATATATATATATATATCAGGCTATAAGCCTGGAGGACCCATTGAAACTCTCTTATGTAAGTGGTGGGATCTGTGGTGAATGAGCCCACCTTTGCTCGAGTTGCATGAGGTCATTCACAGAGAACGGGACATGTACCTGGATAATGCCCTCAGGTCCAGCAACCTCTCTTAAGGGGGCCATGGTTTGTGGGACTAGGGAGCGGACCTAGTTTGTGGGGGACTAAAGGTGTCGGCCGAGTTGGGGAGCACCTGAGTGGCTGGACGGAGCCAACGGGGGAGGTCGGCAGGGAGGGGGTTCATCTGCTGGATCGAAAGAAGGGTCAGTAGGGTAAGAGCATAGGTTGGGGTGAGAACAAAGAAGAGAAAAAGCCTGAACATAGGTGATCTCCATCCACTTTTTCGAGCGCTCGCAGAAGTTAAACAGATCTCTGAGAATTGCGGGATCTAGGGATCCTCCTGGGGGCCATTGACTTTGATTGTCCAATTGATAGTAAGGCCAATCTTGTGTGCAGAATTTAATGAGGGTCTTGGGTTTTATATCAAGAGTGAGGGATAACTGATTCAGATTAGCCAGGAGGCATTTTAAGGGGGAGTCTACAGGGAGGGAAGAAGAAGCCCCCATAATGGTATAGCCTTAAGAAGGAAGTAGGAAGGTGGGAAGGGTCTGGACCAGAACAGAATCGGATGAGCCTCCTCACAGGCGTCCCTGCAAGGAGAGCTTGACCAATATGACTTGGGAGAGTCAGGGCCTGGGAGGCGGTCGAATTATCACCTGAGAGTCCAGCCAGCAGGCCCGGAAAGGCCGGAAGTCACAGACCACCTGGCGCTAGGATTTTCAGGTTTTTAGAGGGACAAGGGTGGTTAGAGAGAGAGAGAAGAAGAGAGAGGGAGGGAGGGAGGGGAGTTCCTGTACTTCCACCCATCAGGACCTCCCAGTCATGAACCGAGTTCCAGAGAGTCCACCGTGACCGTGAAGGTCGTGGCGGGGTGTGCTCTCTCCTCCAGATTGGGTGTCAGAGGTTTGCCGGACTATCGTGGTCAAAGCCCCTGCGTAACCCACCTGAAGTTGGATACCCAATAGGGGAACTGACCTACTGAAGAGCTGGTGTTGTGCAAGTAGTAGAAGTGCTCGAAAGAGTGGACAAGGATGGCAAGCCTTGAGAGAGGGGGGCTCTCGAGCAGCAAGGAATTCCCCCTCCCGGGTTTCGGCACCAATGAAAGAATGACCTGACAAGGCTCGTCACCTGAGAAGTGCCCGTTTATTGAGGAACAGCTTTGCACATTAATAGAGCCGGGGGCGGTTCAACAGAGCAGGGTACTGGCACGGGGCGCTTTCTGATTGGTGGGTAAGGATCATGAGGGTCAGCAGGGCTCACCATTGGGCAGCTCTTCCTGCTGCTGTCTCGGGGCATAGGGAAGTTAGTACCAGAAGAGAAGCGCGGTTGGCACCATCTTTGGAGCTGGGGCGACTCCCAACAGTAAGACTGTATCTCAAACAGAAAAAGAACTGGGGGTGTGGTGTAGTGTTAACGTGCTCCTGGGTCAATACCTACTACTTAAACAAGTAGAATAAAATAAACAAATAAAACAAATAATACAAAACCTAAAAATCTTAGCTGTACATGGGATTTACCATTCAAAGAAAATTCAAGTGTAAATAGTCCTTCCACTACTATATGGTCAAACAGAAGCTGGACTGCAGTGATGTGAAAAACCCAGAGGAGGCAAACCCCAGGGAGAGAATAATGACTGTTTCCTGGAGACTAGCAGGAGGGAGAAGGGGAGGCAGTGGGTATGGGTACCAGATACAGGAGAACAGGATGCAATTAAAGCCCATAAGCTGAATGTTTTTAAAAAATACAGTCTTAAAATTTAAATAAAGTAGTATGAACAAAAATACGAAAAAAAAAAAAGGAGAAAACAGTGAAAAGGATGAGAGGGAAAGGGCAGCTCTGGGGTGGGAACAGGTGCAAGGGGGTGCTCAGTGGGTGGGACTGGTGGTGGGGCCACTAGGAGCCACAGGCCTGAAGCTGCTGTTGAAGGTGGTTCTGACCCTCGTGCTCTCTCAGGTGGTGGAGGTGGTGATGGAAGTTGAGCTGGAGTTTCTTATCTTTTCCTTTATCCTAACTTATGTATCCATACAGTCCACTGCATGTATGTTTTTAAGTGCTTCATTATTATTCTTGGCTTGTTTTTGATATTACCATAAAGGATGTCCCTGTGTACTCTTCTGTTCCACACTGGTGTTGAGACTTACCTGCCTGATGATGTGGAGCTGGACATTGTTTTTTCCTGCAGGTAAAAGAATTTATCTTTTCTCCAGCCATTGAACTTAAGAGTTTTTTTTTTTTAATTTTCATTTTAATTTTAAAAGGTTTAAGTTTAGGCCAGCTCAATAATGGAGTGCCATATGCGGCCCACACAGACAGCTAAACTAGAGGTCACTTGAGTCAACTTCCTAAGGCATCAAATAAAACACAGACACAAAATTTACCTTTAAATCAAGCCCTGGGATGGCTTCTCTGTCCTCGGCCTCAAGCTCCCCAAATGGGAGAGCAAGGAATCTCACGAGAGGCTGGCAAGAGAGAGCAAGCACATTTTTGGAGTGGACTTTCATTGGGGGGAACTCTAGATTCGTTAGAAATTTCCATCCAATGAAGGTCAAGGGGGGTCAGGGTTATAGGGACAGGTGAGGTAACTTGATCCCTGGGGATGTAGGAAGGCATGCCCATGCAGGAAGACAGTGTTTGCATTTTTTCTACCCTCAAGATTGAAGCTACCATCTTAATCTACTTAAAAATAGCCAGATCACCTGGTGACCATCAGTGCCTCAGCCGATCAGGAGGGGAAGCAAATGCTGGTCCCTTGCTATGTCAGCCTCCCACATATTCCCCTTTTTTTCTTTGAAAAAGCAGGTGATGAGTCACTTTTTGACTCCCCAAATCTTTGTTTTGCTCTTCATCCTATAATTCCAATACAAAAGAGAATTAACAGCAAAGGGAACAATACAAGAATATGCTAGGCAGGGTGTTTAAGAATGTTCCCAGGGTTAAAGCCATTTAATTCTTTTAATACATGATTAGCTAAAGAAGTAGGATCTGAAAAATCAATCTTAGTATTTTGTATATCTTGAATATGATGATGGAGCTCCAAAAGATCCAAAGTGTTATTATTTTGCAAATATTCAATAAATGGTTTTTTAAAATATATTTATTTTTTAGTTTTTTTTTTTATGTGGACATAATATCTTTATTTTACATTTATGTGGCATGTTTAGGTCTTGCTAGCTGGGTGTGTCTTTGTTGTAAGACTTGAAAACCATTATCAGCGTACCATGGCTCTGAAATATTAGCTGACAATAAGACAAAAGAGGGCTGATGGAGTTTCATTGCTCCTTTTCCTCTATTATATCTGGTGATACAATTAGTTAGATTACATTTATTACATGTTACAACATATCTATCATCTTTCCATTTAACTTTTACATTTCCAGTAATTAAAACATAAGGAGATTGAACCCAGGCTCATAAGCCATAGCAAGAACCTTCCTCACAGTTCTTGCCAACAAATTCCGGTAAAGGTTTGTCAGTAAAATGTAAGAATTCTGAGGCAGCAGTTAAGCACCAAACATCTTTCTGAATGCCACCTTCACTGAGAGTGAGGATGTTACTAACAAATCCTGCAGGAGTCATGGCAGTACTCTTGCATAACTGTGTTTTGTCAATTTTAGGAGACCAATCTAAAATATATCCAGTATTTCTAGACACCTTATGTTGTACTGGAAAGGTATTTATACAATCCATCCACTTAGGAAAGGTGCCAATTTCTAATGCATAAGTGTTAGGACAATGAGGTATTCGTGGATGTTCTGCTGAGATGACTGATTTCTTATAAGAAAACCCCATTTTAATAACTGATCTAGTATAAGGTTTTGAGTCTCCATTAATGCTATAATTAACTAGTTTAGGTCTCCCAACTGCTGTCTTTTTCTCAAATTACATTTTCAGACAGCCAGCATGCTTATCATGGGACCAACACAAGGGTAGTTGGGCACTATAGCCAGGATAATTAGTCACATGATTGGGAGTAATATGAGTGTCTGTAAATCCTCCCATCATATATGAATCATTAGTAAATGCTGGGATGGATTCTCCAGGCCACACTGCTGGGTATACTAAAGGTGGATCTGGAAAATATGTCCAGTAAGTGTCTTCCTGATTCCCTTTTACCTGAAAGCCCAATAGGGCTATTACTGCAGCAAGCATCATCATTAGAGTTTTATTTCTCCCCTGGCAAATCATCTGTGTAGCTTGTGATGTTAATTCTCTTAGGTCCTTCCACGAGATCAGCTTGTTCATTTGATTATTCCAGGCCACTCTTTTCTTCCTCTGAAGTTTCTTCCTTTTGAGGGAAGGCTTCTCTGGGTCGATCTTCGGTAGTTTGAATCTTGGTTTTAAGTCCTCCATGCCTGATGGCACGATGAAAAGCACCTTCTGGAAAAATACAAGCATGTCCTCTGTCCCACATAATCACTGGATTTGGTCCTTTCCATTGACCAGTCTGTAACTCCTTCCATCAAATTCGGGCTAAAGGGCCTGTTGCTGTGGAAGACATATGTCACTCAGCTGCAGTGTGACCTTCTGAGTCACAATTTAAAAAATTTAAAACAAAGCATGATTGAGTTTATTTTGGGGAGTCATAGTCCTGTCTCCCCCTTTTTGTTTTTGTAATTGTGGCTTAATATATAAATGAGCTTGTTTTACAATGGCTTGACCTTGAGGGTTATAAAGAATACCTGTTTTATGGTCAATCTGAAACTCTTGGCAAAATTGTTGGAAACAAGAGCTTACATAAGCCGGTGCATTATCAGTTTTAATCTGTAAAGGACATCCTAATACTGCAAAAGCAGGTAAACAATGATAAATAACATGCTGAGCATTTTCTTTAGTATGGGCTGTAGCAAAGATGAATCTAGAGTAAGTATCTACAATTACATGTACATAACATTGTTTACCAAACTGGGCAATATGAGTTACATCCATTTGCCATAGTTGATTTGGTTTTAATCCATGGGGACTTTCCCCTGATGGTAAAGATGGTGTGTATATAACACACTCAGGGCAGTGATGTAAAATTTGACGAGCTTGTTCTCTGGTAATATTAAATTTTTTCGTAAGCTAGAAGCATTTTGATGATATAAAGTATGCAAAGCTTGTGCACAAAGACATTTGCTGATAAACAGCAACTAATTTATCAATCTTATCATTACCTGATGTTAGAGGCCCTGGAAGATTAGTATGGGCCCATATGTGGCCTATAAAACGGGTGCTTTCACATTTGCACCATTGTTTGTAAGGTATGAAACAAATAACTCTTGTGATGACGTATATCCAATAATGGAAGTTTCAATAGTTTTGGTAACTCTGACTGCATATAAACTGTCAGAATAAATTAATAGGCTCATTTGTAAAATAGTTTAAAGCACAAACAGGAGCTTGTAGTTCTGCTCGTTGGGCAGAAGCATACATGGTTTGTATTACCTCTGTATGAACATGAGTATAAAAACCTGCTTTACCTGAACTTGAGCCATCAGTGAACACTGTTAGTGCACCATTTATTGGTTGTGCATGTACAATCCTTGGAAAAATAAATGGCGTTATTAATGCAAATTGAATAATTTTATCATGAGGATAATGACTTTCTATCTGACCAGGAAAATAAGCAAAAGCTACCTGCCATAAATTAGAAGTTTGAAAGAGCCAATCGTTTTGTTGGTCAGAAAATGGAATAATTAAAATATCAGATTCTGATCTGACTAGTTGTAAAACTTTTGTTCTGCCTGTCATCACTAATAACAGAATCATGACTTTTAAGGAGAGTGGGATAGATGAATCCACTCAATAACTCCCAGTGTTTGCCATATCGCCTCTGTAGGAGTGTGAGCAGTTGGAAATATTAATAAATATATGAGCTCTTGAGAATTAATTCTGGTAAGCTGCACATTTTCAATAGCAATTTCAACCTTTTTTAAAGCTGTTCTCACCTCTGCTGTCAGCTGACGAGAAGAAGTTGGAGAAGGATCTCCCTGTAATATCTGGAATAAAGGACTTAAATCAGAAGTAGTTAGCTTTAAGGATGGCCTCAGCCAATTAATATCTCCTAATAATTTTTGAAAATCATTAAGGGTGTGCAACTCCTTGACTCTTACTTGTAAGTTTTGAGGACGGATTGTGTGTCCTTCAATTACGTGGTCCAAATACTGGAAAGGGTGTATTTTGCACCTTTTGAGGTGCAATGTACAAACCCATTGCTGTGAATGAAGTCTATAATTGGGCAAACATTCTTAAAAGTACATCTGGATTAGCATGAGCTAGAAGTATGTCATCCATAAAATTAATAATATATGCATCAGGAAGTTTTTCCCTGACGTGTTATTTTGACACAAAGTTGGACCACTACGCATTCCCTGAGGCAATACTTTCCAGCAATATCTTTTGACTGGTTCTTTAAAATTAATTGCTGGAACACTAAAGGCAAATTTTTACAGTCATCTGGATGTAAAGGTATAGAGAAAAAAACAATCTTTTAATCTATTATTGTCAAATTATAATTCAAAGGAATAGCTGTGGGGGAAGGAAGTCCAGATTTTAATGCTCGCATAGGTTGAATTGCAAGATTTATTGCCCTTAAATCTTGTAATAACCTCCAATTACCAGAATTTTTCTTAATTCCAAAAATGGATGTGTTCCAAGGGCTAAGCGTAGGCTCTAAATGACCAGCTTTAAGCTGCTTTTCAACAAACATGAGCTATTTTAAGTTTTTCCCCTATTAGAGGCCACTGACTAATCCAAATTGGTTCTTCTGTGAGCCAAGTGATCTTTTCTGCTGCCTTTTGTGCCTGGGAAAAAGGGTCCCTACTAAAAATTTTGGTTGGGTGCATTAATTAATCTCTGTCGAGGAAACTGGTTCGTAAATAGATTTTCGTCCTGTAAATTTCTTTCACTGTCCCTAGGAATAAAACATTGATTAAATTTCTCAGATGACCTGATAGAATTTGGAGTTACTAATAATAATCCTAAACTGCTTAGGACATCTATTCCCCATAAGTTTACGGATAAAGACTCTAAAGCATATGGTTTAAAAATTACAGTATTTCCATCTCGGTCCTCCCAGCGAAGATATTGGGCGCTCTGGGCAGGCTGAAAGATATGTCCTATTTCTCCTAAACTGGCTGGTGCAGTATGGAAAGGCCAGGTTTGGGGCCAAAATTGGCAAGACAAACCTGACTTATCTGCCCCAGTATCTATAACTCCTCTAAATTTTTTATGATTAATTTTAAGTTCTAGTAGGGGGCACTCCTGCCATACTAATTGGGCCCAGTACACTCAGCCCAGCAATTTGGAAATTGAGACCTTTTATCCTGACTGTCCTCGGAGCTACAGGGTAAAAGAATTGGGCTAGTGCATCTTTAGTAGAAAGCTGAATGGCATATTCTGATTTTACAGTAACTGTTATTTCACCCCTAAAATAAGTATCAATAACTCCTGGTAATACTTGGATTGACTTTAAAATTATTTCATTGCAAAATTAATCCTATAGTGCCTGGGGGTAATGGCCCATGAATTCTGGTAGGAATCCGCTGGGGTCCCATTTCAGGTGTTAACATGGCTGGTTGTAAGAGTACTGTGTGGGTAGTGCCTGCCAGTAAAAATGGCGGTCCGCCATGGCCAGCTGTGATGACATCAGAGCTTGCAACTCCTCCAAATCCCCTTATATTTGGCAGGCCTGGGGAAAGGCCCTTGGCCCGTTTTTTTGGCTGGGTCCCAGGTGGAAGTGAAGGCAAAATTGGAGGCGGGCGTATGCCATGTTGATTTCTCTCCTCCATTGTCACGTGGCCTCTCACCCTGTGATGCCACCAGCGTGAACTGGGAAAAGTTTCTGCCCTGTGGCGTTGGGATTCACAGTCTCATACCATGTGACCATTTCTCCCACAATTAAAACACCACCCGTGGGAATGGTGTACCTGAGGTTGTGGATCAAGTACCTATTTTAAAGCCACTGTGAGTATAAAACCTTGCAATTGGGTCAGATTGACATCTGTGCAAAGGCGAATAAATTCTGAAATGGTTCCCTTTTTTCTATGAAGTCTGAAGATGTCTTGGCAGATTTTATTTGCATTTTTTAATGCTATCTGCTTAACAATAAATACACAGGCACCTGAATCCCCTATTGATCTGTTAGCTGTTTGAATCAAGTGATCTACAAAGTCCAAGAATAATTCTTCTGAGCCCTGGTTTATCTTAGTTAAAACTAAATGAGACTGGTTTCGGGAAGAGATTTGTTGCATGCTCATTTAGCACATTAAGTTATCTGATCATAAACTGCAAATTCATAGTTCAGCTGTCTTTCTAAATCCACAAATTCACCTGTTCCCGTTAACATTTCTTAAGGTTTCAATATTCTGTCTCCTGTTTCTCTCCGCCTGCTTGGTACAAAAATCGGTCCATGGGGTAAAAATGGGAGTTCATAACCCACTTGAATCAAAGTGTGAAATATGATATATCAAGAACTATGTAATGTTTTGAACAACCAACAATAAAAAATTTTAAAAAAAAATCGGTCCAGTAAGACTGCCAGAGAAGAAAGTCGTCACTATTCAAACAAGCCCTGGCCATGGATACCCAATCTCAAGGTGGAAGAGGATCTTGACAATCTGAGTCATGCAAGTTTTGTACAAATGGAAAATTAGAGCCATAAATATTACAAGGGTTTTAAAGCTCTTTTATAGTTTTAAAAGGAATTATAGCATGTACACGGGCACGCTGATCTTGCTCAGTTAACCTGTTCAAAAACTGGAAAAAACTGAAACCTGGTAATATCTTCGCCAGCTTCCTGTGCCATCCTGAGTCCACGTTGTAATGGTGTAAGCAAAGTCATAGCCAATTCAGAGTACCTATTAAAGCCCATTCTCCCAGCTTGTTGTAGGGACAAATGAGGCAAGGCACCAAGGATAGCAGGAAACAGTTTTTATTTGGCTGCAGCCAGGTTCAGAGGGCACAGCTTTTGCTATAATCAATCAATCCCTTGAACCCCAAGTACAGGTAGTTTCAGAGTTTTATACCCAGCATGTAAGGGGAGGAGCTCAGAAGTTCACAATCTGCAGAAGTTCACACAAAAGCAGCTTTTTCTTTCACTGTTTTGGGCAAGTTAACACTTCAAGGACAAAACCTGAGAAAGGGAGAGCTTCTTCTCCCCTTTCTTTCTTCCCCCCTGCCAGCTGTTACCATGGAGCCCAATTGGTCACTGCTCTTATCTTAAAAATGTAGACCTCTCTGTGAAGCCCAGCTCAAGGCCAGAAGCCTTGTTTGCACATTTCTACAAAGTACTATACTGGATACATTTGCGAAAAACTAGTAACAGGGTGCCCAGCACCTGGAGTGCTGGTATCTTCCCTGCCAGTGGCCAAGTAAAACAGGGCAACAGGAAAATAGGAAGCTTATCTACATTGAACTCTTTTTCAGAGACTCTTTGGCTGATAGTCCCCAAATCAGCCATGTGAGGATTTCTGGAGAAGCCCAGTTAAGACTTTTTCTGTGGAGGGAGGGGGTGCCACTTCAAGCTGGAAGTGGCCAAATTCCGATGGCAGGTGCTGGTTCCGCTAAATGCAACCTAGCAAAATTTTCTTGCAATTCCTCTTCTTTGCCCACGGACTGAGACTGAGTCCCCTCCGACTGGGATTCTTTGTCTGTTTCCTGCCTGTTCTGTTCCTCTCCATTTTGAATTTGTCTCACAAAGCTTCAGTCTGGACTATTTCCCTCTCTGGAACACGCCCCTCTGAGTTCCTCTGAATTACTAATCCTGTCTAATTCCCTTGAGGAAAAACTCTTAGCTTTTGGTCTCGTCCTGAGGCGATCTGCCTGGTGGGTGGCAGTTTGAGTGAAATTTGATTTCACTCTCAGCCTAGGTATAGAAAGATAAATTCTTTTTGAAGAATTAGCCTCAGGCTGTTTTTCTTTTCTTTTTTTCTTTTTCTTTTTTTTTCTTTTTTTTTTTTTTTTTATTAGCTACACATGACAGTACAATGATCTTGACAATTCATACATTTGAATCAAATGGGGTATAATTTTTCACTTTTCTGATTGTACAGGTTGCAGAATCACATTGGTCGTACAGTCACCTATATACACATACAGCAATAATAATGTCTGTTTTATTCTGCTGCCCTTCCTCGGGCTGTTTTTATTACTCTATACTCTTAATTGCCTATAAGAGCCCTCTTAAAAGATCCTCCCAGTGCCATTGACCTTGATCTAGATCATCAAAAAGACATATTTCTAATGCTGTCCAAACTTTCTGAATACTGTCTATGATACTGCTAGACAATTCTGCAGAGAGACAGCCTTTATATAACTTTCTTCCTAGTCTCTTCCAAGTAGGTAAATCCAGTAAATCTTGTTCACAAAACCCTAGGCAAAGCTCACTAACCATTTTTAAGAACTGAGCTAGCTGGCTCTTTTTCACTTGCTTTATGTTCCAGTTAATTATAGTTTCCAAAATGGTAAATACATGTCTTTACCTGTTGATAGAGAACTTCCCATTATGAATCTTTAACATCCTTGACTGTAAACCTGTCTGCTTCCTCTGTGACCCTTCAAAAAAATTTCATGGTCCAATAAATTTCTATAGTGTGCTTCTCAAATGTACCTGGAATTTCCCCTCCAGCAGCCCCACGGTTATGGGCGCCACTTTCTGCCTATGTCCTGCACAGACAGTCGCTCCAGTCAACTTCCTAAAGCATCAAATAAAACACAGACACACAATTTACCCTTAAATCAAGCCCTGGGATGGCTCCTCTACCCTCAGCCTCAAGTTCCCCAAATGGGAAAGCAAGGAATCTCACGAGAGGCTGGCAAGAGAGAGCAAGCACATTTTTGGAGTGCACTTTTATTGGGGGACTCTAGATTCTTTAGAAATTTCCATCCAGTGAAGGACAAGGTGGGGCAGGGTTACAAGGATAGGTAAGGTAACTGGATCCCTGGGGATGTAGGAAGGCACGCCCATACAAAAAGACACATTTGTGTTTTTTCCACCCTCAAGATGCAGGCTACCGTCTTCAGCTACTTAAAAGCAGCCACATCACCAGGATGATCATCAGTGCTACAGCCAATCAGGAGGGGAAGCAAATGCTGGTCACATGCTATGAGGCATCCCATAATGGAGCAAGAGCCTGTCTCAAAATGAAAAAGGAACAAGACCATGGATATAGCTCAGCAGGGTAAAGTGCCCCTGGGTTCCAGCCCAGTAACAAAGAAATAAGAATAAAAATATAAAAAACGTAGATCAGTATGGCATTTTCCCTTCTAAGGAAACATAATTTGTCCCTTCCAATGTTACCCAGCCCAGAAGAAATAAGACTGCACTGGTTTAAAAAATGCAGGCTCAGCATATCGTAGGTCTAGAAAGCTAAGGGGTCACTGGGAACTAGCAGGAGGGTAGGGAGGCAGTGGTCATGGATATGGAAATCCAAAAAACTTTCTGGAACTGCATGGTGGTGACTAATGCACAGTTTAGAGAAGGCACTTGATGGCAAATGACTGAGACTTTTAATAATGAAAACAAATCTTAATTTTAAATAATAAAATAATAAACACATACAATAAAAACAAATAAACAAATGGCCTGGGAGAAGACCACAGGCTCTGGGTTCCTCTTAGGATGCAGTGCTGACTGAAGGGCCAGCAGGCGGTGCTGACCTTGATCGTCCACTGCAGGTTCATCCAGCTGCAGTTCTCTATCAGATGGTACAGGTGGTGGACCTTGAACTGGAGCTTCCACAAGCACCAGAGCTGCTAGAGGAGTAAAGGTCCACAGACTATCCATGTTAGGTCCAGGGACAGAATATTCCCTACTGCCTTTCATACAATTCCACGCACAAACCCAACACCGGGCAGTGTTCCCAAAATGTGTGCAGACAGTGACAGCTCTGCCTCTCCTTGTTCCTGCCCTGCCCCAGTTCCTGTGCAGTATGCTCTGCTTGTCCCTCCCTGTCCCATTGTGACATACTCATACCCCACCTCAGTCCTCCTCACCTTCTGCCTGTTCCTCCATGGGCTCAGGGTTTTCGGTCAAGGCTGGGACCTGCTGTCCTTGGTCCTCCTCCTCGGGGCCTGTGACAGTGACCTGGCTGTGGACATTACCAAGTGGGTAGTGAGGCAAATGCAAGTGAGGGAGTGAGGAGACCACCCAAGAGGGATGGGGGACAGCAGTATGAGAGGCCTGGCCTTTGCTACCATGAGGTCAGTGTTCTTGGCACCCCACAGTTCAGAGGAGAAGGCTGAAGCTCAGAGAGGCACAGGGCCAGTTCCAGGACTCACAGCTGTATGTGACCCTGTCACCCTGGGCAGGGCTTACCTTCCCAACATTTGGCCCATCTCTTGTTGGGTGGAGGAACTCAAGATGTTTGAGGCCGAAGAGGATGATTCAAAGAAGAAGATGGGCTCCAGGGTCTCCTCCAGGTTCCCCAGGGAGTATGCCTGGAACACATATCCAATGCTGGTGTCATCCCCTCTGTAGCCACCTTCTTGGTTGGGACATTGAAGAAACAGTCAGTGCCAAACTGACCCACCAGAAGTGTCTGGGGATGGAGTCCAGTGCAATAGCCAAAGCACATAGGGGCTTGTCCCACAGAGGGACAGGAGAGCCCCAGCAGAGCAATGGCTGGCAGAGTTCACAGTGGAATCGCTGAGGGAATAGTTAGAAACACAGCAGCTTCAGGCCAGTTTGTTAGCTGAGCAGAGGTGGCAGCTCTGTGCATTAGGAGCTTATCCCCTGAGTCCCACCAGCACACCACCTTCTGGAGATGGGAAAACGGGCTCATCCCAGACAGGAGGGTCCCTGTGTGAGGACACCCAGGACATCATTCTCTGTGGTGCTGTTGAAATGGCTCCAGGAGGGAATGAGGTCCAGGTCCCACAGCCCTGAAAGGCTGAATGGCTGTGGAACATGGGTCCCCCTGGAAGGTGGTGAGGTCCTGGGGGCCCAGCTCCTACTTTCCCAGTCTGTGTTCCTTGAGACAGCAAGTACCAGAGAAATGGACCAATTGGCATGAGCCTTGTGATGTTTCAGCTAAACTCATCCCTAGTAATCCTGATGCTGTGTAAGACTTGGAGAGAGTGTGGAAGGACTATCAGGCCATTGTCACCTGGACACTTGGGTGTAGAAGTTATAGTCAGTTGGATGGCAGAGTACAAATCATCAGAGAATTAAAATGAAATAATGTCCACGTTGCTGTTCTGATGTTGTCACAAATATGGGAACAGTGACCTTGGATGAGTCCAAGAATGAGGCTGGCAGAGAGGGTGGGGAGGATGGGCAAGGATTTGTTGTTCAGATTCCTCGCGGTGGGGACTGCCCCTCCATCTCCCAATCCTACCAGGAAGGTGGTCCTGGTGGTGTCTGTGCTCTTACTCACTTTTATTCTGCTCTGTGCCCTGCCAGTACAGTCCCCCCTGTCCCGCACTTACCCTGAGGCCCAGCTCCTGCCCATTGGTGCTTGGCTCTGGATATTCCTCACTGCACATGGAGTTGGAGCTGAAGCTGCAGCTCCAGCGCTTGTTGAGGGTGAACTGTGGAAAGAATGGAAGACAGTGCCTGGTAGCTGGCCGGGAGCCCCAGCCCCTGCTCGCCTCCATTCAGGGTGTTTCTGCCCCTTGTGACCTTCTGCTCCCCCGACCTCATACAGACCCTGTGTCTCAGGCTTCTACCCTGAGAAGACTGGAAATGACACAGTGCCCAAGATGTATTTCATTCCCCACCTTTAGCCCTGTCCTGGGGGTGACCATGACATGACACGAGGCTTACAATCTCCCACCACCTGCTCCTGCCTCAGGTCCCTGTTGCCCCATACTGAGGGGGAAGGCGGTGGGGCTCTGCAGGGCTACTCACAGTGATGTTCTCTCCTGGATGTACCTCACCAGGGCTATCAGGTATGGACCTTAAGCTACTCCTCCCACTTGCAGGAGTGCCAATCGGAGGAGGACCACCAGCGAGGCACTGGCAGCAGGATCTGAAGCAACATCGCAGTCGTTTCCAAAAGTTTTGTCTTTGGGGTGTCCAGTGAATTGGGCCTGGGGAAGGAGCTGTGCAGCCATAGGGGGAGCTCTGGCGGCGTGGCCTCCTAAAGGGTCGGCCTCCACAGGGGAAGCAAGAAAACATGTTTTGGCTTTCAAAGTATTTCACCAAATGAGCTGGGAGGAGGCTGTTGCTAGAATGTGGGTGCCTGGTTACTGGGTACCAACTTCTGTTTGGATCCCCAAGGGAGGTCATGTCTTGGAATCCCTGGCCTGACCCTTCCTCCAGAAAAGCCCATGCTTGTTCCTCTGTTGGCTCTCCCCCAGCCCCATGACATTTTCATGTGTGTACACAGCCAACCCCAACACTGTCCCCACATCCCTTGACAGGCAGGTGCAGCCAGGGTGCCAGCTCTGAGGAGACACAGCTAGATTTAAACCTAGCTCCTCCTCCTGTCCTCTCATGTGACCTTGGACAAGTCATTGTGTCTCTAAGGCTTGCCCAGTGTCCCCCTGCACAGTGTCTACTTCCTAGCACTGTCACCAGGCATATGTGAGATAACACTTAGAAACCATGTTGTCAGATGTCTGTAATGCACAAAAGTAGAGATAAAATATAGAAACAGGTGAAATTTCACATAGAATAGAGCTAACAACAGGCCTAGTCTCCTGCCTCCTGACTTTGAAAATGCCATTTTCCTTCCTGGCCTTCTTTCTCTATCTGCATCTTGAGGGGATTGAAATGCAATTAGTGGGGATATATCCTCATCTCTCAGAGCCACCCCCTTGTTCTCTTTGGGATGACTGAGAGTAAGCACAGTCACATTTAGTTAATGTATGAGCAAGAATACCTTCACCTCCATCACCCTTTCTACTCAAGTCCCATCAAAATAATTGCTGAGAGCCATTGCCAAGTAGGTATGACACATGGCATGACCCAGGCCATTTGCAGTGACATTGCATGTAAGGTGACCTTGCTCAAGGACCAGGGCGGATCCAGGTTTAGGGTGTATCCTGCTGGGATTAGGGAGTATCTTGCTCCTTGGGTTTAGGGTGGTTCCAGGTTTAAGGTGTACCCTGCTGGGAATAGGGCATATCCTGCTGCCTCAGGCGCACCCGCTCCTTGAGTTCCTGTTGAGTTCTCGCAGGATTCAGAGAGTATTTGGGATTCAGAGCCCAGTGGAGAACATGGATTTTGCCCAGAACGTGTTTGTAGAGTGCCGGTGTGAGTTCGGGAATAAAGAATTGCTGTTTGAATCTACAAGGCTGTGAGTGGCTCGTGATTTTGTGCCCAGCCAGATTGCGGCATTTGGTGGCCCGTACGGGGAACACCTGAAACTTGGAGGTAAGTGAAATTGCTCGCCCCTGAGGGAAGGCGAGAGAATGGGTGACTATTTCAAAAAACAATGTGTTCTTGTTTTGATTTATTTTGTTTTTATTTCAATTTGCCTGTCCCTAGAACATTCTCAGGCAAACTGGGGAAAATGGTTGACTCAAGGTTTGAAGTTGTTCGCCTCCGAGGAAGAGAAATTATTAGAGGAAGGAGGCGCCCCTGTAAGACCAAGAACAGTTAGGACATATGTAGATACAATACAAAAATGTAGCCCATGGCTTTTTAAAGATGAGTTATTAAGTATATTAATGGGACCATCATGGTATCCTGTAGAAGGATTTTTCTTCAACAAGAAAGAGATGGCTAGTTCTGTTTACTACATTTGTCTAAGATCTTGGTTTTTACAGACATCTGATTAATTTACAAAGCTAAAGTGTTAAAATATCAACCACTAAATATAAAATCAAGTGTTCTTTACTTATTAAGTTACATAAGGTAATATATTTAAACATTATGTGTGTTTTCATAAATTGCTGAATGGAAAAAAGGTTTAATATTCCTTTGGTCTGTGTCTTTGCTGAAACAAGGTTACTAAGTGTTAAGATTCTATCATGTGTAATTTATATACAAAGAGTATAAGAAGTTTCAGTTGGGTTTCAATTATATTATTATAGTACCATAAAAAACATGAAAGTATTTCACCTTATTAAAGTGGAGTAATTTGTTTAAATCAGAAATTTTATAAGAGTTGTTTCAAAATGTGAATTTATAAAAAGGGTTAACGGCTACAAAAGAGATATAAAAAGATTCAAGATGTGGAAATATATTTTAATATAAAGGTTAAAAAAAGAAATGTTTCTAGATGAGATAATCTCTGTGAGGTAAAGTAAAAAGTTGTAAAATGCCATTTTAAAAGATTTTGAGGAAACTAGACTTACTTTAAAAGCTTGAGAAAGAAAGAAAGAAGAAAAAGATATTTGTACATGGCAGATTGAGACAAAGCTTCTTAATGGAGTTTAAAAAAAAAGCCTTTGGTTGAAGGGCAGCCATGTAAACTAACATTGAAGCGATTTAAACAAAATCTAAGCCTCATTTAAAAGAGTGAAGCTGTAGGTGGTGAAAAAGTACATTTAAAAGTACAGTATGGATGATAATTGGAAGGCTTTAAAAGGTTAAATTAAAGGTGGTTAAGATGCCTTCATGGTGGAGGAAAGAGTGCATCATTCGAAGCCTAGTTAATCTTAAAAGCATTACTTAAAAAAAAAACATGAAAATGGGAAGATAATAGGATAAAAGATACTTAGATAAAGAAGATTAAAAATTTGAAGTGAAAAACTTTAACGACAGAAGTATAGGAAGTTAAAAAGGAAAAGAGATAGAAAAGATGTAGGAAGATAAAAAAGATGTAGGAAGACAATAATTTTAAACCCACAAAAGAGGAAACAAAAGAAAACTAAGAGGGAAAAAAAAGCAACTAAGGGTGAATGTACAAACCTTAGGGGGGGAAAAAAACTAGAAGATAGAAATAAGATAAAAAATGGTTGAAAATGTCAAGTAAGGTATTTCAGATAGAAAATGCAAAAAGCTAAGACAACTATTAGATACAGACATATACTTATTAAAGCAAAAAGAGGGAATTGGAAAGGGGTATATATCCCCCAAAGATAAACTTAAAATAACCCTTTTTACTCTAAACTTTTTAAATTTGGATTCATCAGTACTTAGTGCTGCGGAAAGGCATATGTATCCAAAAAAATGTACATAAGCCTAAGGTACTTTGGAAAGATATTCTAACAGGACAATGGAAAGGTCCTGACCCAGTGATTGTCTGGAGTCGGGGTTCTGTTTGTGTGTTTCCACAGGGAGAACAGCAGCCGATTTGGATTCCAGAGAGACTAACCAAAACAATTTCTACAGACCAAAAAGAAGATGATTTGACTCAAATCCATAACAGCTGATATCCAGAGCTCCAGCTTGGCTATTCTTACATCTGTGACAGTGATTAACCAGGATGCTTTTTTCTTTTTTCTTTTTTTTATTTTATTTTATTTATTTATTTTTGTTTAGAATTTCTTTTTTTTAATTTATTTTTTTATTGGTTGTTCAAAACATTATAAAGCTATTGACATATCATATTTCACACATTAGATTCAAGTTGGTTATGAACTCCCAATTTTACCCCAAATACAGATTGCAGAATCACATCGGTTACACATCCACATTTTTACATAATGCCCTATTAGTAACTGTTGTATTCTGCTACCTTTCTTATCCTCTACTATCCCCCCTCCCTCCCCTCCCATCTTCTCTCTCTACCCCATCCACTGTAATTCATTTCTCTCCTTGTTTATTTTCCCATTCCCCTCACAACCTCTTATATGTAATTTTGTATAACAATGAGGGTCTCCCTCCATTACCATGCAATTTCCCTTTTCTCTCCCTTTCCATCCCACCTCATGTATCTGTTTAATGTTAATCTTTTCTTCCTGCTCTTCCTCCCTGCTCTGTTCTTAGTTGCTCTCATTATATCAAAGAAGACATTTGGTATTTGTTTTTTAGGGATTGGCTAGCTTCACTAAGCATAATCTGCTCTAGTGCCATCCATTTCCCTGCAAATTCTATGATTTTGTCATTTTTTAGTGCTGCGTAATACTCCATGGTGTATAAATGCCACATTTTTTTTTTATCCATTCATCTATTGAAGGGCATCTGGGTTGGTTCCACAGTCTAGCAATTGTGAATTGTGCTGCTATGAACATCAATGTAGCAGTATCCCTGTAGTACGCTCTTTTAAGGTCTTCAGGGAATAGTCCAAGAAGGGCAATAGCTGGGTCAAATGGTGGTTCCATTCCCAGCTTTCCCAGGAATCTCCATACTGCTTTCCAGATTGGCCGCACCAGTTTGCAGTCCCACCAGCAATGTACAAGAGTACCCTTTTCCCCACATCCTCTCCAGCACTTGTTGTTGTTTGACTTCATAATGGCTGCCAATCTTACTGGAGTGAGATGGTATCTTAGGGTGGTTTTGATTTGCATTTCTCTGACTGCTAGAGATGGTGAGCATTTTTTCATGTACTTGTTGATTGATTGTATGTCCTCCTCTGAAAAGTGTCTGTTCAGGTCTTTGGCCCATTTGTTGATTGGGTTATTTGTTTTCTTATTGTTTAATTTTTTGAGTTCTTTGTATACTCTGGATATTAGGGCTCTATCTGAAGTGTGAGGAGTAAAAATTTGTTCCCATGATGTAGGCTCCCTATTTACCTCTTTTATTGTTTCTCTTGCTGAGAGAAAACTTTTCAGTTTAAGTAAGTCCCATTTGTTGATTCTTGTTATCAACTTTTGTGCTATGGGTGTCCTATTAAGGAATTTGGAGCCCGACCCTACAATATGTAGATCGGCGCCAACGTTTTTCTTCTATCAGACGCAGAGTCTCTGATTTGATATCTAGCTCCTTGATCCACTTTGAGTTAACTTTTGTGCATGGCGAGAGGAGGGGATTCAGTTTCATTTTGTTGCATATGGATTTCCAGTTTTCCCAGCACCATTTGTTGAAGATGTTATCCTCCCTCCATTGCATGCTTTTAGCTCCTTTATCAAATATAAGATAGTTGTAGCTTTGTGGATTAGTCTCTGTGTCCTCTATTCTGTACCATTGGTCCACCCTCCTGTTTTGGTACCAGTACCATGCTGTTTTTGTTACTGTTGCTCTGTAATATAGTTCTAAGTCTGGTATCGCTATACCGCCTGATTCGCACTTCCTGCTTAGAATTGCTTTTGCTATTCTGGGTCTTTTATTTTTCCATATGAATTTCATGATTGCTTTATCCATTTCTACAAGAAATGCCGTTGGGATTTTGATTGGCATTGCATTAAACCTATAGAGAACTTTTGGTAATATCGCCATTTTGATGATGTTAGTTCTGCCTATCCATGAACAGGGTATATTTTTCCATCTTCTAAGATCTTCTTCTACTTCTCTTTTTAGGGTTTTGTAGTTTTCATTGTATAAATCTTACACCTCTTTTGTTAGGTTGATTCCCAAGTATTTTATTTTTTTTGAGGATATTGTGAATGGAGTGTTTTTCCTCATTTCCGTTTCAGAAGTTTTGTTGCTGATATACAGAAATGCCTTTGATTTATGCGTGTTGATTTTATATCCTGCCACTTTGCTGAATTCATTTATTAGTTCTAGTAGTTTTTTTGTAGACCCTTTTGGGTCTTCTGGGTATAGAATCATGTCATCTGCAAATAGTGATAATTTAAGTTCTTCCTTTCCTATTTTTATGCCTTTAATTTCTTTCGTCTGTCTAATTGCTCTGGCCAGTGTTTCGAGAACTATATTGAATAGAAGTGGTGATAGAGGGCATCCCTGTCTTGTTCCAGATTTTTGGGGGAATGCCTTCAATTTTTCTCCATTGAGAATGATGCTAGCCTGAGGCTTAGCATAGATAGCTTTTACAATGTCGAGGTAAGTTCCTGTTATCCCTAGTTTTTCTAATGTTGTGAACATAAAGGGATGCTGTACTTTGTCGAATGCTTTTTCTGCGTCTATTGAGATGATCATATGGTTCTTATTTTTAAGTCTATTGATGTGGTGAATAACATTTATTGATTTCCGTATATTGAACCATCCTTGCATCCCAGGGATGAATCCTACTTGATCATGGTGCACAATTTTTTTGATGTGCCTTTGTATCCGATTCGCCAGAATTTTATTGAGGATTTTTGCATCTAGGTTCATCAGAGATATTGGTCTGTAGTTTTCTTTCTTTGAGGTGTCTTTGTCTGGTTTCGGAATCAGGGTGATGTTGGCCTCATAGAATGAATTTGGCAGAGCTCCTTCTTTTTCTATTTCCTGAAATAACTTGAAAAGTATTGGTATTAATTCTTCCTTAAAGGTTTTGTAAAACTCCGCTGTATACCCATCCGGTCCTGGGCTTTTCTTGGTTGGAAGTCTTTTGATTGCTTCTTCTATTTCATCTATTGTTATTGGTCTGTTTAAGTTGTGAGTATCCTCCTGACTCAGTCTGGGCAAATCATATGACTTAAGGAATTTATCGATGTCTTCACTATCTTCTATTTTATTGGAATATAGGTTTTCAAAATAATTTCGAATTGTCTTCTGTATTTCTGTAGCGTCTGTTGTGATATTGCCTTTTTCATCCCGTATGTTAGTAATTTGAGTTCTCTCTCTTCTTCTCTTCGTTAGCATGGCTAAGGGTCTGTCGATCTTATTTATTTTTTCAAAGAACCAACTTTTAGTTTTGTTAATTTTGTCAATGGTTTCTTTTGTTTCAATTTCGTTGATTTCCGCTCTGATTTTAATTATTTCTTGCCTTCTGCTACATTTGCTGTTGTTTTGCTCTTCCTTTTCTAGGGCTTTGAAATGAAGTGTGAGCTCATTTATTTGTTGGTTTTTCCTTTTTTTGAGGAATGACCTCCAAGCGATGAATTTCCCTCTTAAAACTGCTTTCATTGTGTCCCATAGATTCCGATATGTTGTGTCTGTATTTTCATTTATCTCTAAGAATTTTTTGATTTCCTCCTTTATGTCTTCTGTAACCCATTGATCATTCAGTAACATATTGTTCATTTTCCATGTGATGTAGGATTTTTCCTTCCTTCTTTTATCATTGATTTCCAGTTTCATTCCATTATGATCAGATAAAATGCATGGTATTATCTCCACCCCTGTATATTTACTGAGGGTTGCCCTATGGCATAATATATGGTCTATTTTTGAGAAGGATCCATGTGCTGCTGAGAAAAAAGTATATCCACTTGATGATGGTTGATATATTCTATATATATCAGTTAAGTCTAGGTTGTTGATTGTGATATTGAGTTCTATAGTTTCTTTATTCAGCTTTTGTTTGGAGGATCTGTCCAATTGTGAGAGAGGTGTGTTGAAGTCACCCATAATTATTGTGTTGTGGTCTATTTGATTCTTGAACTTGAGGAGAATTTGTTTTATGAACGTCGCAGCACCATTATTTGGTGCATAAATATTGATAATTGTTATGTCTCGTTGGTGAATGGTTCCTTTTAACAGTATATAATGTCCTTCCTTATCCCTTTTGATTAATTTAGTCTTGAAGTCAATTTTATTTGATATGAGGATGGCCACCCCTGCTTGCTTACGAGGACCGTGTGCGTGGTATATTTTTTCCCAACCTTTCACCTTCAGCCTGTGTATGTCTTTTCCAATCAGATGTGTCTCCTGGATGCAGCATATTGTTGGATTTGTTTTTTTAATCCATGTTACCAGCCTATGTCGCTTTATTGGAGAGTTTAAGCCATTAACGTTTAGAGTTACTATTGATATATGGTTTGTACTTCCAGCCATGTTTGATTATTTATCTTCTTCTTTTTTTTTAATTTAGTTTGTTTCTCCATGGTTAGCTTTCCCCCCGCCCTCTGTCTTTATAGAGGCACTTCCCACTGATGGTTTTGGTTATTGTTTTTCATTTCTTCCTCGTGTAGTGTTTTGCTCAAGATGCTTTGCAATGCTGGTTTTCTGGCTGCAAATTCTTTTAGCTTTTGTTTATCATGAAAGATTTTTATTTCGTTGTCGTACCTGAAGCTTAATTTTGCTGGATACAGAATTCTTGGTTGGCATCCATTGTCTTTCAGTGTTTGAAATACGTTGTTCCAGGATCTTCTCGCTTTCAGCGTCTGTGATGAAAAATCCGTTGTTAACCTTATTGGTTTACCCCTGAATGTAATCTGCCTCCTTTCTCTTGTAGCTTTTAATATTTTCTCTTTGTTCTGTATATTGGATATCTTCATAACAATGTGTCTTGGCGTTGGTCTACTGTGATTTTGTGTGCTCGGTGTCCTGTATGCATCTACAATTTGTATATCCGTTTCCTTTTTTATTTCTGGAAAGTTTTCTGTAATTATTTCGTTCAGCAGGCTACTCATTCCCTTGGTTTGAATCTCTGTACCTTCTTCTATCCCGAAGACTCGTAGGTTTGGTTTTTTTATGTTATCCCATATCTCTTGGATGTTTTTCTCGTGGTTTTTAACCAGCCTTTCTGAGTTGGCTAGGCTCTTTTCAAGATGATATATTTTGTCTTCATTATCTGATGTTCTGGCTTCTACTTGCTCCACTCTGTTGGTGATAGTCTCAATTGAGTTTTTAATTTGGTTTATCGTTTCCTTCATTTCTAGAATTATTGTTTGGTTTTTTTTTTTATAATCTCTATCTCCTGATAAAGATGCTTAACTTCTTCTTTTATCTGTTTATGTAATTCATTTTCAAAGTGTTCTTTCACTGTTTGGATTTGCTGTCTCGTATCTTCTTTAAGGTTCCATTCCATCTGTCTAAGGTATTCCTTGAGTTCTTTATATGACCATTTTTCTGCTGACTCTAGGTCCTCCTGAATATTTAGGTTGTCCTTCATTGTTTGTACTCCTTTTCTTCCTTGCTTTTTTATGCTGCTCATGTTACTTCTTGTTCTGTTTGACTGCTGAGTTTCTGTTTACTCTTATAGATTTATTTGATGCTTGGGAGGAAAGATATTAGAAGGGAAGGGAAGAAGTCACTAAAGAGAATGAGAGTAGGCAGGTAGAATTCAAGGAAGGGGGAATAAGAAAATTGAAAAGACAAAAGAAACAAAAAAACAAAGATTAGATAATAAAGAAAGAAAGAAAAGACGAGAAAAAAATTTAACAAAAATAATAATGATAATAAAAAAATGAAAATTAAAATTTAAAAAAATAATAATAAAATTAAAAAATTAAAAAAAATTAGAAACATTGAAAAAAAGTTAAAGAACAACAACAAATAAAAATTGAAAATGAAAGAAAAAGAAGAAAAAAAAAGAAAAAGAAAAAAATGATAATAATAATAATAATAAATGCAGTCCTAGAGTTCTATTAACTTCTCTTCCAGTAGGTGGAGCTGGGCCCACTGGGCCAAGCTTCTCCTCTCAACAGGTGGGAACCATTCACTGTGCAGCAGCTCTTTCTCCTAGACTGGGCGGGTCTCCAATCCTGAGTGTCTAGGGCCTTGTCTTGTGTTTCCTCAAGCCAGGCTGTGCTCACCTGTGGCGCTCACCACAATACTGGCTACACGCCAGGTCTGCTGCTCCTGGGAGCCCTGTTTTCATGAACACCTGGGCTCACTCTCCCTGTTTGCCTCCCTCAGACCCTAAGTTTGTAGAGCTTGGGGCTGAGATCCCCCAGCGAATTTGCTTGCCCTCCTGTAGCCACGCCCCCGGTAGCTGGTGCAAGAGACCTCAGTTGTCAGCACTGGTGGGAGCGGTAGCCGGGAGTTCCGCGCCGCGAGTCCTGCGCCACTCCTGATTCCCTCGGTCTGGTTATTGCATTCACAGGAGAGCTGGGAGTGGCCCTTAAGGTTTCCCCACTGTGTGGAGAGAGATGGCTAGGGGATTACACACCTGTCACGCTGGTTTCAATGCAGTTATCTCCTCCGCCCGTGACGCCATTTCTCTGCCATGGTGGTATCCCATGCAAATGGTGACCGTTCGTTCCCTTTGCCGGGTGACCAATGCAACGGGTGGGTCCTGACTGTCTCTCCCAATCCCCGTTTCAGTCCTGTGGCCACTGCCTATGAAGGCTCGGTTGACTTTTACCTCTGTAAGTTCCTAAGGGCTGACCAATTATTTCAGTGGGATCGTTAGTGCTGAGTCACACGAAGCAGGCGAACCGGATCTTAATTGCCTCCGATTCGGGCTCTGTGTGTGTGTTCTGAGGGGCCCAGCCTGTACACCCCAGATCCACGTCAGCTCAGCATTGCCTAGTGATCCTGAGCAAACAGCATTTAGACAGTTTACGGCTCCCTATGCCCGCGCAGTTGAAGATGTCAGAGACTTGATCTCTCTGCGCCTGCCACCATGTTAGATCTCCTCAATGATATTCATGTTGCCCTTACAGCTTCCTGGCATAAGCAAGTTCTTGGGATTATACAAACTGCTGCTTCTGTTTCCAGTCCAGATTTCTAGAAATGAAACCCTGCCGCCGTCGCCTCCGTCTCTGGGCTGCGCTCACGGGCGCTGCGCTCGTCTGCGACCGTAGCAGAGCCGCCCTGGCCTCCGCAGCTCTTCAGCCCGGTGCCCGGCCCCTGGGGCCCAAGCGGCTGCCGCCGCGGCTCTCCGTCCCCCTCCTCCGGAGCACGGGTCTCCTGGCAGGGGGGTGCAGAACGACCCCAGAGCAGGCTCTGCCCGAAGGTGCAGCGGCGAACAGGCCACCGAGGCGCTCGAGGCTGCAGTCCAGCCTTCGGAGGACAGGGCTCGGCACGCAGCCCAGCTCCAACCTTTAAGTGCGGCTGCCGGACAATGTATACAGAGCCATCAAGACAGCAAGCAGAAAGCAAATGGCGGCTCCCGCGGAGTGGATTTTCGGCACAGAAACCACAGCCCCGCCAACAATCCCAATCCACAAACTCTCCCTGTATAGAAAATATTAAAAAAAGAAAAAAAGGCAGGGCGCACTGAGCTTTCTTTGCCTTGGGTACTTACAATCCACTGCTGATTACACATTCAGCTTCTCTGCCCGGAGCGAAGCGAAAACTGCTTTTTTCAATATCTATTTTATTATTGCATTTTCCCACATCATAAAGTTCTATTTTATTTTTCGAGCTCATACAAACCTAGGTTAATGTTTTTTTGATCAGTTTTATTTTTTGACTGTGGAGTTTTTAAACATTGCAATGGAGATTTCACCTAGGTAAAGCTACAAGGCCTTTACTATTGTCTTATGTGTTGTACGTTTGTGTGCACTCTTGTATTTTGTGTTGTATGTCTGTGTGTGCGTATGTCCATATTTCATATATGAGGAGCGCTCATGAAAAAATGGATCCAAATTTTTTTTTATTCACGTGATTTAAATGGTTTAATTTAAATTAGGTAAACAGCTGTTAAGGATTGTTTTTAAAGGAGGTTAACAGATCTGTTTGTTTACTTTCACCTTTCCTTTTCATTATATTTAATAATTCTTTTCAGGATAATGTCTCTTTAGCATCATTGCCAGAATTCCTATCTTCATCCCAGTGCTGGTGAAGACAAAGATAAAACCAAACTACAGCTTCTATGATAGCTATCACAGTAAACTGTATAAACTGATGCGTCAATGAATATAACTCAACAAGTAATGCTCAATCAAGGAGTCGACTTACTTTGGGAGGAAACGGACATATTGATAGATTCCTCCACTTTGAACTGCTTGCAGAACTTGCCTGGACTACGTATCACTTATATACATTGTGAACTATCGTTTGGTGCAGCGAATTGTGGTAGTGCTGGCATCTTTGCTGATGGTGTCACCAGTGATGCAATTTTTCCAGAGGAGCCGTCAATTGGCTTGGTGTCGTGGCATTTCTGTATCCTCCTCCCTTCTGCTAGTGATGGTCTAAAATTTGGGGGCCAACAGAGGTGAGGCAAAGAACCTCACCCCCCCACTGGCACCAAGGCCAAATTTGGGGGCCAACAGAGGTGAGGCAAGAACCTCACCCCCCCACTGGTGCATAGGCCTATCCACAAGTATGGCTGTATGCTGGACCGGTAGTCAGTGACGGGTATGATCCAATTGCAGTGGTATCAACCTAAGACAGGAGGCTGACGCCTAGAGGTCAGTTTTTCCCATGACGGGTAAGAACCATATGTTGAATTGGACAACCTACCAGGCACGGTCCTTAAGCCACATTGCTTGTCATTTAATTAATCAGAAGGGGGGAGATGCTGAGAGCCATTGCCAAGTAGGTATGATGCATGGCATGACCCAGGTCATTTGCAGTGACATTGCATGTAAGGTGACCTTGCTCAAGGACCAGGGCGGATCCAGGTTTAGGGTGTATCCTGCTGGTATTAGGGAGTATCCCGCTCCTTGGGTTTAGGGTGGTTCCAGGTTTAAGGTGTACCCTGCTGGGAATAGGGCGTATCCTGCTGCCTCAGGCACGCCCGCTCCTTGAGTTCCCATTGAGTTCTCGAGGGATTCAGAGAGTATTTGGGATTCAGAGCCCAGTGGAGAACGTGGATTTTGCCCAGAACGTGTTTGTAGAGTGCTGGTGTGAGTTCGGGAATAATGAATTGCTGTTTGAATCTACAAGGCTGTGAGTGGCTCGTGATTTTGTGCCCAGCCAGACTGTGGCAAATAATAATAATAATAATAATAATAATAATAATAATATCCCTTCAAAAGATCATTGAGAAGAACTCCATACCAGGTAGGTACAGAACATATTCAAAAATCTGTAACTACGTGTATTTGTAACTCTGAAGCAAAATTACCAGAAATTTTGTGGCTTAAACACAGAGAAATTTATTCTCTCTTGGTTCTGGAGGTGAGAAATCTCAATATGCCACAGGGCCATGTTCCCTCTAGTCTCTAAACAACAATCCTTTCTGATCTTTTTCAATTTTTAATGGCCCTATGTTTTCCCAGGTTTATGACAGTGTCACTCCAAACTCCACCTCCAATCTTCACATAGCCTCCTCCTTATTCTGTGTCCTCTCCTCTTCTTGAAGGGACACTTGACATTAGATTTGGAGCCCATTCAGATAATACAGCATGATCATCATGATCTCATCTTGAGATCCTTAATTACATGTGCAAGGATTAGTTAGATTCACTAATTCTGAGACAAAACCACAAAAATAATACAGTTACTCATACTAGACAAAGGTGCCAAAAACATACATTGGAGAAAAGATAGCCTCTTCAAAAATGGTGTTTGGAAAACTAGAAATCCATATGATGCAAGATGAAATTAAACTCCTCTCTCTCTCTCTCTGCACAAAACTCAACTCAAAGTGGGCCAAGGACTTAGGCTTTATAACAGAGACCCTACACCTAATAGAAGAAAAAAGGAGACTGAAATCTATGTCAGCTTAGGAACTGAGTTCCTTATCAAGACTCCTAAAGCACAAGGAGTAAAATCAAGAATTAATAAATGGGATGGAATCAAACTAAAAAGCTTCTTCACAGCAAACAATCAAGCACATGAAGAGAGAGCCTACAAAATCAGAAAAACTCTTTACCACCTGCACCTCAAATACAGCGTTATTCTCCAGGATACATAAAGAACTCAACAAACTCAACAACAACAAAAATAACCCAATTAAGAAATAAGCATCCAGCAGCTAGAGAGGCTGGGATGGGAGGATCACAAGTTCAAAGCCCAGCCTCAGTAACCGCAAGGTGCTAAGCAACTCAGTGAGACCCTGTCTTTAAATAAAATATAAAATAGGTATGGGGATATGGCTCAGTGGTTGAGTGCCCCTGAGTTCAATTCCCAGTACAAAAAAAGAAAAAAGAAGTAATCAAAGGAACTCAGCATACACTTCACAGGAGAAGAAATATGATTGGTTAATAAAATATGAGAAAATGTTCAACATCTCTAGCAATCAAAGAAATGCAAACTAAAACCATACAAGTAACAGTAAATGTGGGGTAACGGGTACACTCATACGTTGCTGGCGGGACTGCAAATTAGTGTAACCACTCTGGAAAGCAGTATGGAGATTCCTTAGAAAATTGAAATGGAACCACTATTTGACCCAGTTATCCCACTTCTTGGCTTATACCCAAAAGTCTTAAAATCAGCATACTACAGTGACACAGTTACATCAATGTTTATAGCAGATCAGTTCACAATAGCTAAGCTATGGAGCCAATCTAGGTGCTCTTCAACAGATAAATGGATAAAAAATATGTGGTATATATACACAATGGAATATTAATCAGCAATAAAGAAGAATGAAATTATGGCATCTGCTGGTAAATGGATAGAACTGGAGAATATCATGCTAAGTGAAGTAAACCAGTCCCAAAAATCTAAAGGTCGAGGCTTCTCTCTGATATGTAGATGCTAACCCATAACCAGGTACAGTAGGCACGGGAAGTATAGAAGTTCACTGGATTAAGCAAAGGGAAATGAAGGGAAGAGAGGGGAGATGGGGAAAGGAAAGGCAGTAGAATGAAGCACACATTACTTTCCCATGCTAATATACGAATACACGACCAGTGTAACTCCACATCATGATCAACCACAAGAATGGGATCAAAATTATACTGGGTTGTACCCCAAGTATGTATGGTATGTCAAAATACAGTTGACTGTCCTGCATCTCTAAAAACAAACAAAACAAACGCTGGAATCCTGCATCTCTAAAAACAAACACTGGAAGTGAGAACTTGAGGATTGAAGGTCAGTAGTCACCTGGTAAGACCAATCCCAGCAGTTCACACTGTGCTTTATTCTGTTCACCAAATAGGTCTTAGACCTGGGAAGTCTTCTTGTCATACCTCACAGGATAGCTCCACCTTAAGCCAAAATGTGTTTGAATTTTGTTATTTCATATGCCAAACTTAGTTTTCCATAAAGCAAAATCAACATTCATCTTATGGTGTACTTCAGTTTGTTATTGTAGTTCCCTCTTGTCAAAAATTTCAATTTCTGTGGTTTCACTAAAATGTGGTCCAAAAACAGTAAATTTAAAATTACAGGGAAAAGAACACTGTGTAAGTTTTAAATTTTTCACAATTTTGAATAGAATGATCAAATTAGGTAACGTCATTCTCTATCATGACTATGCCCTGAATCATCCCTTTGTCCTATGATGCAGGACGTGTAGTTGACCCACACATTAGTTCCTAAACAGCCATCTGGTTATGAAATAAACTGTGGTGGTTTGCACTGCTTGTACATGGGGTTCAGTTCTGTCTGTAATTTCAGGCATATACATGGGATATTGAAAGGGATCCAATTCACATTTGAAGTCTTTCTCTTGGAACCAAAGAAGAATTGGAACATGACTTTGAGAAACATTTCTTTTTCCTAGGCTTCTCTGATCTCTCTCAGCTATAGAGACATTGGGTTTTTTTCCATCTCTACTTTTCAACATAAACCAGTTCCTCCACTGAGTACCTGAAACTGTCTGCCTTTTGCCTCATTCCAAAATCTGTGGAAAAGAGCATTTACTCACATAGCTCCCTCTTCCTAATACGCTGCATGCCACACTGGAATCTCTCCTCTAGAACATTATGATCCCCCAACATGGTTCCAGCATCAATTCTGACTTTCTCCCCATACGTTGACTAACTTGAGTCTCTTCTCTCCTGTGTTCATCAGAGGACAGCAGAAAGATAGGTAATTGGACAGAGTTTGTGTGTTCCTCCTCTGACTTCTGCTCTGGATCCTACTGGGTTGTTTTAGTGTTTCGGGGTGACAATTCTCTCTACTGAGAAAAGAGTTACAAGTATCTTTTATAAACATATTATTAATTTGCTCTCAGAAGAGTGACCTCCAGCACTTGTGGCAGCTCTAGCTCCAGCTCCATCACCATCCTGAGAACCAGAGGAGCTGTTGCCAGAAAATCCTTCACCACCAGCTCCAGATCTCAGGTTCTAGAGGCTCAACAGCCAGTGCCAGCTCCTGATCTGCATCTTGGACCTGCTATGCCCAGAGCAGCCCTTCACCTCCCTTACCATTTAACTTGTTTTCCTATTAGTTTTGGTTATTTTTTTATTTCCTGATGATTAATTTTAAATAAAATTTAGTAGTTTACTCATTTGAAATATTCATTGCAAATATTCAATTCAAAGTTCAATGCAATTAAGTGCATGTTCAATGTTGTATAACCATCACCATTGTCTAGTTCCAGAACATTTTCCTCAATCCTGTCCCCCCTCATTGTCCTGGTTGGCCCCAGCAACCACTCATCATTCTATCCATGTGTTGCAGATTTGTAAACAGCAGATAGTTGGTGGGCATCTGCTTTCTGCCACACTGTGGGGACAGAGGCAGATGCAGGGCACTGTGCCACATCACTTCTCACCCCTCCACCATATCAGAGACTCCTGGACTCTACCTGATGTTTTCTGCCAACCTTACCAACTTTCAGATTGGCCTAATAGTGTCCTTGCCTCCCATTTCAAGAAACAAAAGACACATTGTCCCCATCATGGCCCATAAGCCCAGAAGGATGTGTTCTTCCCCTTCCCCTCCCTCCACATGCACCTCTGAGAAAGAATTAATTTCTATATAAAGAACTCAAAAAACTTAACACCAAAAAAACAAATAACCCAATCAATAAGTGGGCTGAGGAACTGAACAGACACTTCATGGAAGAAGAAATACAATCAATCAACAAATATATGAAAAAGTATTCGATGTCTCTAGCAATTAGAGAAAGGCAAATCAAAACTACTCTAAGATTTAATCTCACTCCTGGCAGAATGACAATCATCAAGAATTCAGGCAATAATAAATGTTGGTGAGAATGTGGGAGAAAGGGTACACTCATACATTGCCGGTGGGACTGCAAATTGGTACAACCACTATGGAAAGCAGTATGGAGAGTCCTCAAAAAACTTGGAATGGAACCACCATTTGACCCAGCTATCCCACACCCTGCTCCTTAGTTTAAACTGAAAGGATTTAAAATTATCATACTACAGTATTTCACCCACATCGATGTTTATACCAGCTCAATTCACAATAGCTAAACTATGGAACCAACATAGGTATCCTTCAATAGATGAAAGGATAAAGAAAATGTGGCATATATACTTAATGGTATATTAATCAGCTTTAAAGAAGACTGGAATTATGGCATTTGCCAGTAAATAGATGGAGTTGGAGAATATCATGCTAAGTGAAATAAGACAATCCCTCCCAAAACAAAGGCCAAATGTTTTTTCTAGTATGTGGATGCTAATTGACAATAAAGTGGGGGGCACTAGAGAAGAATAGCATTAGCTTAGATTAGGTAGAGGAAAGTGAAGGGAGGGGAGAAGGGGAGGTGGGGATAGGTAGTAGAAAGAAACAGACATTATTACTGTATGTATATAAGTGACTGCATGACCAATATGATTCTATAACATGTATACTCAGAAAAATGAGAAATTATATCCCATCTATGTATGACATATCAAATTGCATAAATGCATTCTACTGTCATGTATAACTAATTAAAACAAATTAAAATAAAAAAAGAAAAGGTAAGCCTCGGTTAGATGGAACGTTTACATCATGTGGATGTCTTTCTCTGTATGTGCTTATATTCCTAATTTCATAGTCAGACATGGCCTAACAATGGGGACTCTTTATGAGAAATGTATCAGTAGGTGATATCATCCTCTGAGATCACCATAGAGTGTACTTGTACAGGGGAAGAAGGCTATGATGTCACCAGGCAGTATACTCTCAGGGGACCCCCATCTTATATGCAGCCCATCGCTGACTGTGAGGTTGGAATGTGTTGCATGCTTGTACATCCATAGGTCTTTGCCTCTGGGCGGAGCCTTCAGATGCTGGCAGGTTGGATTTCTCTTTCTTCCTCCCCACCCTTCCATCTCACTGTGCTCCCTACCACCATTCTGCACTCACCACTACCTAGTGGATCATTCCAGTTCCCTCCATTAAAAGGCCGCCTCCAGTAGAATGAGACAGACATTATTATTCTGCATATATGTAGGATATAGTCACACTACTGGAGTGACCCTGCATGATGTGCAGCCAGAGGAATAAGAAGTTGTGCTGCATTCATATACAATGTGTCAAAATGCATTCTACTGGCATGTACAACTAATTAGAACAACAACAACAACAAAAATCCACACCTGGATCTTCTCTGGCACCCTCCAGCAGGCTAGGGCTCCTTCACATACACTCATCCAGATGGCATACCAGTTGTGGGACTTGGTGACCTAGGAGGATGACTGCCAGAGGATAAGAGGGAGTGGGGACGGGGACACTGTACTTGGCTTCTCCCTGCTGCACATCACTTCTGATGTAGGTGGATCCCTCCTAGACACCAGCCAATCCCTGCATTCAGCAGGTGGGGTTGGCCACCAACTCTTTAATGCCCAGTAGTGAGCAGCAAGAGGACACTAAGTTTTAGCAATCAGTCAACACCAGTCATACCTCTCAGTATCCTAGGGGGATCGGTCACAGAATAAAAAAAATCACCAGATTCTCTACTCCCTTAAAAATTGTGTAGAATTTGAATGTAACCTCCACAGTCTTCCTTCCACATACTTTAAATCAACCTGAGATTGCTTATTATGTAAATGCTTTAAAGTGGTTGTCAAGGGTCTTGTTTAGGGAAAAAATGACAAGGAAAAAAGTCTTTAAGTATTAAGTAATGATGTGAATATTTTCTCAAACATTTCAAAAATTACTTTGAGCTATTCATCAGCCCACTCAGACCATCCAGAGTCCTTCTGAGTTGCTTCCTGGCCCCCACCCAGCTGTGCATCCCCCTGGGGACCAGTCCAGGCTCTGGGAGGGCCACAGCCACGCACACCAAGAGAATGTGCCAGGACATGCTTTGGTTGGCACTACTGGTCTGTCTGTGCTTGGGAAGCCCCACCCTGGGTCACAACAAATAACATGAATGCATCCTTATCACTCAAGAAATGCACCCAAAATATGGAAAGAAACTTGTATTACTGTGCAAAACCCACATAAATGAAATTAACAAACAAAAATATGATATAAATGTCTTAGCTCAGAGTTTGGCTCACATTTGCTGGGTTCGCTCCCTCCTCAACATCAGCATCTCATGAATATTCCACTATGCATTACAATGTTTTTCTCACTGTTTATATAACATACAAAACTAAATAAAACCATGCACTACAAATTGGGAGTTGTCATTATTTTAAAATGGCAGGATCTGGCAGGTGCTGTCTTCTTCTAATGGTGGTCTGTGAGTGCCATTATGGATAGTGACAATGCTGTGGTTTGGGTAAGTGCTCCCAAAGGCCCAAGTGTTGTCACCATTTCAGTCTTGTCACCAGACTGAGGTGCTATCATGACATGGTGGTAGCACTATGAAGGAGTACTAACTGGAAAAAAAAAACTCAGGTCACTAGGAGCATTCTACTGAAGGGGATATTGTGACCCCAGCCTCTTTCTTTTTTGCTTCCTGGACTGGCAATGTTAGAGGCTTCCTCTGCCACTTACTCCTGCAATGATGTACTGCAAAATCCATAAGATCAACCGACCATGGGCTGAAACCTCTGAAATCATGAACCAAAATAAACCTTTACTCTTGTTAAGTTGATTTATCTCAGTATTTGTCAGAGTAATGAAAAGCTGACTCACAAGGCCAATAACACCAAGGACTCAGCAGATGACAGGGAAAAAAAGGAAAAAACAAACAACAAATTGGGTCTTATCATACTCACTCTTCTGCATCTTTGGATGTCCCTCCAGGGTGTGGAATCCCTCCAATGCAGCTGGACAGCTTTAATCCATTCCTTCTCCATTGACTGACACGAATGCTAATAATGTGCAACATGAACACCACCTAAATGTTCCCTGTTGATAAAAGAACAATTTGCTAGCAGTTTTGACACAATGTTCCATAAACACCCTGGAACTTCCTGATGTTTTAATTTCTATGTAAGTTTTCCTAGGAATATTTGCATTTTTAATTTTCCTGGATGCTCTCAGATGCTTACCACCTAGGCTGCTCCTGTGAGCATGTCGTAGGTGCAGGCTGCATGTGGGTGCACAGTGCTGACTGGTGTGTCTTCAATCATCCTTCCCTGCCTGGGTAAACTGGGGTCTTCCCCAAGCATGCTCTGGATCTGCACTTAGGTCTCCTTTCTCATGCCTCATCTCCTCTATGTCTTCTACTCCCTCTTCCTTTACAAGGAAAGTGCCACTCGTGATGAGCCCATTATGTCTGAATGAGGCACATTTAAAAAGACTTGCAAAGTCCCAAATGGCTTTTTACAATCATTATTTTGCTAAACTTCTAAATAGGCCCATAAGACTAAGCTTGGCTACGGTCTCTGGTCTCTAGAATAGGGATACAGTATGTGGAGAAGTCAAATATTAGTTGTGGGGTCATTATTCCCCTTCCCCTGTGTCCCAGCTTAATTCTAATGAGATGTCAACTTTCTGGGATAGTCAAGGAGGAAAGATGGTCCATAACCAAGCACCCAGGTAATACTCTGAACTTCTTTGCAGTCAGCCAGCAGTGTGAGCACAGGGATGGATGGTGTTGTATCAGCTCCTATGCTCACAACCTCATATGCACACCAGGTGTATCAGTCAGCATTCTTGGTGACAAGTTACAGAAACCTGAATTTTCTGCTCATCTTCCCTTGGGTCGAGTGAGGTGTTTCCCCAAGAAAGAAGAAATAAGAAAATGTGACCTTTGTCCTGTGAGTATGGACCAGAGAGAGGCTTAAGATGGACCAAGCACTATGCTAAATATTGCCCATACATTAAAAACCATGAGGTAGGAACTATTAATATTTTCAGTTTACAGATGAGTTTGGCAGATAAGACTGCACAAATTGAAGTCTGCGGTTTAGTGATTTTGCCTTGAACAACTATGTGTGTCAGCAGGTCATATTAAATGCTGCAGCATGTGGTTGTATAGAATGCATGTATGTCATGTCTGTAGAGATCCTTAGACAAGTTCCCTGTGGCTTTTGGAGGTGGGATAAGTCTGGATGTGGCAGATTGAGAGCAATGAGCTGTGTCTCTGAAGATATGGTCCTTATTTGCTATGTGGCCTGTCATATCTAGGCTTTAGTTTCTTCACCTTTTAAGGAATGAGTTAAATTTACCAACTGAGGTGAAATGCACAAATTCCTTAAAAATTACAACTCAAAATGAACGGAAGAAGAAACAGAAAATCTAAGTATCCTTGTATCTGTTTAAGAAATTGAATTTGGTAGGGTTATGGCTCGATGGTACAGCACTTGCCTAGCACATGTGAGGCACTGAGTTTGATCCTCAGCACCACATAAAATAAATGAATAAAACAAAGACATTGTGTCTATCCACAACTAAAAACATTTAAAAAAATTGAATTTGTCATTTAAAACCTCTTATCTCCTCTTCTTCACAACTACAGGAATATTTTATCAAATATTTAAGGACTAAATAATGCCAATATTATAAAAACTCTTTTATAAAATGAAAGAATTGCTTGGAACTCATTAGGTCAACATAATGCTGTTAGAAAATCTGAAAAGGACATTAGAAAAAAAGGAAATCAATAGAACAATATCTCTAACATAGACACAGAATTCTTAAAAAAATGTTATCAAATAGAATTTATCAATACTCAAAAATGATAATAAGTTGACATCAGAACAGTAGATAATTACTTTTCACTGTCCCGTATCAAAGCCTTGACATACATCACTAATCAATTGCTCTGTTGTTTTATCTTCCAAACTGAATCACTCTCAGTCTCACTCTCAGGTAGCTTGTATCAACCAATTAAAGTTGGCATATAAAATATATTTGACACCATCATTGAAGCAGATCCTACTCATATGAGACTGAGATACTCTACTTCTCTTGTTGAAATCTGAGGTCATTTTACAAGCAAGCCTTTCCCTCAAGTGGGGTGAATTCTTCCATATTAGACATGGAAGAAAAAGAGTGGGTTGTTTTGAGCAATCCATTGGAAGGAAGAAGTCATACAATATTAAATGCCTAAAAGGAGCCTAACTTTATTTGCTCTCACTTATTGCTGTTTGGCCAGCCCCCAAGGACAAAATGTGACACATGAACCAGCAAGACTGGGAGTGAATGAATGACTTCTGAGGGAAACTAAAAGTGGTTCCATCTTCATAGTGTTATGGTTACTACCCTTGAGTCAAGGAGACCCAGCCATGAGTGATGAGACCAGAGATTGGGGTCCATCCCAAGGGCTTCCATGAGAGATTTATGCATCTATAGACCGATTATTCTTAGTTGAGTAACTGTAGCCTTGTTTCTTCTTGGGGTCTTGGGCACCCATATCTGTTCACTCTGTTGATATTTGTCTGGCTGCCTCAATTGTTTCTTAAGCTCATATTCTATTTTAGAGTGTATTGTCTTCCTGCTCTCCTTCCTCCCTCCTGGTCTTTCTCCAGTGTTTGCTATCTCCTGGAAGGTGGTGAAGCCCTGACCCCAGCTCCTGCTTTCACAGTCTGGGGTATGTTCCTTGAGACAGCAAGCACCAGAGAAATGGATCAATTGGCAGGAGCCTTGTGATGTTTCAGCTAAACACAGCCCTAGTAATCCTGATGATGTGAAAGACTTGGAGAGAGTGTGGAAGGACCGTCAGGCCATTGTCACCTGGACACCTGGGTGTAGGAGTTATAGTCAGTTGGATGGCAGAGTACAAATCATCAGAGAATTAAAATGAAATAACGTCCATGTCGCTGTTCTGTTGTTGTCACAAATATGGGAACAGCGACCTTGGATGAGTCCAAGAAGGAGGCTGGCAGAGAAGGTGGGGAGGATGGGTGAGGATTTGTTGTTCAGATTCCTCGCAGTGGGGACTATGCCCTTCCATCTCCCAATCCTACCAGGAAGGTGGTCCTGGTGGTGTCTTTGCTCTTATTCACTTTTATTCTGCTCTGTGCCCTGCTGGTAGAGTCCCCCCTTTCCAGCACTTACCCTGAGGCCCAGCTCCTGCCCAGTGGTGCTTGGCCCTGGCTCCTCTGTTGATATGGAGCTGATGCTCCAGCTCCAGCGCTTGTGGATGAGAACCTGTGGAAAGCATGGAAGACAGTGCCTGGTAGCTGGCCAGGAGCCCCAGCCCCTGCTCGCCTCCATTCAGGGTGTTTGTGTCTCTTGTGACCTTCTGATCCCTAGATCTCATATAGACCCTTCGTTCCAGGCTTTTACCCTGGGAGGACAGTATATGACACTGGGTGCCCAGGATGTACCCTAGACACTCCCATTTGCAACCTCCAACCCTGTCCTGGGAGTGACCATGACAGGACACCAGGCTCACAATCTCCCACACCTGCTCCTGCCTTAGACCTCTTCCCCCATACTGAAGAGGAAGGTGGTGGGGCTATGCAGGGCTACTCACAGTGATGGTTTCTCCTGGACGTACCTCTCCAGGGCTACCATTTCCGGTGATATGGCAAATTGGTGCAGCCAATATGTAAAGCAGTATGGAGATTCCTTGGAAAACTGGGAATGGAACCACAATTTGACCCAGCTATCCCTCTCCTTGGTCTATACCCAAAGGAATTAGAAACTGCATACTACAGGGACACAGCCACATCAATGTTTATAGCAGCACAATTCATAATAGCTAAACTGTGGAATCAACCTAAATGCCCCTTAATGGATGAATGGATTTTATAATGTGGCATATATACACAATGGAATATTACTCAGCAAGAAAAGAGAATAAAATCATGGCATTTGCAGGTAAATGGATGGCATTGGAGAAGATAATGCTAAGTGAAGTTAGCTAATCCCCAAAAAACAAATGCAGAATGTTTTCTCTGATATCAGGAAGGAGGCTGACTCATAGTTGGGTAGGGAGGGGGAGCATGGGAGGAACAGACAAACTCTAGATAGGGCAGAGGAATGAGAAGGGAAAGAAGGGGGCAGGGGGTAGCAATGATGGTGGAATGTGATAGACATCATTATCCAAAGTATATGTATGAAGACATGAATTGGTGTGAACATACTTTATATACAGAGATATGAAAACTTGTTCTCTATATGTGTAAGAAGAATTGTAATGCATTCTATTGTCATGGAAGAATTGTAATGCATTCTACTGTCATGTATCTAAAAACTAAAAACAGTAACACTTGCCAAAAAATCTACATATGTAATAAAATCCTGATCACTATTCCAATGGTCACTTTATGTCAAAATGAAAATGTAATCCACCAATTTCTACAGAAGTGCATAGGAACGCAAGTAACCAAAAAAGTCTTGAAAATGAAGGAGAAACTTATCAATTTCAAAGCTTACTAAAAAAGCAACAAAGTAGTTTTATATTCAAAATAGTGTGATATAGGTAGAAGCACAGACTACCGATTGATGGAATGGAATTAAGAATACAGGAAAAAACACAAATATCTATGTTGAATTCATTTTACAAGGATGTTCCAAAAGTAGTCACAAGAGAAAGAATAGTGGCTTTAATAAATGTTTCTGGGGAAATAGGTATCCATGTGCAAGATAAGGTTTTGGGCCCCTTGCCTCACCTGATACAATAAATCAAGGCAAAGTGGATCAAAGGCATAAATGTAAGGTCTTAAATGATAAAACTCGTAGAAGAAGACATAGATGGTTTCTCAGATCTGACACAAAAGGCACAAGCAGTAGAAGAGAAAGCAAATGGACCTCATGATAATGAAAATTTTGTGCATCAAATTACATTATCAAGAAAGGTGAGGAGCAACCTACAGAATGGGAGAAATTGATAGCCAGTCATCTAGTTGAAGGTGTAGTGTTCAGAATATGTGAACTCTTGCTATCCATGTCAATCATGTTCCCACAGCCACCATAAATGTTCCCAAGCCCCTCTAGACTCCCTGTAAGTGTGGCAAGCACCAACCATGAAGTGACACAAGAGAAGGGCAAGGATTCTCTGTGTGCACAAGAAAGAAATGTTGTGACAGGAAACAGAATGACTATGGTGGACAGACCACACTGATTTTCTTGGAGAAGGCTAATGCTACAAAGAAGATTGTGCTGAGGATTGGGTGTGCTGAGCCCAGCTGCAAATCTCAGGATGCTGGCTCTGAGAGATGCAAGGATTGTGAATAGGAGGGGATAAGAAATGAGCAAGTGATACAGTTCCTAGATTCACCTTGTGTTTTATTATGAAGACAATAAAATACTGAGGTTATGTTTACTTAGAATTTATAACTCAATAAAGAATAGACAGTGCAATTAAAAATAGACAAATGATTGAACTAGATATTTCTTTTTTATTTTTAGTTGTTCTAATTAGTTATACATGACAGTAGAATGCATTTGACACATCATACATAGATGGAGTATAACTTCTTATTCTCTGGTTGTATATGATGTAATGAACTAGACATTTCTCCAAAGATGATATAAAATAGCCAACAAGATGTGAAAAGATGCTTCTGTCATTAGGGAAATGCAAATCACAACCACATGAAATACCACCTCCCACCATTTAAGATGGCTGGAATAAAAAATAAATAAAAGAAACCCATAAATTAACTAGTGTTGGCATGGATGTTGGGATATCAGAACTCTCATACATGGCTGGGAAAATTGTAAAATGCTGCAGCCACTGTTGAAACCAATTAGGCAATTAGGTGATCTTCAATAAATCAAATCTATAATTAGGGAAATGCAAATCACAACCACATGAAATACCACCTCCCACCCACTAAGATGGCTGGAATAAAAATAGACCCAGCAATTCAACTTCTTTGTGCATACATCAAATTATAATAGCTGTTCATACAAACTTGTTCAGGAATTTTCATAGAAGCACACTTCTCATAGACATGGCAGATAACCATGAACTGATGGATGATTGAACTCATATAGTTTATTCATATAATGGAATATTATCCAGCCCTAAAAGGAAGAGGACCTGACAGATGCTTCGACATGGATGAACCTTCGAACCATTATTCAAAGAGAGGCACAGGGGCCATATATTGTGTGAGTTCATTTATATGAAATCTCCAGAATAGGCCAACCTGTAGAGACAGCAAGCAGATTAGTGATTAGCAGTGACTTGGTGTGGGGAGTGGGGATGACAGCTGGGATGGTAAGGAGGTTTCCATTTGGGATGGTGAGGATATTCTTGACTAGATGGCGGTGAAGGTTTTCCAAAGTTACAAGTTTACTAACACACTGGGTTGTACCCTTCAAAATGGACAGAGGGTGACTATTACACGTGAATTTTACTTTAGTAACTCAGGGAGAGAGTTGAAGGTGAGCCATCCCCAGCCATGAGGGGGTCTCTGAAGATCCCACCTCAGTCCCAAAGAGTAGAAGAGCTGAGGAAAGCCCTGATCATGGGACCTTCCCTGAACTCTCCCCTTCCTCCCTGGCTCTGCTCGGGCCTGAGAAGTCGCGCGCATCCACGCTCCACGCCCACAATTTTGAATGAGGAGCAAATGGAACTGCTATTGGTCCAGCCGGTGGGGCTGAGCGCTGATTGGCTGAGGCTGGCAACGGACCTGCCCGTGCGCAGAGAGCCGTTGAGGACTCGCTGTGTGGCAGTTCCCCAGCCCTGGGGTCAGTCAGCGCCTTGTCAGCCGCCTGGTGAGCACCGCAGGAGCGCCCTGGAGCCAGGTGCTCCTGTCCAGCCCCAGTGAGTGCCAGAGGTCTTGCAGGAGGCTGGGGAGGGGACCCTCCCTCTTAGTGCCTGGTCACTCAGGCTTGCCCAATTCACCTGTTGTCCCCATCGTCTGGCTCCTCCTCTGTCCTCAGAGTCAGGTTCCTCAGTCCAGGGTTTCCTGAATTCTCCTGAAACACCCTCATTGATCCGTTGCACCCTGATTTCAGGCCTCTGGGTTCTGTTTTGAATCGATGGTTTTGTATTTAGACTCCCCCCGCCCCAGCATTTCCAAAGAAAACATTCACAAATGGATCTACTTTGTAGAAGGCAGAATTGGGGATCTAGGGTCCTTAGCACCTTCTGTGACATCCTTCCCTTTCCCGATATCCCAGAAGCTTCTCCAGGAACCCTTATAGTCAGTAGGGGCAAATTGCTGTGGGGCCCTGCAGTGTCCCATCTATCTTCCTGACTTTGCAGATCTGAACATGTCATCTCTGTGAGAACATTCTCCCCACACTTTGTGCGTGTGTTAACAATATCAAGCTTGGTTCTCATGATCACATTGGCTGGACCCACTGGATGTGTGCCGGATAGCACAGGGTCAGTCCATACAAAGAGCAATGTTTCCAGTCAGAATAGCCATGAGGGTAGTTGCTGGCCTGCAGAGGAAAGCTCCTCTGGGGGCCTTTCCTGGCTCTGGCTCCTTTTTCTTGACAGCCTGGTGCACCAAGTAGGGGCCTTTCCTCATCTCCCTCTGTGGACCTGCTCTAACTTTGTAAATAGAACCTTACATGTGAAATGAACCTGTTTTGTTTATGTGGCCAACATTTCTTCTCAATTTTAGGTCCAGCTTGGTCCTTACTACATTTAATAACTGCATTCCTCAATTTCCCTGGTACAATTCATTATCCTGCACTGTTCTCATTCTGTTTTCATGTATCCTATCAGGGCCCTGCAGATAAAACCAAAATCCAAAATCAACCAAAGAACATGACTGTGTTTAACACAACTTGGTGTAGCCCTCACAGCACTCAGGGAAAACAGCAGGGGAACACTGGGATCACTTTTGGTATGGAATGTTAAAAACATTTGGAGGTTGAAGGACATTTAAGGACAGAAGGGCTCTCTTCTAGAGTGGACGCTATCAGGAAGCAGGGAATTCTATTGGTGGTGGTCTTCTTGCATCTTATGCAGAAAAGGGAAGACTGAAGGGAGATGAAAGTTAATTGGGGGCAAAGCAGCAGTCAATTAAGTTCACCAGATAGGGGATGTTTGGTCACTTGTATAAATTAATCAATGTTCACTTTTCAGCTATGTTCAGACATGGTTAGAGATTAGACTTCATTTTTGGTCCTGATTACTCTTTTCACATTGAATTTGGTACATGTTGATGCTCCATGAAATTGCTTGTGCTTCACTAGGATTTTAGGGCCAGGCTGTGTGTGTCAAACTTGGTCCTGGCAACAGCAGGCCCCACTGATAGGCCAGCTGCTGGAGGTCCAGGCTGTTTCCTTCTTGCTTGCATAATCTCAGGGCCAAGTCCTAAAAGATGCCTCCTAGGAGGGGGTTTCAAATAGATTGAGACAGGAAAAAAAATTTAAAGCATTTCTGGCCCCAGAAAATTATCAAGACAGAAGAAACTGGGACAAGTGTTAAAAAGGGAGTCCAAAACAACAGTTTGTGACCATTGCTTCTGCTGGGGGATGCTGTTCCTGTCCTAGTACAGTCTCCTTTTTGGCTCTGGCTGGGGTTGTCTGTTCACCTATTCATGTGGGAGCTTCTCTTCTGGGTGCCATGTGCATTGCTGCAGCTGGAGCCCCAAACAGCTCATGGAATGTGTGTGTGTCCGTCCCTCCAGCAACCTGTGTTTACTACCTGCTGAGTATCAAGTCCTTGTCAGAGTCTGAAAGCTGCCTCTGCCTGGGCCTCCACACAGGTGTCTGACTTTCACACAGATGGTTGGCCCTTTGAGGAAATTCCAGAGCCTGTGCAGGCACCTTGTGACCTCACCTAGAGCAAAGAGGATTCATTTTGTTAGGAGCTTAGAGACAAAGGCAACAGAATTTGGTGAGGGCCTCAGTGGGGTGAAAAGATTTGTAAAATTAGGCTTCTGTGGAAAGGTCCCAGGAAAACATAACTGTTCTGACTCTGGGTGCCAGGTAAATCACACTGCCCCTTTGTGCTGTCTTTCATTTTCTTTTTCATAAGAGGATTTTCAGGCTGTTCTCTATATTCCTGAGTAGAAATGCATTACTTTGGATGCTGTCACTGCAAGTATGCACACACATTTTTGTACCTGTCAGCATAATTTATAAAGCATGGTGACCTGGGCTTCCTCTCTATTCCAGGAGTTAACAGTATTGTTGTCCCCTCAGGTCCTGATGCATCCATGGCTAAATCCTCCATTCTGAGGAGAGGACAGAGTTTCCCTGAAGAATGTCAAAGAGCGAGGTAAGCCTGTGTGCTGCTTCTTTCTATCATTTTTTATTTGCATTTTGTATTTTAAAAAGATATAACCATATGCATACCTTTTGTGTCACCTCTAGTAACTATTTTCAGGTTTTTCCATGCTGTCCTGTGTCTGCACTTCAGCCTTGCATGGCATTGCATAGGTAGTTTACAGTTTATTCATACATTCCTCTCCTAATGTCTGCAATGTTTCTTGTGTTTATGTGCATATTTGAATGAAGTTGCTATGGAGATTCCTGGAAAAGGCATTGTAAGCACTTACACTTTATTCCCCTTCATTTAATACGAGGTCATATGTTCAACTTTTTTCTTTTTTCCTTTTTTGTGTGTGGTACTGGGGATTGAAGCCAGGGCCTCCGGCATGCTAAGTGAGTGCTGGACAACTGAGCCATGTCTCCAGTGCCTTTTCATTTTATTTTGATACAAGGTCTTGCTGACTTGGCCAGGCTGACCTGGCCAGGCTGACCTGGAACTTGTGATCCTCCTGCCTCATCTGGCTAAGAAGCTGGGATCACAGGTGCTCATCACCATCCCTGGCTGTGTGTTCAACTTTTAAGGATACTTTCAAAGTGTTTCCCAAAGTAGTTTTTATCAGTTTATATTCCCACAAACAGTATATTGAGTTATCCAGTTCATCCAGTGAGCATTCTGAATGGCTGATTTCAGAACTTTTTTCTCTAATTAGTTATCCATGACAGCAGAATTGCCATTCATTCCATTATACTCAAATGAAGCACAATTTTCATTCCTCTCTTATACACAAGGCAGAGTCATACCATTTGTGCACTCATACATGTACCTATAAACATTTATGTGGCTCTGTCACTATAGTATGGTGATTTAAAATCCTTTGGGTATAGACCGAGGAGTGGGATAGCTGAGTCAAATGGTGGTTCCGGAAATTATCAATAATAATGTCCATCTCATTTCATCATCTTATCTAACCCCTGGTCCCCTCTCCTCCCCTCCTCCCCTTTGCCCAATCCAGAATTCCTCCATTTTCCCATACCCCCTCCCCCATTATGGATAAGCACACACATATCAGAGAGAACATTCGGCCTTTGGTTTTTTTGGAATTGGCTTACTTGGCTTAGCATGATACTCTCCGACTCCATCCATTTACCTGCAAATGCCAAATTTTTCTTCTCTTTAAATGCTGAACAATAATATTCTATTGATGGGCACAGTTTAGCTATTGTGAATTGCTATAAACATTGATGTGGCTCTATCACTATAGTATGGTGATTTTAAATCCTTTGGGTATAGACCAAGGAGTGGGATAGCTGGGTCAAATGGTGGTTCCAGGAAATTATCAATAATATGAAGAGAGCCCACAGAGTGGAAGTATATCTTTAGTATTATGCTCATCAGATAGAGCACTAATTTCCAAAATATATAAAGAACTCAAAAAACTTAACACCAAAACAACAACAACAAAATAATCCAATCATAAAAGTTTGCCAGATCCTGGCAGAGAGCTGCAGGTTCTGGTATTTTTGTGATGAATCTGCCAACCATAGACAAGTCACGGCTCAACTCTCTTCCAACTCACCACCAAAACTTTGATCTCCCAAGGTGAAACCTGGGAAATGGGTCAAAATGTAAGCAGAGGTTAAAAATTAAGGTTAAAAACTGTCTTGGATAGGAGAAACATCAGTAAACCCTAAGTGTTTAGCAACACTAAATCTGTTGTTTTGCTTTTGTTTCTGTGGTACTGGGGATGGGACCCAGGGCCACAAACGTGACAGCTAAGCACTCCACCACCTAGCCACATCACCAGCTCAGTGCTTTTGTCCTTAAAGCCTCACATGAACTTCTTAGACATAGTGTGTCTATAACCTGACTTCCATTTCAGACCTAATTTTGTTTGCATGCAAATAAATATGAATAAAAATAGATTTTTGACATTAATATTATTGTAAAGAGAAAAAGAAAGATCTGTGGGGCTAATGGTTTAGTATCAGAGTTACATTTGTTACATAGATATATATGAATAAATTTCTTACTATATTTCGTAATAAAAATATTAAAACATGTTAAACATTTACATTAACAAACCCCAGACTGGTAAATATATGCTTGCTATCTTGCAGTAGACAAGACTATCCAAGAAGAGAAATCAAAGGAACTTCTCTATTCAAGATATGCAACGTACATCTTAAATGGTTATTTGTGTTCTATTAACAACAACAAAAAGAAAGAATAAGGACTTCAATTATATGAGAATATTATTCAGCCTTTTCATTTTGGGAACTGGAGATTGAACCCAGGGGTGCTTAAATATTGAGCACATCCCCAGTTCTTATATTTTGTTTAGAGACAGGCTCTCCCTAAATTGCTTAAAGCCTTGGTAAGTTGCTGAGGGTGGCTTTAAACTCAAAATCCTACTGCCTTGGCCTCTTGGACCACTGGGATTACACGTGTGTGCAACTGCACCTGATTATTATTCAGTCTTTTTTTTTTAATGTTTTTAGTTGTACATGGACACGATGCCTTTATTTTATATATTTATTTTTATGTAGTGCTGATGCTCAAACCCACTGCCTGACACATGCTAGGCAAGAAATAAGCCATAACTCCAGCCTGAACTTTTTTTTATTTGTTCATATCAGTTATACTTGATAATAGAATGTATACTCCATATATGTATGATATTCTTCAGGCTTCAAGAAGAAAATCCTCTTCTTTGTAACTGCATGGATCCCTGAGGAGATCAGCTTGTGAGATCAGCAGACATAGAAAGACAGACACTTTTTAAACTCACTCTGTGTGGAATCTAAAATAGTCAAAACTCATAGAAGCAGAGAGTCAACGGTAGGTGTCAAGGGGAAGGGGAAAAGGGGTAGTTGATGTTGGTTAAAAGGTATAAAAATGTGGTTATATAGGATGGATAATTTCTAATGTATACCATGGTGAATATAGTTAATATGAGTTTTTTGGTATTTGTGAAGGGAGTAGATCTTGGGTATTCTCAAAACACACACACACACACACGTGCACACGCACGCATTCAGAAGAAAATGGTGACTGAGTTGAAAGATTAGTTTATTAGTTTGTTTGTGGTGATAATTTCAGTATATATGTATATCAAAACATCAAGTTTTGTATGAAAAATTATATGTTCATGGATTTGAAGGGTCTTAGAATTATCTACACTAGGTGCTGAGGGGGTTCTGCCTGCTCAGAAACAATGTGTGTCACCTGGTGTTCTGATGAGCATTCTCCTGGATCTTGTTTTTGTCCCACTTCTTCCACTTTTTACCTATGCTGTGTTGTGGTTGTTTTTATGAGTTAGATCATACTGTTAAACTAAATTTTAATAATTTGGAAACTTATGTTCCCTTAACAACTGTCCCATTTTAGACATTATTGCCACTTACACAAACTCATTTCATGTGAGTGTAAGTAGGATCAAAGCTCTAGCTACTTAGTTTCTTGTTTATTATTTTGTGCTTGAAGGTTCTGAGCTGGTGAGTTATAATCTTATTAATTGTTCACAGTTGATCACTATAAATCCTTCTATGCAAAGGAGCAAGAAATCATTAAATATCCAAGGCTTTGTTTATTGTTAATTGTTGTCTTAAATGGAAGTAAGGGATGGACCAAGCTTAGATGGTGGCCCATGGAAACTCCAGCCTTTCATCTGAGGGACCCGACCAAGGAGGGGTGTTGGTAAAGATGCCCACAGTGGGCATGTTTTTGTTTTTTTACTAGCAAATCTTAGGTTCTTCCAAGGGGGAAAATCTACACTGAAACTACACATAGAAAAGAAGGCAAATTCCCAAGAGAATAAGCAAGGACACAGGAGAGAGTCAAGGGACTCATTTCATCAGGGTGAAGTCTTTATTTGGTTCTTAAGAAATGGGATGACAGATGTTGATGGAGTCAAATCAAAGCTTAATACAGGACTCCCAGAAGTTGTGTTGGCTCCTACTAGATCCCTCAAATTGTCCCAGGAAAGAATCTACTTTGTCCCTCCTAGTTCATAAGAATGCAGGAAACCTGATCATAAGTCTCCTGGGATAGCAGCTGACATCTGATCAGCACAAGGCCTGATGGAAGAGCCAGGGTCTCTTGTGCACATGATGGGGTGAAAATGGTCAGAGGGTTGAGAAGAAATAATTATTGGGCTCCTTAACAAAGATCCACATGCACCATGGGGAGGGCCTAACTGGGGCAGGAGTTAGGATATAAATCTGCAGGAGTTGATAGAATTAAGGGGAACACGAGGATGAAAGCAAATGTTTAAAAAGCCTTCATGATTAGATTGTGTCTCATTTCTCTGAGTGTTTTATGGAGATGGATACTGTTTGACTGGGGAATGTTTCCCCTATCTAGTGTTATACAGCAGAAGCAGGTAAGTCTGCATTATTAACTAGACATTCTAAATGAGAGCGGGAAGATTGCTTAAGTCCACAAGGAAATAGGGTTCAAACAGCATAGGATAGAAGCTAGAGTGCTGGAAAGGACAGATCCTCTATAAAATAACGCTGGTTAAAGTGTCATCTGGGCCTTGTGCAAAAACCTGTCAGCACCTCCCAGTGAAGACTGCTGAGACCAAGAGAGTTTTCATTGGGAGGGCAATTACTACCTTGCTACTGGTTGAAAATGCCCTGTAACTGAAGGATATAAATATGAAACCAAAATATGCATGATGTCTTGGGTGATGTTGGAGAAGTTTTCCAATGGGGAGTGAAGTGCCCAGAGGCTGATAATAAATGAAAAGGCTTGTGCAAAAAAACATGCTACAGGGGATGCAGAGTTAACTTGACATATTCATGAGCAGTTTGGTCTTTTCCTTAGAGCTGCTGGATTCTATCCCCAGCTCTGTCCTAGCAACAGCTTTTGACTGAAAAGCAAAAAGCTGGTTGGTTTGCGTGCCTGCTCCAAGCAAGCAGTGTAATCAAGAAAAAGTAAAAGCAAATCAACTTTGTGGGCTGAAATATATGCCATCTGTCCTATATTTGGGTTTTTCCTGACTCATTGGGAATTAGGCCCACTGGCCTGAAGTCATGGTAAGGCACATGGGCAAAGGAAAACTAGCCTATTAAGGAATGCCTCTACGGGGCGCAACCATGTGGAAGTCATTAGGGGAATGTGAGAGGTGCATTGAAGTAGGACATGCCATTGTCCACCAGAAGAACTTCCTTCCAGGATTAAGACATGATTCGAATTGACAAGTAGGTTTCCCAGTCTGCTTGCTTGAGTTGGTCACCTGGGTAGGGGACTGTAACAATGCAGAGGTGCATCCTGTGAGGTTCAAGGTACCATTAAGAATTGTTCTGTGAAGGAGGGAAGAAGGAAGTGCCACTAGATAAGTGGTAGATTCCCAGAGGAGAAGGCCATGCCCAAGCTGGGATACTAATGTGTGTTGTGGCAGGAATAGAAACACGGTGTAGACTGATCTTTGTGTTCCTAGTGGTAGGTTCAAATGCTCAGAGTGCTGAAATAGCCAGAACAAGTGATACAGCCCCCAGTAAAAACCAAGACCTGGAGAACTTCCCTGAAGGATATGCACCTCAGTTTGCCAGGAGGGTGACACATCCTCAGGACATGCAGAGTATGTCTTTGAGAATGTCTAGGACCTCTCTCTAGTCTCTTTTTTGAACTGATCCTGATGTGCATTCTCTGTAATAAAATATGATCATAGTATCGTGCTTTCTTGAGTTCTGCTGTCACTGTAGTGTACTATTGGAGCTGAGTTGGGGAGAGCAAGAACTTTGAATCTGTATCCATTTAGTCAGGAAGGCAGGGAAGATGGCAAGATCACTATAAAGGACTTAAACTACATATATGCAGTTTTTGTTTTTTTAAAATTATTTAAGGCTTTTTAATATCTTCATTTTTATTTATTTATTTTTTATGTGGTGCTGAAGATTGAACCCAGGGCCTCATGCATGCGAGGCAAATGCTCTACCACTGAGCTACAACCCCAGCCCTGTATTTGTATTTTACTGGAGAAATAAAATCAGTAAGATGTATATCCTAGGATCATGGGGATGGCTCAACACGTGAACATCAATTGATATACCTAAATTGAAACACCATAATCTAGAACCATATTTATTAACCACCACTCTGTTGATAGCTAGATTTGATTGAGTATGTGTAAATCTTAATAATTTAAAAAGTAAGTCAATAGAATGATATCTCATTAATATATAATATATAATGTTTATTGTCAAAATCAAGTTTTCTATCTAAAACAAATGGGCTGTTTGGGAAAATGTAAACTAATCATGCACCACTGTACATCCCAGTAGGTGTATTACTGACATCTGTCTCAGAGAAATGAAGGTTTATGTTGCCACAAAAATATGTTCTTGAATGTTCATAGCAGCTTTATTTATCACAATCATCAACTAGAAACAATCCATATGTCTTTTATTTTAGTTGTTGATGAACTTTTATTTATAAGTGGTGGCTGAGAATCGAAACCAGTGTCTCACACATGCTAGGCAAGCGCTCACTACTGGCCCAACTCTTACTGTTTGATATAATTCAGCACAGAAGCCATCACATCCTTCTTTTCTAGGAGATTCTTCATTGATGATTCAGCATCTTTACTTACTATTGGGCTAAAGTTTTCCATTTCTTCATAATTTCATTTTTTGGTAGAATGCATGTGTCAAATTATGTATCCTTACCTTCTAGATTATCAAACTTGCTGGTCTTCATAGTAGTTTCTTATGATTCCCTATATTTCTGTTGTGTCAGTTGCAGTGACCCCTTTTTCATTTCTGATTTTACTTATTTGAATCTTCCCTTTTTCCCTTCATCTAGCTAAATGTTTGCTGATTTTGTGTGTTTCTAAACACACACTCTTAGTTTTGTTGATCTTTTCTATTGTTTCTATAGTCCTAATTCATTGATTTTTCCTATGATTTTCAATATTTACCTGCTTTAATCAACTTTGGGCTTAGTTTGTTTTTATTTTTCTACATTTTTGAGGTACATCATTAGCTTTTGAAGATCTTTGTTCTGTTTTGATGTGGGGGTTTATTGCTATAACTTCTCTCTTTGGACGTTTTGCTGTGACCCACAGGTTTTGATGTAGGGCCAAGGAACCAGGGAAGAGGCTGAGTGTCGGGGTCTGTCCTTCCATGGTGGATTTCTCAATTGACGGGGCTATTCTGAGACCAGCAGGTGGGGTGCAGCCATGCCTACAGAAAGGAATTGTGCTGACCTTTCTGATAAAGTTTCTGTTTGTATGAATGTCATTAATGAATTGTGTCAAAATAATGGTTAAGTGACAAAATTTTTTAAAAAATATTTTTTAGTTGTAGTTGACACAATACCTTTATTTATTTATTGATATGTGGTGCTGAGGATTGAACCCAGGGCCTCACGTGTGCCCGGCGAGTGCTTCACCGCTGAGCCATAACCCCAGCCCCAAGTGACAAAATTTAATGTTATATGTATTTCACCACAATTTAAGGAAATTTTTTAAATCAATGCATAGAATTCAATCTCATTAGCAGAATGAGAAGAATCATTCTTAGAGTTGCAGAACAAGTGTTTAATGAAATTCAAAAACTGTCCATGATAATAAACCTCAGAAAACGAGGATTTGAAGGAAATTACTTAATGTGATAACCCTGTGACTCATAACTGACTCAGACCTTACCATAACTGAGCCCCAGCCTCATGAGAAACATGGCAGAAGACCTGGCTGAGGCCTCCTGCATTTCTGATCAAAAAAAAAAAAAAAAAAAACCTGTGAGAATACAATGAGATGTTGTTTCATCTGCTCTATTTCTGTTAATTCTTCAAATAGTTTTGCATCACGGTAGAGCCTGTCTGTCAAACCCCAAATGTGCCCCCAGCAGGGTCCATCCTCCCCTTCTCTCCTCCTGGCTCCCTCCAGCACACTGGCTGCCCTACTACATCCTCTCTGGACAACTTGTTTCCACCTTTGAATCTATCAATAATTGATCAGGCCTGAAGGATCCAGGGGCATAAAAGAGACCTTCTCTTTCCCATGCTGGCCATAATGGCCCTGGAGTCCCTTGACCTCCCAAAGCCTTTTCACCACAGCCAGGGCAAGCACTCTGGTACCAGTTCCACATGAGACCCTGAGGCTCCAAAAAGGTGGTTATTCCCCCTTCTGAGCATGAGTGGTTCATAATCCTGTACCCTCCAGTGGAAAGAAAATCCAAAATCCAGAGTGCAGTGTCACACCAGGGACAACTGAGATTGCTGAGCCTGCAGGACCCTTGTGATGACCTACTTCAAGCTCCAAAATATGTAGAAAAGGAAAGTGAGGCTTTCTCTCCTGTAGCCCCTGCTTCCAGGGCGCTTGTCCTTGTCAAAACTACCCAGGCTGGTGGATATAGGGTCCCAGCCCTGGTCTCCCCTTGCTGTCTTAGATGGTTTTCTATTTGTGTTTTGGCTGTGCTGGGATCAAACCCAGGGCCTTACCCATGCCAGGAAGCATTTTACTACTGAGCTACATTCAGAGCTATCCTCCTTGCTATCTTTGGAATGGCCCAGAGTAAGCAAATTCCTGGATAACTAGGGAAACCCCAAAACTGAAATTTTTCCCCTTCCATTGTTCAAAGGCTGGGTGGGGTTTGGCAGAGTGTGCTTTGGGGTCCCATGTTACTGTCTTCCCAGGTTGGATGTAGGTGGACCCTGCTTGGTACAGCCTGTTTTGTGTCATCATCTGTGTATGCTTCAGGAGGCATGTTCATGGAAATAATGCCACCTGACACATGCCCAGGGCTCCCATCATTCATGAAGTGTGAAAGCCTACCTGTCCCATCTCAATACCAGAAATTGTAATCAGCGTCTCTTAGCCACATGGATGTTGGGGTGGGGTGGATCCCCAAAGCAAATGTGAGGTGCTGTGACTATTAGATGTGGGCTTGAATGGGAACCAGGTGAAGGCACCAGATCCTCAAAAACATGTGTGGCATCCCCAGCCCTGTCTCCTGATCAGACAGGAATGTATGTTCCAGAGGAGGGAAGGGTCTGGCTTGAGTTTACACAGTGATTCAAGGAGAAGATGCTGCCTCAGCATCTTGGAATTAGATTTTCCCCTACTCTTTAAATCCAGAAATACTAACATTGTAGTAGTATGGGAGAGAGAGAGGTGGGGGGAAGAAACCTTTCTGCAATGGAAGAACTGAAGTTGTGCTCTATGCTGACTGGACCCATGAAATCACCTTACTGTCTCTGCCTCAGGCTCTCTGGAGCTGGTTTTCATCCCAAAGTCTGTCCATGGCCCCAGATGCTGCATTTCTGGGGTTTGAGGGGGATAGGGAAGGGCAGAGTACCACACAGGACTGTTGTCTCCATGCAAGCTGATTTCCAAGTCCCCCAATTCCTTCTGCTCAGTTCTCATCAGCTTGAGCTGTGGTTACTCTTAGCTGCAAGACAGGTGAAGAATGACAATCTTTTAGTTTAGTAGCTTGCCCTATAAACCAAGTCTTTGTTCTGAAGAAATGGATGTTCAAACACATTTTATTTTTCTAAACCTCCAGGAAAAGAGCCTCCCCTTTTTGGAGTCTTTCAGGGGAACTGGGCAGTGGTTTATGTGTTACCAAACTAGAACTTCCTTACAGTGTGATTCTCCCTGAAACTGCATGTTTCTCAAAAATGAGTTTATTCACAAGGCAGCCAAGGCTGGGAGCCAGAGACTCCACACTCAAATCTGCCTCCTTGATATAGGGCTTGGCTGCTTTTATGAAATAAGCAACCAGTGAAAGGTTTGAGGTGAGGGATTCAGTTGTCTGTGTGCATAGTCAAACTACATGGTCCCTAATGGGACATGTGTTTAGAAAACAGCCATGGTATCATGATCTGAGGGTGGAGTTTTGGGCCTCCTGATATCAAAAGGTTGCCGATGGGACTCTTGTGTAGGCTCAGGTGAATGAGTCTGGGATTCCAGCTGGTCTGAGCTAAACGAAAACCTGCAAGTTTTTGAAAAACCATTTAGGCAATCGTTAACATTGTGAGCTGCATGGCTGAGTTGTTATATATAGGAAAGCTAGTGAGGCTTATATATTTTGGCTCTATGGTTTGTAAAATTGGTTATAAAAACTGACAACTAAGAGCTTGTGAAATTAGAATGTTTATGCAGGTTTTCCTTCAGTTTCATTGGAAGAACAGAGAGGGGAGATGCCTCCCAATGCAATAGACAAGTACTGAGGAACATACAAATTAGCAAAGAAGTGAAAAGATTAGTAATTTGTGAGGAAATAACCAAGTACATAATTAAACAGAAGGTAAATGGGAAGAATATCTTTCATTGCACTCAGGTGTTAGGATGATATGTAAATGAATACTGGCTATGTTTGTTTACAAGAAATGCATGTCAACCAGCATGGTGAAGGAGGGCTGGCAGTAATTCGGTTTTCAGGCAGTTACAAATTAAAGGCAGGATGGGCAATATTAACATCAGACAAGGTGCACTTTAAGGTTCCAACATGTGGTGTGATGCAGTGACGGAAAGCAAAGTTGCAGCAGAAATAAAGCAGTGAGGAGCCTGCCTGGAGTAAGCCAGAAGATGGCCAAATTCCCAAAGCCAAAGCTAGTAGAAAGGTCAGGAAGCTCAATAAAAGCACATCAACAGGGAGAGGATTCAATTTGTGTCTCTGAAAATTAGGTCAATAAAGAGAGAATGAATACCTTAGATTTAATAAGTAGATTTTTCTTTATACAAACAGAAAACATACAGGTCCATGGAATTACTGCAAAAATTAATTATAATTTGACCACAAAGGAGACCTTAACCTATATAGAGAACTAGAGGAAAGACTGTATTTTAATAAAAATCTAATAAGGTTGGTAATAAATAATAGTGTGATCGATAAAATACTGTTTGGACTATAAGAAACACTTTTCTGGAAAACACTTAGATTTCAATATTTAGAAAGTTGTCAAACAGATTTAGAAAATGTTGAGAAAGTAGTGAGAATAAGAGCCCTTCATTCTCAAACTCCTGGAGATAAGCAAAACTCATTCAGTGGAGAAGTGGCTTCTTTATTACTATAGTGAGAAAAAAATAAATGGACTCACATGGTTTAAGTACCAAAGGAAACTGGTTGGAAGTAATTGATAAATATCAAAACAAATTAATGAGCTGGGAAACTAAGATGTATTTACATTCACATTTATATCAGGAAGGTGATGATCCCACCATGGGTTGGTCTTAAGCAGCAAACCCATTACGAGTGGCACTTTCCTTGCAAAGGAAGAGGGGGAGTAGAAGACATAGAGGAGATGAGGCATGAGAAAGGAGACCTAAGTGCAGATCCAGAGCATGCTTGGGGAAGACCCCAGTTTACCCAGGCAGGGAAGGATGATTGAAGACACACCAGTCAGCACTGTGCACCCACATGCAGCCTGCACCTACGACATGCTCACAGGAGCAGCCTAGGTGGTAAGCATCTGAGAGCATCCAGGAAAATTAAAAATGCAAATATTCCTAGGAAAACTTACATAGAAATTAAAACATCAGGAAGTTCCAGGGTGTTTATGGAACATTGTGTCAAAACTGCTAGCAAATTGTTCTTTTATCAACAGGGAACATTTAGGTGGTGTTCATGTTGCACATTATTAGCATTCGTGTCAGTCAATGGAGAAGGAATGGATTAAAGCTGTCCAGCTGCATTGGAGGGATTCCACACCCTGGAGGGACATCCAAAGATGCAGAAGAGTGAGTATGATAAGACCCAATTTGTTGTTTGTTTTTTCCTTTTTTTCCCTGTCATCTGCTGAGTCCTTGGTGTTATTGGCCTTGTGAGTCAGCTTTTCATTACTCTGACAAATACTGAGATAAATCAACTTAACAAGAGTAAAGGTTTATTTTGGTTCATGATTTCAGAGGTTTCAGCCCATGGTCGGTTGATCTTATGGATTTTGCAGTACATCATTGCAGGAGTAAGTGGCAGAGGAAGCCTCTAACATTGCCAGTCCAGGAAGCAAAAAAGAAAGAGGCTGGGGTCACAATATCCCCTTCAGTAGAATGCTCCTAGTGACCTGAGTTTTTTTTTTCCAGTTAGTACTCCTTCATAGTGCTACCACCATGTCATGATAGCACCTCAGTCTGGTGACAAGACTGAAATGGTGACAACACTTGGGCCTTTGGGAGCACTTACCCAAACCACAGCATTGTCACTATCCATAATGGCACTCACAGACCACCATTAGAAGAAGACAGCACCTGCCAGATCCTGCCATTTTAAAATAATGACAACTCCCAATTTGTAGTGCATGGTTTTATTTAGTTTTGTATGTTATATAAACAGTGAGAAAAACATTGTAATGCATAGTGGAATATTCATGAGATGCTGATGTTGAGGAGGGAGCGAACCCAGCAAATGTGAGCCAAACTCTGAGCTAAGACATTTATATCATATTTTTGTTTGTTAATTTCATTTATGTGGGTTTTGCACAGTAATACAAGTTTCTTTCCATATTTTGGGTGCATTTCTTGAGTGATAAGGATGCATTCATGTTATTTGTTGTGACCCAGGGTGGGGCTTCCCAAGCACAGACAGACCAGTAGTGCCAACCAAAGCATGTCCTGGCACATTCTCTTGGTGTGCGTGGCTGTGGCCCTCCCAGAGCCTGGACTGGTCCCCAGGGGGATGCACAGCTGGGTGGGGGCCAGGAAGCAACTCAGAAGGACTCTGGATGGTCTGAGTGGGCTGATGAATAGCTCAAAGTAATTTTTGAAATGTTTGAGAAAATATTCACATCATTACTTAATACTTAAAGACTTTTTTCCTTGTCATTTTTTCCCTAAACAAGACCCTTGACAACCACTTTAAAGCATTTACATAATAAGCAATCTCAGGTTGATTTAAAGTATGTGGAAGGAAGACTGTGGAGGTTACATTCAAATTCTACACAATTTTTAAGGGAGTAGAGAATCTGGTGATTTTTTTTATTCTGTGACCGATCCCCCTAGGATACTGAGAGGTATGACTGGTGTTGACTGATTGCTAAAACTTAGTGTCCTCTTGCTGCTCACTACTGGGCATTAAAGAGTTGGTGGCCAACCCCACCTGCTGAATGCAGGGATTGGCTGGTGTCTAGGAGGGATCCACCTACATCAGAAGTGATGTGCAGCAGGGAGAAGCCAAGTACAGTGTCCCCGTCCCCACTCCCTCTTATCCTCTGGCAGTCATCCTCCTAGGTCACCAAGTCCCACAACTGGTATGCCATCTGGATGAGTGTATGTGAAGGAGCCCTAGCCTGCTGGAGGGTGCCAGAGAAGATCCAGGTGTGGATTTTTGTTGTTGTTGTTGTTCTAATTAGTTGTACATGCCAGTAGAATGCATTTTGACACATTGTATATGAATGCAGCACAACTTCTTATTCCTCTGGCTGCACATCATGCAGGGTCACTCCAGTAGTGTGACTATATCCTACATATATGCAGAATAATAATGTCTGTCTCATTCTACTGGAGGCGGCCTTTTAATGGAGGGAACTGGAATGATCCACTAGGTAGTGGTGAGTGCAGAATGGTGGTAGGGAGCACAGTGAGATGGAAGGGTGGGGAGGAAGAAAGAGAAATCCAACCTGCCAGCATCTGAAGGCTCCGCCCAGAGGCAAAGACCTATGGATGTACAAGCATGCAACACATTCCAACCTCACAGTCAGCGATGGGCTGCATATAAGATGGGGGTCCCCTGAGAGTATACTGCCTGGTGACATCATAGCCTTCTTCCCCTGTACAAGTACACTCTATGGTGATCTCAGAGGATGATATCACCTACTGATACATTTCTCATAAAGAGTCCCCATTGTTAGGCCATGTCTGACTATGAAATTAGGAATATAAGCACATACAGAGAAAGACATCCACATGATGTAAACGTTCCATCTAACCGAGGCTTACCTTTTCTTTTTTTATTTTAATTTGTTTTAATTAGTTATACATGACAGTAGAATGCATTTATGCAATTTGATATGTCATACATAGATGGGATATAATTTCTCATTTTTCTGAGTATACATGTTATAGAATCATATTGGTCATGCAGTAATAATGTCTGTTTCTTTCTACTATATTTCCTATCCCCACCTCCCCTTCTCCCCTCCCTTCACTTTCCTCTACCTAATCTAAGCTAATGCTATTCTTCTCTAGTGCCCCCCACTTTATTGTCAATTAGCATCCACATACTAGAAAAAACATTTGGCCTTTGTTTTGGGAGGGATTGTCTTATTTCACTTAGCATGATATTCTCCAACTCCATCTATTTACTGGCAAATGCCATAATTCCAGTCTTCTTTAAAGCTGATTAATATACCATTAAGTATATATGCCACATTTTCTTTATCCTTTCATCTATTGAAGGATACCTATGTTGGTTCCATAGTTTAGCTATTGTGAATTGAGCTGGTATAAACATCGATGTGGGTGAAATACTGTAGTATGATAATTTTAAATCCTTTCAGTTTAAACTAAGGAGCAGGGTGTGGGATAGCTGGGTCAAATGGTGGTTCCATTCCAAGTTTTTTGAGGACTCTCCATACTGCTTTCCATAGTGGTTGTACCAATTTGCAGTCCCACCGGCAATGTATGAGTGTACCCTTTCTCCCACATTCTCACCAACATTTATTATTGCCTGAATTCTTGATGATTGTCATTCTGCCAGGAGTGAGATTAAATCTTAGAGTAGTTTTGATTTGTCTTTCTCTAATTGCTAGAGACATCGAATACTTTTTCATATATTTGTTGATTGATTGTATTTCTTCTTCCATGAAGTGTCTGTTCAGTTCCTCAGCCCACTTATTGATTGGGTTATTTGTTTTTTTGGTGTTAAGTTTTTTGAGTTCTTTATATAGAAATTAATTCTTTCTCAGAGGTGCATGTGGAGGGAGGGGAAGGGGAAGAACACATCCTTCTGGGCTTATGGGCCATGATGGGGACAATGTGTCTTTTGTTTCTTGAAATGGGAGGCAAGGACACTATTAGGCCAATCTGAAAGTTGGTAAGGTTGGCAGAAAACATCAGGTAGAGTCCAGGAGTCTCTGATATGGTGGAGGGGTGAGAAGTGATGTGGCACAGTGCCCTGCATCTGCCTCTGTCCCCACAGTGTGGCAGAAAGCAGATGCCCACCAACTATCTGCTGTTTACAAATCTGCAACACATGGATAGAATGATGAGTGGTTGCTGGGGCCAACCAGGACAATGAGGGGGGACAGGATTGAGGAAAATGTTCTGGAACTAGACAATGGTGATGGTTATACAACATTGAACATGCACTTAATTGCATTGAACTTTGAATTGAATATTTGCAATGAATATTTCAAATGAGTAAACTACTAAATTTTATTTAAAATTAATCATCAGGAAATAAAAAAATAACCAAAACTAATAGGAAAACAAGTTAAATGGTAAGGGAGGTGAAGGGCTGCTCTGGGCATAGCAGGTCCAAGATGCAGATCAGGAGCTGGCACTGGCTGTTGAGCCTCTAGAACCTGAGATCTGGAGCTGGTGGTGAAGGATTTTCTGGCAACAGCTCCTCTGGTTCTCAGGATGGTGATGGAGCTGGAGCTAGAGCTGCCACAAGTGCTGGAGGTCACTCTTCTGAGAGCAAATTAATAATATGTTTATAAAAGATACTTGTAACTCTTTTCTCAGTAGAGAGAATTGTCACCCCGAAACACTAAAACAACCCAGTAGGATCCAGAGCAGAAGTCAGAGGAGGAACACACAAACTCTGTCCAATTACCTATCTTTCTGCTGTCCTCTGATGAACACAGGAGAGAAGAGACTCAAGTTAGTCAACGTATGGGGAGAAAGTCAGAATTGATGCTGGAACCATGTTGGGGGATCATAATGTTCTAGAGGAGAGATTCCAGTGTGGCATGCAGCGTATTAGGAAGAGGGAGCTATGTGAGTAAATGCTCTTTTCCACAGATTTTGGAATGAGGCAAAAGGCAGACAGTTTCAGGTACTCAGTGGAGGAACTGGTTTATGTTGAAAAGTAGAGATGGAAAAAAACCCAATGTCTCTATAGCTGAGAGAGATCAGAGAAGCCTAGGAAAAAGAAATGTTTCTCAAAGTCATGTTCCAATTCTTCTTTGGTTCCAAGAGAAAGACTTCAAATGTGAATTGGATCCCTTTCAATATCCCATGTATATGCCTGAAATTACAGACAGAACTGAACCCCATGTACAAGCAGTGCAAACCACCACAGTTTATTTCATAACCAGATGGCTGTTTAGGAACTAATGTGTGGGTCAACTACACGTCCTGCATCATAGGACAAAGGGATGATTCAGGGCATAGTCATGATAGAGAATGACGTTACCTAATTTGATCATTCTATTCAAAATTGTGAAAAATTTAAAACTTACACAGTGTTCTTTTCCCTGTAATTTTAAATTTACTGTTTTTGGACCACATTTTAGTGAAACCACAGAAATTGAAATTTTTGACAAGAGGGAACTACAATAACAAACTGAAGTACACCATAAGATGAATGTTGATTTTGCTTTATGGAAAACTAAGTTTGGCATATGAAATAACAAAATTCAAACACATTTTGGCTTAAGGTGGAGCTATCCTGTGAGGTATGACAAGAAGACTTCCCAGGTCTAAGACCTATTTGGTGAACAGAATAAAGCACAGTGTGAACTGCTGGGATTGGTCTTACCAGGTGACTACTGACCTTCAATCCTCAAGTTCTCACTTCCAGTGTTTGTTTTTAGAGATGCAGGATTCCAGCGTTTGTTTTGTTTGTTTTTAGAGATGCAGGACAGTCAACTGTATTTTGACATACCATACATACTTGGGGTACAACCCAGTATAATTTTGATCCCATTCTTGTGGTTGATCATGATGTGGAGTTACACTGGTCGTGTATTCGTATATTAGCATGGGAAAGTAATGTGTGCTTCATTCTACTGCCTTTCCTTTCCCCATCTCCCCTCTCTTCCCTTCATTTCCCTTTGCTTAATCCAGTGAACTTCTATACTTCCCGTGCCTACTGTACCTGGTTATGGGTTAGCATCTACATATCAGAGAGAAGCCTCGACCTTTAGATTTTTGGGACTGGTTTACTTCACTTAGCATGATATTCTCCAGTTCTATCCATTTACCAGCAGATGCCATAATTTCATTCTTCTTTATTGCTGATTAATATTCCATTGTGTATATATACCACATATTTTTTATCCATTTATCTGTTGAAGAGCACCTAGATTGGCTCCATAGCTTAGCTATTGTGAACTGATCTGCTATAAACATTGATGTAACTGTGTCACTGTAGTATGCTGATTTTAAGACTTTTGGGTATAAGCCAAGAAGTGGGATAACTGGGTCAAATAGTGGTTCCATTTCAATTTTCTAAGGAATCTCCATACTGCTTTCCAGAGTGGTTACACTAATTTGCAGTCCCGCCAGCAACGTATGAGTGTACCCGTTACCCCACATTTACTGTTACTTGTATGGTTTTAGTTTGCATTTCTTTGATTGCTAGAGATGTTGAACATTTTCTCATATTTTATTAACCAATCATATTTCTTCTCCTGTGAAGTGTATGCTGAGTTCCTTTGATTACTTCTTTTTTCTTTTTTTGTACTGGGAATTGAACTCAGGGGCACTCAACCACTGAGCCATATCCCCATACCTATTTTATATTTTATTTAAAGACAGGGTCTCACTGAGTTGCTTAGCACCTTGCGGTTACTGAGGCTGGGCTTTGAACTTGTGATCCTCCCATCCCAGCCTCTCTAGCTGCTGGATGCTTATTTCTTAATTGGGTTATTTTTGTTGTTGTTGAGTTTGTTGAGTTCTTTATGTATCCTGGAGAATAACGCTGTATTTGAGGTGCAGGTGGTAAAGAGTTTTTCTGATTTTGTAGGCTCTCTCTTCATGTGCTTGATTGTTTGCTGTGAAGAAGCTTTTTAGTTTGATTCCATCCCATTTATTAATTCTTGATTTTACTCCTTGTGCTTTAGGAGTCTTGATAAGGAACTCAGTTCCTAAGCTGACATAGATTTCAGTCTCCTTTTTTCTTCTATTAGGTGTAGGGTCTCTGTTATAAAGCCTAAGTCCTTGGCCCACTTTGAGTTGAGTTTTGTGCAGAGAGAGAGAGAGAGGAGTTTAATTTCATCTTGCATCATATGGATTTCTAGTTTTCCAAACACCATTTTTGAAGAGGCTATCTTTTCTCCAATGTATGTTTTTGGCACCTTTGTCTAGTATGAGTAACTGTATTATTTTTGTGGTTTTGTCTCAGAATTAGTGAATCTAACTAATCCTTGCACATGTAATTAAGGATCTCAAGATGAGATCATGATGATCATGCTGTATTATCTGAATGGGCTCCAAATCTAATGTCAAGTGTCCCTTCAAGAAGAGGAGAGGACACAGAATAAGGAGGAGGCTATGTGAAGATTGGAGGTGGAGTTTGGAGTGACACTGTCATAAACCTGGGAAAACATAGGGCCATTAAAAATTGAAAAAGATCAGAAAGGATTGTTGTTTAGAGACTAGAGGGAACATGGCCCTGTGGCATATTGAGATTTCTCACCTCCAGAACCAAGAGAGAATAAATTTCTCTGTGTTTAAGCCACAAAATTTCTGGTAATTTTGCTTCAGAGTTACAAATACACGTAGTTACAGATTTTTGAATATGTTCTGTACCTACCTGGTATGGAGTTCTTCTCAATGATCTTTTGAAGGGATATTATTATTATTATTATTATTATTATTATTATTTGCCACAGTCTGGCTGGGCACAAAATCACGAGCCACTCACAGCCTTGTAGATTCAAACAGCAATTCATTATTCCCGAACTCACACCAGCACTCTACAAACACGTTCTGGGCAAAATCCACGTTCTCCACTGGGCTCTGAATCCCAAATACTCTCTGAATCCCTCGAGAACTCAATGGGAACTCAAGGAGCGGGCGTGCCTGAGGCAGCAGGATACGCCCTATTCCCAGCAGGGTACACCTTAAACCTGGAACCACCCTAAACCCAAGGAGCGGGATACTCCCTAATACCAGCAGGATACACCCTAAACCTGGATCCGCCCTGGTCCTTGAGCAAGGTCACCTTACATGCAATGTCACTGCAAATGACCTGGGTCATGCCATGCATCATACCTACTTGGCAATGGCTCTCAGCATCTCCCCCCTTCTGATTAATTAAATGACAAGCAATGTGGCTTAAGGACCGTGCCTGGTAGGTTGTCCAATTCAACATATGGTTCTTACCCGTCATGGGAAAAACTGACCTCTAGGCGTCAGCCTCCTGTCTTAGGTTGATACCACTGCAATTGGATCATACCCGTCACTGACTACCGGTCCAGCATACAGCCATACTTGTGGATAGGCCTATGCACCAGTGGGGGGGTGAGGTTCTTGCCTCACCTCTGTTGGCCCCCAAATTTGGCCTTGGTGCCAGTGGGGGGGTGAGGTTCTTTGCCTCACCTCTGTTGGCCCCCAAATTTTAGACCATCACTAGCAGAAGGGAGGAGGATACAGAAATGCCACGACACCAAGCCAATTGACGGCTCCTCTGGAAAAATTGCATCACTGGTGACACCATCAGCAAAGATGCCAGCACTACCACAATTCGCTGCACCAAACGATAGTTCACAATGTATATAAGTGATACGTAGTCCAGGCAAGTTCTGCAAGCAGTTCAAAGTGGAGGAATCTATCAATATGTCCGTTTCCTCCCAAAGTAAGTCGACTCCTTGATTGAGCATTACTTGTTGAGTTATATTCATTGACGCATCAGTTTATACAGTTTACTGTGATAGCTATCATAGAAGCTGTAGTTTGGTTTTATCTTTGTCTTCACCAGCACTGGGATGAAGATAGGAATTCTGGCAATGATGCTAAAGAGACATTATCCTGAAAAGAATTATTAAATATAATGAAAAGGAAAGGTGAAAGTAAACAAACAGATCTGTTAACCTCCTTTAAAAACAATCCTTAACAGCTGTTTACCTAATTTAAATTAAACCATTTAAATCACGTGAATAAAAAAAAATTTGGATCCATTTTTTCATGAGCGCTCCTCATATATGAAATATGGACATACGCACACACAGACATACAACACAAAATACAAGAGTGCACACAAACGTACAACACATAAGACAATAGTAAAGGCCTTGTAGCTTTACCTAGGTGAAATCTCCATTGCAATGTTTAAAAACTCCACAGTCAAAAAATAAAACTGATCAAAAAAACATTAACCTAGGTTTGTATGAGCTCGAAAAATAAAATAGAACTTTATGATGTGGGAAAATGCAATAATAAAATAGATATTGAAAAAAGCAGTTTTCGCTTCGCTCCGGGCAGAGAAGCTGAATGTGTAATCAGCAGTGGATTGTAAGTACCCAAGGCAAAGAAAGCTCAGTGCGCCCTGCCTTTTTTTCTTTTTTTAATATTTTCTATACAGGGAGAGTTTGTGGATTGGGATTGTTGGCGGGGCTGTGGTTTCTGTGCCGAAAATCCACTCCGCGGGAGCCGCCATTTGCTTTCTGCTTGCTGTCTTGATGGCTCTGTATACATTGTCCGGCAGCCGCACTTAAAGGTTGGAGCTGGGCTGCGTGCCGAGCCCTGTCCTCCGAAGGCTGGACTGCAGCCTCGAGCACCTCGGTGGCCTGTTCGCCGCTGCACCTTCGGGCAGAGCCTGCTCTGGGGTCGTTCTGCACCCCCCTGCCAGGAGACCCGTGCTCCGGAGGAGGGGGACGGAGAGCCGCGGCGGCAGCCGCTTGGGCCCCAGGGGCCGGGCACCGGGCTGAAGAGCTGCGGAGGCCAGGGCGGCTCTGCTACGGTCGCAGACGAGCGCAGCGCCCGTGAGCGCAGCCCAGAGACGGAGGCGACGGCGGCAGGGTTTCATTTCTAGAAATCTGGACTGGAAACAGAAGCAGCAGTTTGTATAATCCCAAGAACTTGCTTATGCCAGGAAGCTGTAAGGGCAACATGAATATCATTGAGGAGATCTAACATGGTGGCAGGCGCAGAGAGATCAAGTCTCTGACATCTTCAACTGCGCGGGCATAGGGAGCCGTAAACTGTCTAAATGCTGTTTGCTCAGGATCACTAGGCAATGCTGAGCTGACGTGGATCTGGGGTGTACAGGCTGGGCCCCTCAGAACACACACACAGAGCCCGAATCGGAGGCAATTAAGATCCGGTTCGCCTGCTTCGTGTGACTCAGCACTAACGATCCCACTGAAATAATTGGTCAGCCCTTAGGAACTTACAGAGGTAAAAGTCAACCGAGCCTTCATAGGCAGTGGCCACAGGACTGAAACGGGGATTGGGAGAGACAGTCAGGACCCACCCGTTGCATTGGTCACCCGGCAAAGGGAACGAACGGTCACCATTTGCATGGGATACCACCATGGCAGAGAAATGGCGTCACGGGCGGAGGAGATAACTGCATTGAAACCAGCGTGACAGGTGTGTAATCCCCTAGCCATCTCTCTCCACACAGTGGGGAAACCTTAAGGGCCACTCCCAGCTCTCCTGTGAATGCAATAACCAGACCGAGGGAATCAGGAGTGGCGCAGGACTCGCGGCGCGGAACTCCCGGCTACCGCTCCCACCAGTGCTGACAACTGAGGTCTCTTGCACCAGCTACCGGGGGCGTGGCTACAGGAGGGCAAGCAAATTCGCTGGGGGATCTCAGCCCCAAGCTCTACAAACTTAGGGTCTGAGGGAGGCAAACAGGGAGAGTGAGCCCAGGTGTTCATGAAAACAGGGCTCCCAGGAGCAGCAGACCTGGCGTGTAGCCAGTATTGTGGTGAGCGCCACAGGTGAGCACAGCCTGGCTTGAGGAAACACAAGACAAGGCCCTAGACACTCAGGATTGGAGACCCGCCCAGTCTAGGAGAAAGAGCTGCTGCACAGTGAATGGTTCCCACCTGTTGAGAGGAGAAGCTTGGCCCAGTGGGCCCAGCTCCACCTACTGGAAGAGAAGTTAATAGAACTCTAGGACTGCATTTATTATTATTATTATTATCATTTTTTTCTTTTTCTTTTTTTTTCTTCTTTTTCTTTCATTTTCAATTTTTATTTGTTGTTGTTCTTTAACTTTTTTTCAATGTTTCTAATTTTTTTTAATTTTTTAATTTTATTATTATTTTTTTAAATTTTAATTTTCATTTTTTTATTATCATTATTATTTTTGTTAAATTTTTTTCTCGTCTTTTCTTTCTTTCTTTATTATCTAATCTTTGTTTTTTTGTTTCTTTTGTCTTTTCAATTTTCTTATTCCCCCTTCCTTGAATTCTACCTGCCTACTCTCATTCTCTTTAGTGACTTCTTCCCTTCCCTTCTAATATCTTTCCTCCCAAGCATCAAATAAATCTATAAGAGTAAACAGAAACTCAGCAGTCAAACAGAACAAGAAGTAACATGAGCAGCATAAAAAAGCAAGGAAGAAAAGGAGTACAAACAATGAAGGACAACCTAAATATTCAGGAGGACCTAGAGTCAGCAGAAAAATGGTCATATAAAGAACTCAAGGAATACCTTAGACAGATGGAATGGAACCTTAAAGAAGATACGAGACAGCAAATCCAAACAGTGAAAGAACACTTTGAAAATGAATTACATAAACAGATAAAAGAAGAAGTTAAGCATCTTTATCAGGAGATAGAGATTATAAAAAAAAAAACCAAACAATAATTCTAGAAATGAAGGAAACGATAAACCAAATTAAAAACTCAATTGAGACTATCACCAACAGAGTGGAGCAAGTAGAAGCCAGAACATCAGATAATGAAGACAAAATATATCATCTTGAAAAGAGCCTAGCCAACTCAGAAAGGCTGGTTAAAAACCACGAGAAAAACATCCAAGAGATATGGGATAACATAAAAAAACCAAACCTACGAGTCTTCGGGATAGAAGAAGGTACAGAGATTCAAACCAAGGGAATGAGTAGCCTGCTGAACGAAATAATTACAGAAAACTTTCCAGAAATAAAAAAGGAAACGGATATACAAATTGTAGATGCATACAGGACACCGAGCACACAAAATCACAGTAGACCAACGCCAAGACACATTGTTATGAAGATATCCAATATACAGAACAAAGAGAAAATATTAAAAGCTACAAGAGAAAGGAGGCAGATTACATTCAGGGGTAAACCAATAAGGTTAACAACGGATTTTTCATCACAGACGCTGAAAGCGAGAAGATCCTGGAACAACGTATTTCAAACACTGAAAGACAATGGATGCCAACCAAGAATTCTGTATCCAGCAAAATTAAGCTTCAGGTACGACAACGAAATAAAAATCTTTCATGATAAACAAAAGCTAAAAGAATTTGCAGCCAGAAAACCAGCATTGCAAAGCATCTTGAGCAAAACACTACACGAGGAAGAAATGAAAAACAATAACCAAAACCATCAGTGGGAAGTGCCTCTATAAAGACAGAGGGCGGGGGGAAAGCTAACCATGGAGAAACAAACTAAATTAAAAAAAAAGAAGAAGATAAATAATCAAACATGGCTGGAAGTACAAACCATATATCAATAGTAACTCTAAACGTTAATGGCTTAAACTCTCCAATAAAGCGACATAGGCTGGTAACATGGATTAAAAAAACAAATCCAACAATATGCTGCATCCAGGAGACACATCTGATTGGAAAAGACATACACAGGCTGAAGGTGAAAGGTTGGGAAAAAATATACCACGCACACGGTCCTCGTAAGCAAGCAGGGGTGGCCATCCTCATATCAAATAAAATTGACTTCAAGACTAAATTAATCAAAAGGGATAAGGAAGGACATTATATACTGTTAAAAGGAACCATTCACCAACGAGACATAACAATTATCAATATTTATGCACCAAATAATGGTGCTGCGACGTTCATAAAACAAATTCTCCTCAAGTTCAAGAATCAAATAGACCACAACACAATAATTATGGGTGACTTCAACACACCTCTCTCACAATTGGACAGATCCTCCAAACAAAAGCTGAATAAAGAAACTATAGAACTCAATATCACAATCAACAACCTAGACTTAACTGATATATATAGAATATATCAACCATCATCAAGTGGATATACTTTTTTCTCAGCAGCACATGGATCCTTCTCAAAAATAGACCATATATTATGCCATAGGGCAACCCTCAGTAAATATACAGGGGTGGAGATAATACCATGCATTTTATCTGATCATAATGGAATGAAACTGGAAATCAATGATAAAAGAAGGAAGGAAAAATCCTACATCACATGGAAAATGAACAATATGTTACTGAATGATCAATGGGTTACAGAAGACATAAAGGAGGAAATCAAAAAATTCTTAGAGATAAATGAAAATACAGACACAACATATCGGAATCTATGGGACACAATGAAAGCAGTTTTAAGAGGGAAATTCATCGCTTGGAGGTCATTCCTCAAAAAAAGGAAAAACCAACAAATAAATGAGCTCACACTTCATTTCAAAGCCCTAGAAAAGGAAGAGCAAAACAACAGCAAATGTAGCAGAAGGCAAGAAATAATTAAAATCAGAGCGGAAATCAACGAAATTGAAACAAAAGAAACCATTGACAAAATTAACAAAACTAAAAGTTGGTTCTTTGAAAAAATAAATAAGATCGACAGACCCTTAGCCATGCTAACGAAGAGAAGAAGAGAGAGAACTCAAATTACTAACATACGGGATGAAAAAGGCAATATCACAACAGACGCTACAGAAATACAGAAGACAATTCGAAATTATTTTGAAAACCTATATTCCAATAAAATAGAAGATAGTGAAGACATCGATAAATTCCTTAAGTCATATGATTTGCCCAGACTGAGTCAGGAGGATACTCACAACTTAAACAGACCAATAACAATAGATGAAATAGAAGAAGCAATCAAAAGACTTCCAACCAAGAAAAGCCCAGGACCGGATGGGTATACAGCGGAGTTTTACAAAACCTTTAAGGAAGAATTAATACCAATACTTTTCAAGTTATTTCAGGAAATAGAAAAAGAAGGAGCTCTGCCAAATTCATTCTATGAGGCCAACATCACCCTGATTCCGAAACCAGACAAAGACACCTCAAAGAAAGAAAACTACAGACCAATATCTCTGATGAACCTAGATGCAAAAATCCTCAATAAAATTCTGGCGAATCGGATACAAAGGCACATCAAAAAAATTGTGCACCATGATCAAGTAGGATTCATCCCTGGGATGCAAGGATGGTTCAATATACGGAAATCAATAAATGTTATTCACCACATCAATAGACTTAAAAATAAGAACCATATGATCATCTCAATAGACGCAGAAAAAGCATTCGACAAAGTACAGCATCCCTTTATGTTCAAAACATTAGAAAAACTAGGGATAACAGGAACTTACCTCGACATTGTAAAAGCTATCTATGCTAAGCCTCAGGCTAGCATCATTCTCAATGGAGAAAAATTGAAGGCATTCCCCCAAAAATCTGGAACAAGACAGGGATGCCCTCTATCACCACTTCTATTCAATATAGTTCTCGAAACACTGGCCAGAGCAATTAGACAGACGAAAGAAATTAAAGGCATAAAAATAGGAAAGGAAGAACTTAAATTATCACTATTTGCAGATGACATGATTCTATACCCAGAAGACCCAAAAGGGTCTACAAAAAAACTACTAGAACTAATAAATGAATTCAGCAAAGTGGCAGGATATAAAATCAACACGCATAAATCAAAGGCATTTCTGTATATCAGCAACAAAACTTCTGAAACGGAAATGAGGAAAAACACTCCATTCACAATATCCTCAAAAAAAATAAAATACTTGGGAATCAACCTAACAAAAGAGGTGTAAGATTTATACAATGAAAACTACAAAACCCTAAAAAGAGAAGTAGAAGAAGATCTTAGAAGATGGAAAAATATACCCTGTTCATGGATAGGCAGAACTAACATCATCAAAATGGCGATATTACCAAAAGTTCTCTATAGGTTTAATGCAATGCCAATCAAAATCCCAACGGCATTTCTTGTAGAAATGGATAAAGCAATCATGAAATTCATATGGAAAAATAAAAGACCCAGAATAGCAAAAGCAATTCTAAGCAGGAAGTGCGAATCAGGCGGTATAGCGATACCAGACTTAGAACTATATTACAGAGCAACAGTAACAAAAACAGCATGGTACTGGTACCAAAACAGGAGGGTGGACCAATGGTACAGAATAGAGGACACAGAGACTAATCCACAAAGCTACAACTATCTTATATTTGATAAAGGAGCTAAAAGCATGCAATGGAGGGAGGATAGCATCTTCAACAAATGGTGCTGGGAAAACTGGAAATCCATATGCAACAAAATGAAACTGAATCCCCTCCTCTCGCCATGCACAAAAGTTAACTCAAAGTGGATCAAGGAGCTAGATATCAAATCAGAGACTCTGCGTCTGATAGAAGAAAAACGTTGGCGCCGATCTACATATTGTAGGGTCGGGCTCCAAATTCCTTAATAGGACACCCATAGCACAAAAGTTGATAACAAGAATCAACAAATGGGACTTACTTAAACTGAAAAGTTTTCTCTCAGCAAGAGAAACAATAAAAGAGGTAAATAGGGAGCCTACATCATGGGAACAAATTTTTACTCCTCACACTTCAGATAGAGCCCTAATATCCAGAGTATACAAAGAACTCAAAAAATTAAACAATAAGAAAACAAATAACCCAATCAACAAATGGGCCAAAGACCTGAACAGACACTTTTCAGAGGAGGACATACAATCAATCAACAAGTACATGAAAAAATGCTCACCATCTCTAGCAGTCAGAGAAATGCAAATCAAAACCACCCTAAGATACCATCTCACTCCAGTAAGATTGGCAGCCATTATGAAGTCAAACAACAACAAGTGCTGGAGAGGATGTGGGGAAAAGGGTACTCTTGTACATTGCTGGTGGGACTGCAAACTGGTGCGGCCAATCTGGAAAGCAGTATGGAGATTCCTGGGAAAGCTGGGAATGGAACCACCATTTGACCCAGCTATTGCCCTTCTTGGACTATTCCCTGAAGACCTTAAAAGAGCGTACTACAGGGATACTGCTACATTGATGTTCATAGCAGCACAATTCACAATTGCTAGACTGTGGAACCAACCCAGATGCCCTTCAATAGATGAATGGATAAAAAAAAAATGTGGCATTTATACACCATGGAGTATTACGCAGCACTAAAAAATGACAAAATCATAGAATTTGCAGGGAAATGGATGGCACTAGAGCAGATTATGCTTAGTGAAGCTAGCCAATCCCTAAAAAACAAATACCAAATGTCTTCTTTGATATAATGAGAGCAACTAAGAACAGAGCAGGGAGGAAGAGCAGGAAGAAAAGATTAACATTAAACAGATACATGGGGTGGGATGGAAAGGGAGAGAAAAGGGAAATTGCATGGTAATGGAGGGAGACCCTCATTGTTATACAAAATTACATATAAGAGGTTGTGAGGGGAATGGGAAAATAAACAAGGAGAGAAATGAATTACAGTGGATGGGGTAGAGAGAGAAGATGGGAGGGGAGGGAGGGGGGATAGTAGAGGATAGGAAAGGTAGCAGAATACAACAGTTACTAATAGGGCATTATGTAAAAATGTGGATGTGTAACCGATGTGATTCTGCAATCTGTATTTGGGGTAAAATTGGGAGTTCATAACCAACTTAAATCTAATGTGTGAAATATGATATGTCAATAGCTTTATAATGTTTTGAACAACCAATAAAAAAATAAATTAAAAAAAAAAGAAATTCTAAACAAAAATAAATAAATAAATAAATAAATAAAATAAAATAGAAAAAAGAAAAAAGCATCCTGGTTAATCACTGTCACAGATGTAAGAATAGCCAAGCTGGAGCTCTGGATATCAGCTGTTATGGATTTGAGTCAAATCATCTTCTTTTTGGTCTGTAGAAATTGTTTTGGTTAGTCTCTCTGGAATCCAAATCGGCTGCTGTTCTCCCTGTGGAAACACACAAACAGAACCCCGACTCCAGACAATCACTGGGTCAGGACCTTTCCATTGTCCTGTTAGAATATCTTTCCAAAGTACCTTAGGCTTATGTACATTTTTTTGGATACATATGCCTTTCCGCAGCACTAAGTACTGATGAATCCAAATTTAAAAAGTTTAGAGTAAAAAGGGTTATTTTAAGTTTATCTTTGGGGGATATATACCCCTTTCCAATTCCCTCTTTTTGCTTTAATAAGTATATGTCTGTATCTAATAGTTGTCTTAGCTTTTTGCATTTTCTATCTGAAATACCTTACTTGACATTTTCAACCATTTTTTATCTTATTTCTATCTTCTAGTTTTTTTCCCCCCCTAAGGTTTGTACATTCACCCTTAGTTGCTTTTTTTTCCCTCTTAGTTTTCTTTTGTTTCCTCTTTTGTGGGTTTAAAATTATTGTCTTCCTACATCTTTTTTATCTTCCTACATCTTTTCTATCTCTTTTCCTTTTTAACTTCCTATACTTCTGTCGTTAAAGTTTTTCACTTCAAATTTTTAATCTTCTTTATCTAAGTATCTTTTATCCTATTATCTTCCCATTTTCATGTTTTTTTTTAAGTAATGCTTTTAAGATTAACTAGGCTTCGAATGATGCACTCTTTCCTCCACCATGAAGGCATCTTAACCACCTTTAATTTAACCTTTTAAAGCCTTCCAATTATCATCCATACTGTACTTTTAAATGTACTTTTTCACCACCTACAGCTTCACTCTTTTAAAAGAGGCTTAGATTTTGTTTAAATCGCTTCAATGTTAGTTTACATGGCTGCCCTTCAACCAAAGGCTTTTTTTTTAAACTCCATTAAGAAGCTTTGTCTCAATCTGCCATGTACAAATATCTTTTTCTTCTTTCTTTCTTTCTCAAGCTTTTAAAGTAAGTCTAGTTTCCTCAAAATCTTTTAAAATGGCATTTTACAACTTTTTACTTTACCTCACAGAGATTATCTCATCTAGAAACATTTCTTTTTTTAACCTTTATATTAAAATATATTTCCAAATCTTGAATCTTTTTATATCTCTTTTGTAGCCGTTAACCCTTTTTATAAATTCACATTTTGAAACAACTCTTATAAAATTTCTGATTTAAACAAATTACTCCACTTTAATAAGGTGAAATACTTTCATGTTTTTTATGGTACTATAATAATATAATTGAAACCCAACTGAAACTTCTTATACTCTTTGTATATAAATTACACATGATAGAATCTTAACACTTAGTAACCTTGTTTCAGCAAAGACACAGACCAAAGGAATATTAAACCTTTTTTCCATTCAGCAATTTATGAAAACACACATAATGTTTAAATATATTACCTTATGTAACTTAATAAGTAAAGAACACTTGATTTTATATTTAGTGGTTGATATTTTAACACTTTAGCTTTGTAAATTAATCAGATGTCTGTAAAAACCAAGATCTTAGACAAATGTAGTAAACAGAACTAGCCATCTCTTTCTTGTTGAAGAAAAATCCTTCTACAGGATACCATGATGGTCCCATTAATATACTTAATAACTCATCTTTAAAAAGCCATGGGCTACATTTTTGTATTGTATCTACATATGTCCTAACTGTTCTTGGTCTTACAGGGGCGCCTCCTTCCTCTAATAATTTCTCTTCCTCGGAGGCGAACAACTTCAAACCTTGAGTCAACCATTTTCCCCAGTTTGCCTGAGAATGTTCTAGGGACAGGCAAATTGAAATAAAAACAAAATAAATCAAAACAAGAACACATTGTTTTTTGAAATAGTCACCCATTCTCTCGCCTTCCCTCAGGGGCGAGCAATTTCACTTACCTCCAAGTTTCAGGTGTTCCCCGTACGGGCCACCAAATGCCGCAATCTGGCTGGGCACAAAATCACGAGCCACTCACAGCCTTGTAGATTCAAACAGCAATTCTTTATTCCCGAACTCACACCGGCACTCTACAAACACGTTCTGGGCAAAATCCATGTTCTCCACTGGGCTCTGAATCCCAAATACTCTCTGAATCCTGCGAGAACTCAACAGGAACTCAAGGAGCGGGTGCGCCTGAGGCAGCAGGATATGCCCTATTCCCAGCAGGGTACACCTTAAACCTGGAACCACCCTAAACCCAAGGAGCAAGATACTCCCTAATCCCAGCAGGATACACCCTAAACCTGGATCCGCCCTGGTCCTTGAGCAAGGTCACCTTACATGCAATGTCACTGCAAATGGCCTGGGTCATGCCATGTGTCATACCTACTTGGCAATGGCTCTCAGCAATTATTTTGATGGGACTTGAGTAGAAAGGGTGATGGAGGTGAAGGTATTCTTGCTCATACATTAACTAAATGTGACTGTGCTTACTCTCAGTCATCCCAAAGAGAACAAGGGGGTGGCTCTGAGAGATGAGGATATATCCCCACTAATTGCATTTCAATCCCCTCAAGATGCAGATAGAGAAAGAAGGCCAGGAAGGAAAATGGCATTTTCAAAGTCAGGAGGCAGGAGACTAGGCCTGTTGTTAGCTCTATTCTATGTGAAATTTCACCTGTTTCTATATTTTATCTCTACTTTTGTGCATTACAGACATCTGACAACATGGTTTCTAAGTGTTATCTCACATATGCCTGGTGACAGTGCTAGGAAGTAGACACTGTGCAGGGGGACACTGGGCAAGCCTTAGAGACACAATGACTTGTCCAAGGTCACATGAGAGGACAGGAGGAGGAGCTAGGTTTAAATCTAGCTGTGTCTCCTCAGAGCTGGCACCCTGGCTGCACCTGCCTGTCAAGGGATGTGGGGACAGTGTTGGGGTTGGCTGTGTACACACATGAAAATGTCATGGGGCTGGGGGAGAGCCAACAGAGGAACAAGCATGGGCTTTTCTGGAGGAAGGGTCAGGCCAGGGATTCCAAGACATGACCTCCCTTGGGGATCCAAACAGAAGTTGGTACCCAGTAACCAGGCACCCACATTCTAGCAACAGCCTCCTCCCAGCTCATTTGGTGAAATACTTTGAAAGCCAAAACATGTTTTCTTGCTTCCCCTGTGGAGGCCGACCCTTTAGGAGGCCACGCCGCCAGAGCTCCCCCTATGGCTGCACAGCTCCTTCCCCAGGCCCAATTCACTGGACACCCCAAAGACAAAACTTTTGGAAACGACTGCGATGTTGCTTCAGATCCTGCTGCCAGTGCCTCGCTGGTGGTCCTCCTCCGATTGGCACTCCTGCAAGTGGGAGGAGTAGCTTAAGGTCCATACCTGATAGCCCTGGTGAGGTACATCCAGGAGAGAACATCACTGTGAGTAGCCCTGCAGAGCCCCACCGCCTTCCCCCTCAGTATGGGGCAACAGGGACCTGAGGCAGGAGCAGGTGGTGGGAGATTGTAAGCCTCGTGTCATGTCATGGTCACCCCCAGGACAGGGCTAAAGGTGGGGAATGAAATACATCTTGGGCACTGTGTCATTTCCAGTCTTCTCAGGGTAGAAGCCTGAGACACAGGGTCTGTATGAGGTCGGGGGAGCAGAAGGTCACAAGGGGCAGAAACACCCTGAATGGAGGCGAGCAGGGGCTGGGGCTCCCGGCCAGCTACCAGGCACTGTCTTCCATTCTTTCCACAGTTCACCCTCAACAAGCGCTGGAGCTGCAGCTTCAGCTCCAACTCCATGTGCAGTGAGGAATATCCAGAGCCAAGCACCAATGGGCAGGAGCTGGGCCTCAGGGTAAGTGCGGGACAGGGGGGACTGTACTGGCAGGGCACAGAGCAGAATAAAAGTGAGTAAGAGCACAGACACCACCAGGACCACCTTCCTGGTAGGATTGGGAGATGGAGGGGCAGTCCCCACCGCGAGGAATCTGAACAACAAATCCTTGCCCATCCTCCCCACCCTCTCTGCCAGCCTCATTCTTGGACTCATCCAAGGTCACTGTTCCCATATTTGTGACAACATCAGAACAGCAACGTGGACATTATTTCATTTTAATTCTCTGATGATTTGTACTCTGCCATCCAACTGACTATAACTTCTACACCCAAGTGTCCAGGTGACAATGGCCTGATAGTCCTTCCACACTCTCTCCAAGTCTTACACAGCATCAGGATTACTAGGGATGAGTTTAGCTGAAACATCACAAGGCTCATGCCAATTGGTCCATTTCTCTGGTACTTGCTGTCTCAAGGAACACAGACTGGGAAAGTAGGAGCTGGGCCCCCAGGACCTCACCACCTTCCAGGGGGACCCATGTTCCACAGCCATTCAGCCTTTCAGGGCTGTGGGACCTGGACCTCATTCCCTCCTGGAGCCATTTCAACAGCACCACAGAGAATGATGTCCTGGGTGTCCTCACACAGGGACCCTCCTGTCTGGGATGAGCCCGTTTTCCCATCTTCAGAAGGTGGTGTGCTGGTGGGACTCAGGGGATAAGCTCCTAATGCACAGAGCTGCCACCTCTGCTCAGCTAACAAACTGGCCTGAAGCTGCTGTGTTTCTAACTATTCCCTCAGCGATTCCACTGTGAACTCTGCCAGCCATTGCTCTGCTGGGGCTCTCCTGTCCCTCTGTGGGACAAGCCCCTATGTGCTTTGGCTATTGCACTGGACTCCATCCCCAGACACTTCTGGTGGGTCAGTTTGGCACTGACTGTTTCTTCAATGTCCCAACCAAGAAGGTGGCTACATGGTGGCTACATGATTTCAAAGGTTTCAGTCCGTGGTCGGTTGACCTTATGGATTTTTGTAGTACATCGTGGCAGGAGTAAGTGGCAGAGGAAGCCTCTAATGTTGCCTGTCCAGGAAGCAAAAAAGAAAGAAAAGAGATGGGGTCACAGTATTCCCTTCAGTAGAATGCTCCTAGTGACCTCAGTGTTTTCCACTTAGTACCCCCACTTAGTGGTACCACCATGTTATGATAGCACCTCAGTCTGGTGACAAGATTGAAATGGTGACAACACTTGGGCCTTGGGAGCACTTACCCAAACCATAGCATTGTCACTGTCCATAATGGCACCCACAGACCACCATGAGAAGAAGACAGCACCTGCCAGATCCCGCCATTTTAAAATAATGACAATTCCCAATTTGTTGTGCATATTTTTATTTAGTTTTATATGTTATACAAACAGTGAGAAAAACATTGCAACACATAGTGGAATATTCATGAGATGCTGGTGAGAAAGAACCAACCCAGTGAGAATGAGCCAAAGCCTGAGCTAAAACATGTGTATTGGAAGTTTTTAAGGCAGTGGAATAGAGGTTGCTTTCCTGGCTGCTCTGTGAAGTGAAACCAAGAAAGCTGCTTTTTTTTTTTTCTTGGTCATTATTCCGTAAGAATACACTTTGACCACCATTACAAAGCATTTGCATCATAAGTAATGTGAGGACAACTTAAAGTATGTGGAAGGAAGATTGTAGATGCTACATGTAAATTCTACACAATTTTTTCAGGGAGTAGAGCATCAGTGATTTGGGTGTTCAATGTGGGGGTTCTGCAACCAATCCCCCTTGGATATTGAGGAGGTGTGACTGGAGTTGACTGATTGCTAAAATCCAGTGTCTTCTTGCTGCTCACTATTGGGCACTAAAGAATGGTGGCCAGGACCCTTCGTGCTGACTGCAGGCATTGAAGGGTGCCTAGGAGGGGTCCACGCAGGTCAGAAGTGAAGTGCAGCAGGGAGAAGCCTGGTTTAGCGTCCCCGTCCCCACTCCCTCTTACCCTCACTATCCACATCCAGACAATCCTGGCATCAGCCTCCTGGGGTGTCAGGCTCTGATTTAAATTATTTTCTGTCTTATTCTACTTTTGGTGTTGTTTTGTTCTTCTTTTTCTGAGGCTTTGAGATGTATTCTTAGGTCATTTATTTGGTGACTCTATATTCCATTAATAAATGAACTCGTTGCAATGAATCTTTTTTTCTTAGAATCACCTTCATTGAGTCCCAGATATTTGATATGTTTTTTCTCTATCTCATTTACCTTGAAGTATGTCTTTATTTCACCCCTGATTTCTTCTCTTGTCCATTGGTCATTCAATAGCATAATATTTATTCTCCAAATGTTAGGCTAGTTTCTATTTTATTATTGATTTTTAATTTTGTTGCATTATGATCTGATAGAATGCCAGGTATTATCTCTACTTTTTGTATTTGCTAAGCATTGTTTTGTGGATTTAGAGATGGTCTATTTTACAAATAATCTCTGCTGCTGAGAAAAAAAAAAGTATATTCAATCATTGATGGATGAAAGATTTTATATATGTCTATTAATTCTGAATTATTAATTGTATTTTTTTACTTCTATAGCTTTTTATTTAGGGTTTTTTTTTTTGGAAGCTCTATCCAGTGATGAGAAAGTCATGCTAAAGTCACACAGTACTCTTAATCACCTCAGCCAGCAAAACCATTAGTACACACCTTTACAACTGTTCCCACCCCAGAGTTCCCATTACCCTCCGCTGCTGTTTTTTGTTAAAATTGCTTTCTTTTAAAATTAAAACTTTTATTCATATTTTTTAAAAAAATTTTTAGTTGTTGATGGACCTTTGTTTTATTTATTTATTTATGTGGTGCTGAGAACCGAACCCAGTGCCTCACATGTGTGAGGCAAGTGCTCTAATGCTGAGCTACAGCCCCAGCCCCAAGATTTTATTCATTTTTAAAAGATTCAGTTTATTGTCATTAAGTACATTCTCAAAACTCTGCACTTGCCACCACTATGTAGTTCCAGAACATTCTCCTGAATTGAGTATCCATAACCATTCCCTATCCCCTGGTCCCTTAGTCCCCAGCAACTCCCATCATTCTAGCACTGTGATATGCCTAGGTGCACTTTTCAAATCAGTGCAGCCTGATTTCTCTTTGGCCACATAATGTTGGAAGGGACTGATGAAGTTTCCTTAGTAGGGTAAATGCCACACAGTCTAGGGGTTGAACCCTGGGGCACTTTAACACTGAGCTACATCCCTGGTCCTTTTTCTTTTGAATTTTGAGACAGGTTCTTGGTCAGTTGCTAAGGATCTCTCTGAATTCTAGGGCTGCCCTCAAACCTACAGTCATCTTGCTCAAAGCAGTGTTATTTGGAAATTAGAAAAAAATAACATCTATATTCAGTGGCTGGAGAATGGAAACATCAGATGTGTAACAGTTACACCAGGGAAGATCAGACAACAGTGAAATTAATCATGTCCAGCTTGAAGTCCACTTTAACTGATATGATAGAAACCCCTGGTTGTTTTTGAGATCCATGTGAATGATATGTTTTTTCCCATCCTTTTATCTTCAGTGTCTGGATGTCTTTGCCTATGAGGTCAGTCTCTTGTAGACAACATATTGTTGGGTCATGTTTTTTAATCCAGTCTGCAAGCCAATGTCTTTTGATAGATGCATTTAAGCCATTCAGATTCAGTGTTATTATTGAAAAATAATTTTTATTCCCTGTCATTTGATTTATTTCTGGTTTTTAATTTGAATTAGTTTCTCTTTGATTGACTATTGTTTTAGTGTCCTCCCTTTGCAGGTTTTCAATTTTATCTTCATTTCATTTCATTGTGCACAAATGGAGCACAATTTTCATTTCTCTGGTGGTGCACAATGTAGAGTCGCACCATTTGTGAAATCATACATGTACCTAAGGTAATGATGTTCATCTCTTTCACCATCTTTTCTACTCCCTGGCTCCCTCTCCTCCCCTCTTCCCCTTTGCCCAATCCAAAGTTCCTTCATTCTTCTTATGCCCCCTATCCCCATTATGGATCAGCGTCCACTTATTAGAGAGAACATTCAGCCTTTGTTTTTTAGGGATTAGGTTACTTCACCTAGCATGCTATTCTCCAACTCCTCCATTTACCTACAAATGCCATAATTTTATTCTCCTTTAATGCTGAGTAATGTTCCATGAGACTAAGATACTCTATTTCTGGTATCTTGTTGAAATCTGAGGTCATTTTACAAGCAAGCCTTTCCCTCAAGTGGGGTGAATTCTTCCATATTAGACATGGAAGAAAAAGAGTGGGTTGTTTTGAGCAATCCATTGGAAGGAAGAAGCCATACAATATTAAATGCCTAAAAGGAGCCTAACTTTATTTGCTCACACTTATTGCTGTATGGCCAGCCCCCAAGGACAAAATGTGACACATGAACCAGCAAGACTGGGAGTGAATGAGTGACTTCTGAGGGAAACTGAAAGTGGTTCCATCTTCATAGTGTTATGGTTACTGCCTTTGAGTCAAGGAGACCCAGCCATGAGTGATGAGACCAGAGACTGGGGTCCATCCCAAGGGCTTCCATGAGAGATTTATGCATCTATAGACCGATTATTCTTAGCTGAGTAACTGTAGCCTTGTTTCTCCTTGGGGTCGTGGGCACCCATATCTGTTCACTCTGTTGATATTTGCCTGGCTGCCTCAATTGTTTCTTAAGCTCATATTCTGTTTTCGAGTGTATTGTCTTCCTGCTCTCCTTCGTCCCACCTGGTCTTTCTCCAGTGTTTGCTATCTCAGTGAAACCCACAACCATCCATGCAGTTATACAGGCCAGAAATGTAGACGGCAGCCTGCGTGTATCTCTCTCCACTTCCTAATTAGTTCTCAGATATTCTATGTTTTTCTGTCTTCCTCACCACCACCCTGCTCTGAGCTCCCCTCATTCCTTGTTTGGAAGTTTGTGAGTGTGCTGGGCAGCTCTCTCTGCACCCACTCCACACCCTTCCCCATGTGCATCCTCCAGTTGCACCTGAGTGATCTGGCCAAAATGCAAAGTAGTTGATTGACACCCTGCTTAAAGCCTGCTGGTGGCATCTCACTGTTCCTAAGAGGAAGATCAAACTCTCTCAGCTGCTCTACAAATCCCTGGGGATCTGGTCGCTGCTGTCTTCAGCTGCATCACATGCCACTCACTCCTGACTGTCTGTGTGTTCATCTCACTGAGCATTTAGATCCTCCAACAGCGTGTTCTTACCCACTCTCTGTCTAGGACTCTCTTCTGCCTCCTATTTATCAGGTTAATTCCTTCAGAATTCTTGTTACTTTCTTGGGAAAGACATCTCTAACCTTCATCTCCACTCCTTTCCCAACAGGTTGTGGTAGACTCTCAAAGAATCTGTTCTACTCATTTGTTTAAGTTTATAATGAGACACTGGTATGATTAACATCTGCCTTTCCAAGTGGAATATAAATTCCACTTAAGCACAAATTCTGTTTAGTTTAGCTCCTCTTTTATCTTCAGGGGCCTAGCACAGTGCCTGGTACTCAATAAATCATTGATTAATGATGAGTGAGTGAATGAATGAATAGAGGTGTCCAGTTGCCTCTTGTAGTAGTTTATGATTTTTAAATCTCAGCACTCTTAGTGTTTGGGGTGTGATAATTCTTTGTTATGGGGGACTGTCTCCTGCATACTGTAGAAGTTTTAACAACATTCTTGAGCTCTATCTCCTAGATAGAGTGTGTTCTGTGTTGTGACATGCCTCTGAACACTGCCAAGTGGTCCCTGAGGAGGAGAGGGAATTGAGAACCATTGTGGTAGTTGTATGGAATATTCAAAATATTTTCTTGGTATCTTCAGCTAATCGGATTCTTTGTTGTCCCCAAATTGTCAGACCTCTATCTACTGGATGTCAGAGTCCTTCTTTAGTCAATAGACCCATCTGCCAACTAGGTCTCCTTTCTGGTGTCCCTCCCTGTGTGATAAGATACTTCCTGTAACACTGATACTTGGCCACATGATTTGCTTTGGTCAATGGACTTTTCAGTGGATGTACATGTCATGCCTGAGCAGAAACCATAGGAGCCAAGAGTGATCCCAGTACTGTCCTTTTCCTTCTGTCTCATGCCTGAGAATGGCTGCCTCTCCTTCAGTTCTGGAATAATGGAGTTGGTTGTGACCACAGCATAGCTTAGTGGAAGACAATGGTTTAAACCTGAAGTGACTTGGCCAATGCAAACTCACAATGGGACGGTAATTGATCTGGTTGTGTTCTCTGTTTGGGGGACATGAATAGGAGAAGAACAATGAGAAGATCACTCAGGCTCAAACTTCCAAAGTATTTATTCAGTTTCTTAATTGGATTTCAGGAGTTTGGCCCCAGCATGGTTGCTGACATAATTTTATCTTAATTCTCACCTCTTTAAGTGGAAGCAATAAAGGAATTATAAGGCAATCAAAGTAAATAACTCCATCCTCCAGAAAGAGATAAGGGGAGGAAGATTCGAAGTACAAATGGAGATAATTAATGCCATGTAACTGTTAAGAGTGGAGGTTGTCCCTGGGCAGGGTGGTACATGCCTATAATCTCAGTGACTCGGGAGGCTGAGGCAGGAAGATTGCAGGTCAGCAACTTAGGAGACCCTGTCTCAAAATTAAAACAAAAAAAAAGAGAAAGAAAAAAAGGACTAGGTATGTAGCTTAGTAACAGAACACCATTGGGTTCAATCCCTAGTATTGCAGGGGAACGCATACTATAGTCCATGGATGAAAATTTTCCCTCTGCCTATTGTATAAATAAAGTTTTATTGGAATACAGTTATGTTCATTCATTTACTTATTGTCCTTGGCTGCCTCTGCATTACCAGGACATAGAGAGTAGTTACAATGAGACCATATGGCTTGCAAAGCTTAAAATATTTACCAGTTGGCCCTTTACAAAAAGAAAGTTTGCTGAGAGCCTGGGTTTGAGTCCCAGCTCCAACACTGACTGGCTGCATGATTGAGAAAGTCATGTCCCCTCTCTGGGCTTCAATTCATCAATCAAATGGAGGGAGTAACAGGAACCACTCCCATGGTTTTTCCTGTGATTGCTTTGCACATTGCCTGGCACCTAGGGTATGCTTAATAATTAATAGCTATTTTTTCATGTTAAATTGATTGTTTATTGATTCATTCCACAAATATGCACAAGGTACTTGCCATGTACCAGATGGTCATATAGACAATGTGAAATTTCAGGTTGGACCAATATTAAATTTTTACCCACAAGGAATTTACTTAGAAGTTCAGAAAATGGATAATAAAAAATGATGACTCTTATTAGTAGCACTACAAAGAGTGAATACCACCATTATGACTAAAATGAAACCACTCTGTGGACCTAAGACAAGAATAGGTACTTCTTTGGGGCTTGGCAGTAAGTTTTCTTCCTTCTCGCAGACACCAGGGCAGCTCCTAAGGAAACGTGTTTATCTTGGATGCAGCTGACAGAGGTGGCATGGATGGAGCTGAGCTGGTAGAGAGACCCCATTTCTCAAACCCAGGTTTCTACACTGAATTCAAAAGGAAACCTTATCAAGCAGCCTTCCAGCTTGTTGTCATCCATCTTCCAAAGAATTCAGTAGCCCTTGGTGGTTGATGATTTATAGGACAGTGGCCATGAGGAGGTTGCTTTTTGTATTAGTCTGTATTTTATCAAAGATCAGCAACCTGCTGGCTGGGGCCAGAAGCAGCAGGCTCTTTGTGGAATCCCATTAACCTCAGTCTTGGCTGCAGCCAACTCCAGGCCAGCAGAAGGCTGCTGGCCACTTAGGCAGATGAAAGACTTTGATCTGTCCAAGTTGGGAGTTCTAGCTGTTTAAAATAGAGCTACCCTGTCTTAATGACTGAAGAGTTCTGTCCCCAGGGACCTTGCAATATATTTAAGAAATAGAGATGCACACATATGGAATGTTAATTAGCAAAACAAGGCTATCTATCGCAAATAGCAAATTCGTGGAATGAACTATACAAAATGGTGCCTGTGGGAATTCAGAGGTGGGCATGTTAATGGTAAGAGTAATAAAGGAATTTAGTGTCATTTTATTGAGCATCTATTGTGTTCCAGGCACTGTACTAAGCACTTTGTGTTCATTCCATTTTACAGGAAACTGAGGCTGAGAGAAGCTGAAGGACTTGCACAAGGTCACACAGCTAGTAAGGGATGAAGGGAGGATTTGATCCTGAGTTAGCTCACACAGCTATGAAGTCTTAATTACTTTGGAGAGTGCTTTTACACTCTATGGCCACAGGCAACAGTGGTTTTGTTGGAAGAATGGTGAGACTTATGTAAATTTTCTCTAAGTTGATGACATTTAAACTGGGTTTTGATGTATGAATAAGATTTCCATAGTTGGAGAAAGAGAGAAGACACTCCTTACAGAAGAAACTTCCCCTGCAAAGCATGTATGGCTTGCCTTGATTTCCCCCATCTCTTCCTTTATCTATGTCCACCACATCTGGTTGTATTCAACATGAGGGGGCCAAGCAATGGTGTCCACTGGGGGAGGTTTCATATGGGAGATTTGATAAAGAGTGATTGGGGAAGTTGTTCATGTGCCTATGGGATATTTCCCATGAGATGATTCTGGTACAATGAATCATTTGTTCCATGTGGCGATCATGATGGTCAGATTATATTTATATTCTTTTGATTTTTAAACCATGATACAGTTTCTAAGAGTCTGATAAGTTGGGTTTTGCTTTTACCCTATCTGGAAAAATTGGGGTTTGCAGTCAGTATGTCTGCTAACTAGTGGTTGAGCTAGCCCACCTGCTTTGTACACAAGTAGCCCCGCCCTGAGGGAATGGGAATGGACGGGGATGGCGGGGAGGAAATTGCTTACCTGGGATTCTGATGACAGTAATTGAGACTAGCAAAGTAGCTTCCCTTTGTGTCCCTCATAAAGGTAGAAAAATTTGGATGTAAACATGAAATTTTAAAAGTTAGTAGAATGAAACAGACATTATTACTGTATGTATATATGTGACTACTGACCAACATCATTCTGCAACATGTACACTCAGAAAAATGAGAAATTGCATCCCATCTATGGATTATATATTAAAGTGCATAAATGCAAAAAAAAGTTAATAACTGAGAGAAAGTATGAATGGGTGTATTATACAGGGAGAGAAAGGTAATATTATGTTAACACTTTGAATGAGTCTCTAAACAAAATATGCTGTTGTGTCTCAGTTGCCTGGAAGGGTGAAGCCACATATGACTGAGGCCACTTCTGCTTTTAAAACCCAAGATCCATTGGAAGCTTGCAAACCTGAGTGGTCTTGTCCTGGGAGACATTTTGTACATCCTATGTGATAATGAGCTGGAATGATCATTAATGATCCAGCAGGACTATTAATTTGCCAGTGTCTTTTTTGTGTGAAAATGTAAGGCACTTCTGCATAATTGTTTTATTTTTTCCACATTTTTACTGGTGCATTATAGTTGTACATAATAATGGGATTTGTTAACATATTTATACAAGCACACAATATAATAATATAATTTGGCAACAGTTCATCCCTTTTCATTGCTGTGTTGTATTCCCAAGTAATTCCTCCTTCCCTCTCTACTGTCCACCCCTTGGTATTCCTACTGGCATCTCTGGGATTTTTATGAGATTTCTCTCCCACCACCATTCTTTTCCTTTATTTTTTCCTCTGAAGCTTCTGCATTTGAGATAAATCATATGACTTTTTATCTTCTGAGTTTGTCTTATTTTTCTTAAGATAGGGGTCTCATATTCCATCCATTTATCTGGAAGTGACATAATTGGATCTTTATAGCTGAGTCAAACTCCATGTTATATATATACCACATTTAATTTATTCATTCATCTGTTGATTGATGCTTTGGCTGGTTCTGTAGTTTGGCTATTGTGAATGGTGCTGCTATAAACATGGGTATGCATGTATCACTGTTGTTCGATGACATTGATTCTATATATACTGAGGAGTGCTATGGCTGATTCTATGTGTGGTCTTCTGAAGAGTCTCCATGCTGATTTCCAAAGTGGTTGTACTAATTTACAATCCCAGCAATGGTGAAAAAGTGTTAATATTTCTCCCCATCCTCTCCAGAATTTATTATTGTTTGTATTCTTGATGACTGCCATTGATGGCTGGTGTGAGATGATATCTCCAAGTAGTTTTGATTTTTATTTTCCTGATTGCTAATGATGTCGGACATTTTTTCATACACTTGTTGTGCCAGAGTCTTTGACTCTTATGAGGCCACATCTGCCATATTCTGATGTGGTATAACCCTAGGCTTTTAAGCCTCTTGACACTATCCCCAATTCCCTCTCCCCAATGTTATCCAAGAGAAAGAACCATGACAAAAGATCTGTTACATAAAGGAGAAAGAAGCTGAGTTCCCATCCTCAACTTCTGGGAGAGATTCTGTAAATACTTGAACTTTCCCTAATGATAGGGTTGTCTCTGGTGATTATCATAGTTGCTCTGACCACACTTGAATTTTCTACCATTTTAAAATTAATTTTTAAACCTAGGCAGGGTGGTTCACACCTGTAATCCCAGCTGCTAAGTGACAAGAGGATCATGAACTCGAGGCCATCTCCAGTTCCTTGCTATTCCAACCAGATCTGGCAGAATTAGTAGCTAGCATTAGATGTGTTAAGTAAAAGCACACACAACTTTTAGAACTTTTATAGGTGGTGCCAAATGGTTCACCCAGTGGATCTCTGAGAGAGGAGTATCATTGGCTGTGTATCCCAGCAAATTTGCCCAGGCCTTCATCTCCCATACTCTCCCCAATGCTGTTCAGCACCAGCCTTAAAAATTGCCCAATCAATGGGATTCACATATCATCTCCATAATGTATTTATATTGACATTTAGAAGTTGAGCATCTCTAACAGTACAGCCCATATACATTGATACCCTTTTGAATTGCTTTTGAATTGCCAAACATTTCGCTTTGTCTCACTTGAAAAATTTTTGACTCCTGAGGGTTTTGTGTGCCCCCAGAGTATGAGCCTTTTATCTGCCTGAAGGTCTAAGGAATGCTCATCTTGTTGTGGTGTAACTATCTCTGTTGTTGTTGGTTTTGTGTTGCCATTAGCAGTCAGTCATTTCCTTTGTGGTTTCTGACACTTGCGTCATAGATAAGCATTTCCAACACCAAAGTCATGGAAATATTGTCTAGGGAGGGGTTTTTTGTTTGTTTTTTTACTTTTTAGACCTATCTGGAATGTTCCTTTCTAACAGAAGTCATACTTAGCCAGCCCCTTCCAACAATATGTAGCCACTGATGTGATAAATCCAGAATAGAAAAATCACATAGATAGAATGATGACTGGTTGCTGGGGACTAGGAAGAGGAGGAGGAGAATGGGGAGGAACTTGATTGAGAAAAATGTTCTGAACTAGACAGTGTTGATAGTTGAACAATATTGAAAATACACTGAACTGGGCCAGGCGAGGTGAAACTCACCTCTAATCCCAGTGAGTTGGGAGACTGAGGCAGAAGGATCACAAGGTCAGGTTAGCCTTAGCAACTTAGTGAGAAACTAAGCAACTTTGTGAGACCCTGTCTCAAAATAAAAAAAATCAAAAGTAGTGGGGATGTGGATCAGTTATTAAATGCCCATGAGTTCAGTCCCTGGCAGAAAAGAAAAGAAAAAAAAATGCAATGAACTAAACATTTCAAAATAAATAAATTACTAAATTTTATTTCAAATTAATCATAAACAAATAAAAAATGAAGAAATAAAATAAATAGGAAGAAATAATGAGAGGACAGGGCTGCTCTGGTCATAGCAGGACCAAGGTAGAGCTGAAGAGCTGGCACTAGCTGTGGAGCCTCTAGGAGCTGGCACTGGTGTGAAGGGGTTTCTGACAGTGACTATCCCTCTGGTGCTCAATGTGGTGATGGGTCAGCAGCTGAAGCTGCAAGAAGTGCTAGAGGTAGCCCTGCAACTGGAAGAGGAGAAAAGATCACCGAATATTCACATTCCTGCCAGGCACAGGATACTGTCCACCTTCTCTCAGAGAATGGGCCACACAAAAACCCAGGCTGGTAAAGAGTTCCCAGACTGCTTCCAACCTATGATTGCTCTGTTCCTCTTTGTCCCTGCCCTACCCCCGCTTCCAGAAGCTCCACACTGATTACCCAGCCCCATCTCCTCCCCACATATTCACAGATCCCCACCCCACTCCTCTCACCTTCAGGCTCTGACTCAATGGACACTGGGTGCTTCAGTAATTCCAGAAGGTGGCTTTGTGTCCCACATGTGGGCCTGGCATGTTGAGCTGGCTGATATTCTGACCAGCTGTGTAGAGTGTTTCAGACATGAGCCAAGGAGGGAGGAGACCACCCTAGGGGAAGATGGGTGGGCACGAGCACGAGAGGCCTGGCCTTTCTTCCTCATAGCCATCCCAGGCAACCCTGCACAGCTGCATTGCTGGGCCTCTGGAGAGACAGGCCAACCTCCCCCTATGCACACCCTAGTGTGACAGCCCCAGTCCAGAGACTAGGTTCCAGGTTACATCCTGGTAACCAAGGATGTACTGATAGAACCCAATGGTATGGAGACCTTGATCAACAGTGTGACCATCCCACCTGTTTTCAGGGAACTTTGACATACGGTCTCTCTGCTCCCTTCTCAATGGCATGTCAATTCCATGAGGAAAGGAAGGTGGTGTCTGCTATGTGCATTGCACTCACTATCTCTGGGCTGGTGCTCTATAAATACCTGAAAAGTGAAAGAACAGTGGGGATCTGTCCTGCCCAGCCTTTCCTAGGCCTTTTGTTCACACACTGACATGCTGCCCAATTCTCTCTTCACCTCATGTGGGTCATCTTGTCCCACTGATATGCATGCATATCTAGAGGAGGCCAGGAGGATGTCCCAGCTCCTATAATGTTGAGTGTATACCCCAATATCTAGTGTGAATGTTTGACCTAGAGTCCCAAGAGGGCAGGGATTTCTGTCTGCTCTGTTTATAAGATAATGGTCAGTTCCCAGAAAATTAAGATAATGGTCAGTTCCCAGAAAATTATCTGCACTTAGGGTGGCTTCAAGTTTATGCATTATAGAGTGGAATGCCACCCACTTGCTTCCAAGATGTCTGAGTGGTACTGAACTCAGACTCTATTAGCCCTCATGGAATCTAGTTCTGGGTATACCCAGAGGTCCATAGAGTGAGTTTCACCTCTGTCTTATTCCAAGTCTAGAGGGTAAATGAGGAGTGAGGCAAAGAGGTCCTTGAAGCAGAGAGAACAATATATGAGAATAGGCACAGCCCCTTCCTGCAGATTTATCCATGGGAATAAATATTGGTAAGTACTTTCTATGGTAAGCACTTTCCCTGCTGCTTGTGTGATAAATTAACTGTTGAGGTAAAAGGGGCTGGGGTGAGGCCTTCCCAGTCCCCTGGTTGCCTACATATTGCCATGGTGTCTTCCAGTGCTAGTGCTAGGGGATTCACACCCCCCAGTCCTTGCCCTCAGCTCCAGGGTCACCACAGCTCCTGCCTTCCCCCATTAAGTCTCCAGTCAATGAGGTGATGTCAGATGTGAAAACTATAGCCAGTATCTTGATAACGTGTGTCCATTGGAAATTAAAAGTCCACACCTAGAGATCCATCTAAAACACAGATGTCCCCTTCAGCTCTGTGGGATATGGGAAAATGTAATGGGTCCAGAAGCTGCTATTGTTGTAAAATTTCAGCCTCTGAAAATGCACCAGGGAGGAGATTTGTCAGGGCCCTGTCCCCGGTACGGACATGAGAAGACTGAAGAGCTCGGGTCCCGACCTGATCCCTGCCCAGGCACTAAGAACCCACAGGCCTGCACAGGAAGGGGAGGACAGAAGGATGAGTCCTTCCTGAGCAGGGCACTGTTTCTTGGTGGGAGGACTGTGTCCTTAATTCCCTTTTTCATTCATATTGAATGTGTTACTGATCTTCTCTTCCAATAATACCATTATAAATAAAGGGTAGGTAATTTACTGAATAAGATTTGATATGATGTGATCTTTATGTAATGAAAAATAGTCACATTATTAAAGTATTTACCTATGACAATGTAGAAATAAAGGATCTTCTAGGTTCCAGCCACCATTGCTTATCACTTTGAATGGCTGGGCTCTGTCTCTCTCATATGTCTCTCTGTTTCACCATGTTTGTGTAATGCCCTCACACCCAGAGTCAGTTTCAAATATGTGTGTGCAGGTGTACCATGCCCTGAGTATCCTTTAAAAACCAACGAGCCTCTCATTCCAGACATCCTGAAAACATCTGTGTTTTCCATGTAACAGCTTCCTTGACTTCTCTCCCTGTGGGCACAGGCAGACCCTCAGCAGCACCAGTGCTCCCTGGGGCACCAGGAACAGACTGTCCTTCCATCTATGTGGATGTCAGTGAGGGCTGTACTACTTTACGAATTCAACCAGTGCTGCGAGGAGGAGTCTTGCAAAGAAATCTTAAAAAATGAGTGAGTGCAGAGATGGAATTACTCTGTTGCATTGGCCATGATAGATAAAGGGACTTGAACTTGAGAACTTTGAATGAGTGCTGACGTTCTCTGACAGGCATCCTCACACACACACACACACACACACACTCTCACACACTCTCACACACAGACTCGCTTACCTCCCAGAAATCACAGACTGTCTCACACTTCATAAAACCAATGCACACCAAGACTACACTTGCTGCCTGTTCATTTAAAGAGGACAAGAATGAGCACCTGTGGACTCACTGCTCCACTTGAGAGGGCCATGCAGCCAGGTGCCCTGGACACCTTCCCTGGGCTTTCTCTAGCCTCTTTCTTCTCCCACATAGAGGTTGTCACTAGCCAGAGACTTGTCCATTCTTGTTCTCCCTGTTCTTTTTACCCTATGGTGAGAATGTGTTTCCTAGTGCTTTATTATTTTGCTGGCTTGTTGTTGATATTATCATAAATGATTTCTCTGGGTACTCTTGTTCAGCAGTGTTGTTGAGATTTACTAGTTCAATGACATGGAGCTGGACGTTATTATTTTTCACTGTTGTATGATCTTCCCTGGTGTAACTGTTACACACCTGATTTATCTGTTCTCCAAGCATTGAATATAGAGGTGTCTTTTTTTTTTCTATTTCCAAATAATACTGCGTTGAGCAAGATGATTATAGGTTTGAGGGCAGCCCTAGAATTCAGAGAGATCCTCAGAAACTGACCAAGAACCTGTCTCAAAATTCAAAAGAAAAAGGACCAGGGATGTAGCTCAGTGGTACAGTGCCCCTGGGTTCAACCCCTAGTACCAAAACAATAAAAATTTTAAAAAATAATCAACTTAAGATCTGTGTGGCATTTGCCCTACAAAAGAAATTTCATCAGTCCCTTCCAATATCATGTTACCAAAGAGAAATGAGACTGCATTGATTTGAAAAATGCAGGCTAGTCATATTGCAGGGCAAGAATGATGAGGGGTTGCTGGGGACTAGTGGGAGGGGAGGAAGTGGTTATAGATAACTATATTCAGAAAAATGTTCTAGAACTACATAGTGGTGATTAGTGCACAATTTTGAGAATGTACTTAATGCCAATAAACTTAATATTTTAAAAGTTAATAAATCTTTAATTTTAAAAGAAGCTAATTTTAACAAAAATATAAATACATAAAATAAAAAGCAGGAAAAAAATGGCAGAGGAGGGTAAGTGTAGCTCTGGGCTGGGAACAGTTGTAAAGGTGTGCTCCATGGGTGTTGCTGGCTGAGGGGCCACTAGGAGCTGCTGGCCTGGAGCCGCCATTGCAGGTGTTTCCAGCTCCAGCTCTCTCTCAGGTGGTGGAGGTGGTGGAAGTGGAGCAAGAGTCTCCACAAGCACCAGAGGTAGCCCTGCATGTGCCAGAGTAAAGGTTGCCAACTACCCCTGTTCCTCCCAGGGACAAAATACTTCCCACTGCCTTTCACAGAGCTCCACACAGGAACCCACCCTTGGAATTATTCCCAGAATGCATACAGACAATGACGGCTCTAGTGCTTACTGTTTCTGCCCTGCCTGTGTTTCTGGAAGTTCTGCTGTGCATGTCCAGCCTCATTCCTTCCCTACATACTCACTGCCCCCACCCTAGACCTCTTTGGCCTCTCCCTCCATGGCCTCTTTCTCCCTAGGCTCCAGGTTTTCTATCAAGGTCAGGACCCAGAGGCCTAGGTTCTCCATGTCGGGGCCTGTCATACAGACTTGGCTGTGGATGTTACCAGCTGGATTGTGAAGCAACTGCAAGCCACAGAGAGGCCTGGCCTTTCTACCATGAGGTCAGTCTTCTTGCACCCACTGTTCAAAGGAGCAGACTGAGGCTCAGAGAGGTGCAGGGCCAGTTCCAGGACTCACAGCTGTATGTGACCCGTCACCTTGGGCAGCACTCACCTTCCCAACATTAGGTCCCTGGGTGGAGGAGTAGTCATCTATGAAGGCTGGCTCGTGTATCTCCACCAGATGAGTTTGCCTGGAACACACATAAAGTGCTGGTATCATCCACCTCTGTAGCCACCTCTGCCTTCTGGAATGGGACATGGAGGAGGCCTAGAATCAATGGCTAAAGTGTGACCCACCAGAAGTATCTGGGGATGGTGTTCAGTGCAAAATCCGAAGCCCTAAGGGGTTTGTCCCACAGGAGGACAGGAGAGCCCCAGCACAACAATGGCTGGCAGAGTTCAAAGTGGAATTGCTGAGGGAATAGTTAGAAATATTAATGGCTTCAGGCCAGCTTGTTAGCTGACAAGAGATGGTAGCTCCCTGCAATAGGATCATTATCCCATGAATCCCACCAGAACATTGCTTTGTGGGGATGAGAAAAAAGGCTCATCCCAGACAGGAGGGTCCCCATGTGAGGACACCCAGGGCATCATTCTCTGTGGTCTGTAGAAATGGCTCCAGGAAGGAACAAGGTTCAAGTCCCACAGCCTTGAAAGTTTGAATGGCTATGGGAACTGGTTCTACCTGGAAGGTAGTGATGCCCAGGGGGCCCCTGGTCCTGCTCTGAGAGTTTGGGGTGTGTTCCTTGAGACAGCAAGTGACAGAGATGGACCCATTGGCATAAGTCCATTATGTTTTTGCTCAACACAGCCCTACTAATCCTGATGGTATGTAAGACTTGGATAGTATTTGCAAGAACAGTCAGGTCACTGCCACCTGGACACTTCGGTCCAGTACTTATTATCTGCTGAATGGTGGAATTCACAGTTGACAGAAGAAGGGAAGTGAAAGAGTGTCACTGTTTCTGTTGTGATGTTGTCACTAATATGGAGACAGTGATCCTACATGAGGCCAAGGTCACAGCTGTCAGGGAGGGGTGGGGATGGGTGAGGAGTTGGTGCTCAGATTCCTTACAGTTCACGACTTTGCCCCTCCACCTTCCAGCCCCACAAGGAAGGTGGTCAGGGTGGTATCTGGGCTAAGTGTCCCCCTCTGTTCTTCTCTAAGCCCTGGATGTGGAGTCCCCTCTGCTCCCACACTCACCCTGAGGCCAAGCTTGTTACCTCTGGTGCTCAGCCCTGGCTCTTCCACCACTGATTTGGCACAGAAGCCCCTGCTCCAGTTCTCCTCAATGAGAACCTGTGAAGAGCAAGTAAACAGAGCCTGGTGCTGGTAAGGAGCCCCAGGTCCTGTCTGGTCTCTATTCAGGCTGTTCCTGACCCTTGTGTCCTTCTTCTCCCTAAACCTCATAGAGGCCCTATGTCCCAGAGTTCTACCCTAGGAGGACAGGAGATGGCACTGGGAGCCCAGAATGAAGCCTGGACACTCTCAATCCCCACCTCCAGCCTTGTGCTGGAGATGACCATGACAGGACACCTGGCTCACAATCTCCCAATAGCTGCTCCTGCCTCAGCTCCCTGTTCCCCCAAACTCAGGAGGAAGGCATTGCAGAGGTACTCGGGGTGGTGGATGGTTTCTGGCTCAGTGGTCCTAGACCGTTGGGTGTAGGCCTGCGTTGTCTCTTGACACATGGGCAGAGGTTCTGGGATCGGTATCACAACCAGCACCCCCCATCTTACTAGTAGGTTCTGCCTGTGGGCATCCTGGGGCTGGGACCTAGGGAAGGGGCCTTACAGCCATGGTTGGCGGGGGGAGGGGGCAGGGGGTCTGCCCTGAGGCCTCCTAAAGCCTTGGCCTTCATAGGGAATGCAGAAAAATGTGCTTTTCCTTCAAATGTATCTCACCAAATGAGCTGGGGAGGAGGCTGTTGCTAGTATGTGGGTGCCTGGTTACTGGATTCCAAGTTCTCTTTGGATCTATCACCAAGGAAGGGAGGCCATGTCTTGGGGTTCCCTGACCTGACCCCTCCTCCAGATAAGCCCACAATGTCCCTTGGACTACTGTTGGCTCTCCTTCAGCCCTATGACATTTCCATATGCGTTCACAGCCATCCCCAACACTGTCCCCCACATCCCTTGACAGGCCTGGGTGCAGCCAGGGTCCCAGGTCTGTCTCCTCAGGAGACCTGGGACTAGACCTCACTCCTCCTTTTGTCCTCTCATGAGACCTTGGACAAGTCATCATGTCCCTCAAGTCTTCCCCAGTCTCCCACTGCACAGTGGGGTCATCCTAGCATCTGCTTCCTAGTGATGTCACCAGGCGAATGTGAGATAGCACTTAGAAAACCTGCTGCCTTGTGTGTGTAATGCACAGAAGTAGAGATCAAATATAGGAACAGGTGGGATGTCACATATAATAGAGCTAACAACAGGCCTAGCCTCCTGCCCTGTGACTTTGTAAATGTCATTTTCCTTCCCGACCTTCTTTTCTCTCTGCATGGTAAAGGATTGAAATGCAATTAGTGAGGATATCCTCATCTCCCTAGGCCTTCCAGTTGCTTCCCATGGTCTTTAGATTCAGACCCATGTGCTCCAGCCAGGCCTGTGTGCTGGGCCTCCTGCTGAGCAGCGCCCAGCTCCCCTCACCCTGGTATTCACATCTGAGCAGTCCTCTCCCCTGCAGTGTGACCTGGGTTTAGTGTATCCCTTGTGACCTCTGGAATATGACTGGTGTCACCTCTAAGATTGACTTATGAAGTGACTGTGGCTAACACCTCTCTCTCCTTTCTTGTTTCTTTCTTCTTTTTGTACTGTTTCCTTGTCCCTCTGTCTCTGGGATCTCTGGCTCTGGGGAAGCTGCTGCTCTCTTCTGTGGCTCCCTAAGGAGAGGCTCCCGAGTCTCAGGACAGAGAGGGCAACCAATGAGGAGAATGAGGCCTTGTCCTAGCTGAGTCCTGCCAGTAACCCTGTGACTCAGCTTGGAAGCAGACCTTGCCATAACTGAGCCTCAGCTGAGAATGTGGCCCAGGCCTCATGAGAAACATGGCAGAAGCCCTGGCTGAGGCCTCCTGCATTTCTGATCAAAAAAAAAAAACCTGTGAGAACACAATGAGATGTTGTTTCATCTGCTCTATTTCTGTTAATTCTTCAAATAGTTTTGCTTCACTGTAGAGCCTGTCAGTCCCCAAATGTACCCCCAACAGGGTCCATCCTCCCCTTCTCTCCTCCTGGGCTCCCTCCAGCCACACTGGCTGCCCTCCTACCTCTTCTCTGGACAACTCGTTTCCACCTTTGAATCTATCAGTAGTTGATTCTCCTACTTGTGCAGGGTTGGATCCCAATAGGTCCAAGCTCTAAGGATTGAGTCATCTCAGTGAGGCCCCTCAGAAGGCCTCATGCAGTGACTTCATCTCCTGTAGAGCCCAGGGTTTATTTACATGTAACACTTGGTCTTTTCTTTCAGTTGTATTACTTAGTCTCTCTATTCCTCCAGATTGTAGTTCTCCGAGGGCTGCGATCATATTGGTCTCTTCCTTTGCAAGTTCCCAGTCCTAACTCAGCACATGGAACAAGGTGGCTCTTCCTGGCTGCAGATGCTCCAGCAGAGCACGGTGGGCTGTCTCCCCCTGGTGGCCATGGCTTATCCTGCACCTATGGAGGAAAAACCACTGCAGGAAACAGGGGCATTAGAGGGACCTGTCCTTTCCCTTGCTGGCCACAATGGCAATGGCCCTGGAGTCCCTTGACCTCCCAAAGCCTTTTCACCACAGCCAGGGCAAGCACTCTGGTACCAGTTCCACATGAGACCCTGAGGCTCCAAAAAGGTGGTCATTCTCCCTTCTGAGCATGAGTGGTTCATAATCCTTTACCCTTCTGTCTTCCTAACTTCTGTTTTCTCCGAGTCCTTCCAGTGGGCAGAAAATCCAAAATCCATAGCGCAGTGTCACACCAGGGACAACTGAGATTGCTGAGCCTGTAGGACCCTTGTGATGACCTACTCCAAGCTCCAAAATATGTAGGAAAGGAATGTGAAGCCTTCTCTCTTGTAGCCCCTGCTTCCAGGGGGCTTATCCTTGACAAAGCTACCCAGGCTGGTGGATATAGGGCCCCAGCCCTGGTCTCTCCTTGCTGTCTTAGATGGTTTTCTGTTTGTGTTTTGGCTGTGCTGGGATCAAACCCAGGGCCTCACCCATGACAAGAAGCACTGTACCACTACATCTAGAGCCACCTCCTGTCTTTGGGATAGCCCAGAGTAAGCAGATCCCTGGACACCTTAGGGAAACCCCAAAACTGAAATCCTGGCATCTCTCCCCCTTCCATAGTTTACAGGCTGGGTGGGGTTTGGCAGGGTATACCCCTTTTGTTATTTATTGATTGAGTTGATTCAGCAGTACTCAGGATTGAATCTAGGTGCCCTGAACCACTGAACTACATCAGCTCTTTTTTTTCCAGTTTTAAAAATTTGTTCTATTTAGTTATACATGACAGCAGAATGCATTTCAATGCATTGTACACAAATAGAGCACAACATTTCAATTTTCTAGTTGTATATGATGTAGAATCACATCATTCATGCACTCATATGAGTACCCAGGGTAATGATGTCCATCTCATTCCACCATCTTTTCTGCCCCATACCCCCTCCCCTTACCACCCTCCCCTTTGACCATTCCAAAGTTCCTCCATTCTTCCCATGCTTTCCCCCATTATGGATCAGCATCCACTAAACTAATCAGAGAAAACATTCAGGCTTTGGTTTTGGGGGATTGGCTTACTTCACTTAGCATGATATTCTCCACCTCCATCCATTTACATATATAGAGTATATCATCCGTCATCAAGTAAATATACCTTCTTCTCAACAGCACATGGTCCCTTCTCTAAAATAGACCATATGCAGCTCACAGCAACTGCAAAAAAAAAAATGGAGATAATACCCTGTGTTCTACCAGATCATAATGGAATGTAATGAGAAATCAATGATAAAATTTAAAAAAAAAATAGAAGCTACACCTGGAGACTAAAGAATATGATATTGTATGAACAATAGATAGCAGAATACATCAGGGAGGAGATAAAAAATTCCTAGAGGTAAATGAGAACACTGATAAAACATCAAAATCTCTGGGACTCTATGAAGGCAGTGCTAAGAGGAAAGTTCATTGCATTAAGCTCATTAAAACAAAAAATCAACTACCTAGCATTACATCTCAAAACCCTAGAAAAAGAACAAATCAACAACAAAAGTAATAGAAGAAACAATTAAAATCAGACCTGAAATCAATGAAATTGAAACAAAAGAAATAACTTAAAAACTGATAAAATGATAAGTTGGTTCTTTGAAAAAATAAAAATGAAATCGATAAACCTGATACCCATAAGCATTTACTACCTCTTCTCTCCTCCACCAGCTCCTGGCAACACAGGTCGGCTCTCTAAATGTATTTTCCTATTCTGGTCATTTCATATGTGAGCTGTCATGAATGATTTCTTTCATTTAGCATCATGTTGCTGAGGTTCTTTTATGTTGTAAAATAAATAAGTGTTTTATCCTTTTCATGGATGGATAATTTTCCATTGTACGGACAGACCACATTTTGTGTATTCATTCATTGGTTAATGGACACTAGGGTTATTTCAACCTTTAGGCCATTAGTGAATAATTCTGCTGGACATTAGGGTTATTTCAACCTTTGGGCCATTGGTGAATAATTCTGCTATCAATATTCATCTTGTTTTCAGTGCTTTGAGGCATGTAACTAGGAGTGGCATTGAAGAGTTATGTGCTAACTCTGTCTTAATTTTTCAAGGAACTGCCCAACTGTTATGCTTTTAATATTTGTCTATTGGAAGCTCATGTGTGAGATAATTTAAGAAAGTTTAGCAGTGAAATGATTGGGTTATGAGAGCCTTAAATCAATGCATTAATTCTCTGATACAGATTAACTGGGTGGTAACTGTAGACAGGCAGGGTGTGGCTGGAGGTGGTGAGTCCCTGGGGGCATGCTTTTGGGGTATATATTTTGTCCTTATTGAGTTCCATGATGTTCTGCCTCACCTCAAGCACTGAGGAATGCAGCTGGCTGTCTATGGCCTGAGACCTTTGCAACTGTGAGAAACCAAATAAGCTTTTCCTCCTCTATATTGTTCTTGTCAGGTCTTTTGGTTACAGCAATGAAAAAGATGACTAAAACACACTGTCTTTCACAGTGAATGCACTATATTTTCACCAGAAATGTTAAGTGTTCCAATTTCTCCACATCCTAAAAACACTTGTTATTTTCTTTTATTTTTATTAACATGAACAACTTAGTGTGCATGAAGTAAACCCTACTGTTGATTCTTAAAAAGTTTTTCATATATTCTGGGTAGAGCTTGCTGAGAATAAAACCACTGAAGAAGAAAAATGCAGAGAAATCTTAAAGAGAAACACAAAACTCTGGGGATAGTTGAGTGCTGGATCTTTCATTTACTATGAAAATGAAACAAACTCCACCTGTCAACTCTTCATTTCCAGCCAGTTTGAATTGTGCTTCATTGCAAGATTCCTGATTAATACAAACACTTATGATAGAATGTGAACAGGGGAAAACATCTTCCTTTGCTATTATCTTAAGCAAATACAAAATATAAAGTGAGTAGTGAAAGCCCCTGAAGGAGGTATACCAGCCTTACTCCCTGGAGGCCCTAGGAAGCAAAGTCAAAGGCCCCATTGCTAGGCTTCTCTGGGAGTAACTTCCAATAAATGAGGAAGGAGAAATGGCCTGAAGGGTGGTAACAAAGGGCTCTCCAGAGAGGACAGTGGTAGACCAGATGGAGGAGGGGATCAGTAGGTCCAAGACTCTATCTCAGGATGATGGATTTAGAGTAACCAAGCCAGAGAAATATGGTTTGGGAGGGAGGAGCGTTTGCTGTGATGCTGGACTCTGGCAGGGAGAGACCCCACAGAGTTGAATTGGGGTGCCGCTTGGGGAATCCTCACCCTTTGACTAGTCACTTTCCAGTTATGGAAACAAAGTCCTAGCAGGTGGGCTGCTGCTGTGGTTCTGCACAGTGTGGCCAACAGTGCAAGGAGAATAGCTGCAGTGAGAACAATTCCTGCAAAAGGCTCGAAGCCCAGATGTTCACTGAGTCTGTCAGTAGAAGGCTGCCACAGGGACCTGTGTGTGGCCCATCTCAACTTCACTGTGGTTTGGTTTGTTGCCAGGTACCATGGATACATGGCTCCACTCCATCCTCTCAATAGTGCCTGGAGGTACTATTCCTCATAGATGAGGAAACTGAGGGTCAGAGAGGAAAAGTAACTTCTAAGGTCTATTGCTTAAAAAAGGTAATGACAGTATGTAATATATATTATTATATGTGTAATGATGATGAATGCCACATGTGATGATAATAATACTATGTAATATATTTAGAAAATAAATAAAACTTACTTGAAAATACTGTAGTCATAGATTACTGGGTATTAAAGTAGAACCTTGCTGAACACTTGACATGAAATGGCCCTTCTACTGTGGCCACCTTATGAAGGAGATGTTTTGTCTGTTTCCTGCTGTAGCCCCAGGTCTTGGCATTGGGCCTGACATGTGTAGAGTGAATGAACAGAGATGGAGTTGAAGCAGCAGGATGGCCAGCACAGCTACAGGCAGCTTGATTTGGGCAAGTGATTTTTAAAGTCCAGGAAACATTGACATCCACTCTGCCAAGTTAAAACATGGATAGTGCCTGGTGTTGGTGAGGGTGAGGGACACACATGCTTTTCTACCTTCCTGGTGAGAACGTAAATCAGTATATACTTTCTGGGAAACAAAATGTAGACAGGGTGTCACCTTTCAAGTAAGCACACGGCTAGCCATTTGACATGAGGCAATAATTGGGCAATGGTACAGATACAGATTGTATACAATAGTAAAAAGTGCCCATAATTAGGGGTTGGTTTAACAGAACCATGATCCATTCATACCACAATAGCATCCATGTATAGCTAATAGAGAATGGTTGTCATCTGTGTGCTGATTAATAACTCACCTGGTCACCACAACCCCCCATGAGGTAGAAGCTGTTAGCATTCCCATTTTGTAGATGAGGAAATGGGTGCAGAGAGCTAAAGGGACTTGAGATCACACATCTGGGGAGACAGGAGAAAGAATCTGGACCCTGGCTGCTGGTTCCCAGTCTGGGCTATTCTGTCCATGGTTCACTTGATGATGAATGACATCCACCTAAATTCATCAACCTGGGATCTGGTGCACAATAAACTGTCAAATGAAAAATGGAGTCAAAAAAGTATCAAAGGTAATTACCTACATAGGGTAAATGCAGATTAATTAATTAATTCTCCTTGTTTGATTTTTTGGTAACATGTAAATATTTTAATAAAAGAAAATGAAGGTCTTTTCATTTAGGGGCAAAAAGAAAAAGAAAAGTTGGAGGATAGAGGAAGGGATCCAATGACAGAAACTTCCAAGGATCCCTTGACTGGGGACCTGGTCTTGGCCTCTGCTGTCTCCCACAGCCAGACTAGCTGCAGTCCCACTCCACCTTAGAGGCCGCATGACCAGGGACTCAAGCGTGAAGAGGCAGCTGCAAAACAGCTTTCTCTGGTGACCCCTTACTCCTTGGACTCCATGTATATGTCATTGCTCACCCAACCCCTAAACAGCTGCTGACGTAATGGGGCCACTCCATGCCTTGAACACAACCCTTGCTGCTTTGCCATTGGTAGCTTATTTTAAAGCTGTTTTTTCCTTCCTCTTCTCCCTCTCCCCCTCTTTAATCATGAGGGAAGGAAGCAAGATTAACCTTCTTCCTGTCCTAGGCAGATTTATTTGTTCTTCAGCCCAATGACCACAGGAATGAAGGCTCCAGACTTCGGGGCTGGTACAAGTGGGTCAGAGAAGTAGCTCTCTCTCGAAGCTACAAATAAGTAGTCCTGATAGGGCACGGCTGCATTTTAGCTTTTGTATCCCCTTTTTAAAAGCCAGTTGCTCCCCCTGGCAGTTAGAATCACAGCCTCTGGGATAGGAGTCTACTGTACTCTCCTTTGCTAACAAAGCAAAAAAACTTTTTTCTCAAAACCTCATTATTGGCTTTACTTCAGGCACTGGGACCAAACTTTCCATGTCACCAACATGAGTTACCATTTTTCAGGTGAGGAAACTGAAAGCTCGGAGAAACAATGGTATCTCTGGGAGGTCATTTCTGCAATGGAGAGGAGAGAGGATGTGGAACCTGGTCCTAGTGTTTGACATCCACGTCTGTTTCCTTCATTTCAATAATCATTTGAAAGAGAAGAATCATTCTGTCCCTCTACACCATGAACAACTTCTATTAAACTATAGCAAAGATTTTTTCCTTCCATTCCCCATCATCCCTGCCCAATACTTGAAATTGAACCCAGGGCTTCATGCTTACTAGGTAAATGCTGTACAACTGATTCATATTTTTAATTTTTGAGACAGGGTCTATCCCAAGAATAAAGAGGTGGGGAGATTTGACATCAGTATACAAAAGGTTTCCAGAGTGTTTGGAAAATGGAAAGCAAATAGAGAAGTTGTATCTGCTATAAGAGATCAAAGGAAACACAATCTTAGTTCCTGCAGGGAGGGGAACCAATGAGAGAAAAGCCACTTCACCATGAACCCCTGCGAGCAGTGATAAGCTGCAGCCAGCTCAGCATCATTCTTTGCTGCTGCTCGTCTTCTTTCCACCAAGCAAAGAGCACTCACTTAACAGACATTTCCTGAGTACCATAATTGTGCCAGGCACACTGCTGGATACCATCAAACAGCAAGAGAAACAAAAAGCCTGCCATTGTGGTGCTTACAGTCTTTAAGGGTTGGGTTAGGGATATTTACCAAATCATCGCCCAAATATAGGTTAAACATTCCTAATTCAAAAATCTGAAACGCAAATTGCTCCAAAACCCAAAATGTTTTGCCAGTGACATAATGCCATGAGTGGAAAATTCCACACCTGTGTCTCATCCCCAGCCCAGTTGTGCAAGGGCAGTGGAGTAGGTTGCAGGAAAGACAAAGTGCCCAGAAATGGCATGGGAGACATGGTTTACGGACAAAAGCCTGCAAGAGATCAATAACTGCTCCAAGGAGAGTTCAGGGATGACAGACCAACAGCACCTCCATCCCTCAAAGTGTTTTACCAAGTAGCGCCTCTTCTCCCTCACAGCAATTTTGTCCAGTGGAAACTGGCTGGACGAGCGACACACTTTCCACAGTGACTTCAGTTCTGTACCAGTCCCCACTGAGAGGTTTTAAATGTTAGGCTGCAGAAGCAGTGACATCAGCATTAGCTTGCTTTGTTTACTTGTATGAGCAGCAGTCCAAGAAGCAACTGTGCTGGCATATACAAGAAATAGCTTTTGACAGATAACACCATTTTGCCCAGTTCTGAGTGTTCACAAGAGAAAGCCAATTTCCTTCAAGATAATGTGTATACTGCCCAGCTTGCTTTCATTGTGTCCTTAACTTGGCTAGGGTTTGGGGAACAGAAAAAGTACATTCAGGAACATGGTGTTTTACTGCCCTCCTTTGCTTTAGGAATGATACAAAGTGAAACTTATTTTATGCACGAGGCCCTAAGCAACTTAGGAAGATCCTGTCTCAAAATAAAACACAAAAAGGGCTAGAAATGTAGCTCAATGGTTAAGAATCCCTAGCTTCAATCCCTGGTACAGAAAAAAAAAATTATTTAAAATGTTTTGTAAAATGATCTTCAGGCTATGTGTATAAGGTATATATGAAACAAATTTCATGTTTATAGTTGGTCCCATCGCCATATTTCATTGTGTATATGCAAATACTCCAAAATCCAGGGAAAAATCAGAAATCCAAAACACTTCTGGTCCCAATCATACATATGATAAAGAGTAAACATATTGAAGTTATAAAGAATTCAAGCAATGGATACCCAAAGCACCAATTCGTAAGAAAAGAGCAGCAAAACAAATAGAAACGATAACAACTAAGCACTTATGATATGCTAGGAATCTTGCTGAGAGCTCTGCAAGTATCTCATTTATTCCACTCAACAATCCCATAAAATGGGTTCTATGATCATCTGTTTTCCACACAAGGAAATTGAGAGATGAAGTGGCTTGCTCGAGGTCGCAGGCCAATAAAGACTTGAACCCAGACACCTACAATTCCAAGCCCCACTCTCACTTCACACGTAATCCTTGTGACCTACATGCTCCCAGAGACACTAAAAGGCATAGCCCCGTCTTCCGTCACGCCCCTCGTGTCGGCCGGACTCCGCCCTAGCCACGCCCACTGTATACTTCTACGTGAGGAGGGCCACTCCCACAAAACCAAACCAGGCATCTCTTTGGTCCCAGCTCCGGGTCCCAGCTCCTGGCCCCACCTTCTTCCGCACCCCCCCAGCATTCGCTCCATGTGGCCCCACCCCTGTCGCCTGGACCGGAAGATCCCGCTCCTCCCCTTCAGGTAGGCCACGCCCAAAGCCCAAGTCACTTGACTCGTCGAGCCCCACTCTGGCCCCTCCCCCACGTCGTCCCCAGGCCTCTCAGTAGCTGCGGATGCGGTTCTTTCGCATGGGGCCGCCATTTTGCTCCTAGGGACACCGCCTGGAGAACCGTGATTTCTTCCTTCGACTGCGGAGGGTGCGGCAGGGCCGGGGCTGGGGTCGGGGCCAGGTAGGCGGGCGGGAGCCTGCGGCGAGTAGCGGTGCGAATTGGCGGGCGTTACCGGCAGGTGAAAGGGGCGGGGAGCCCCGCGGCTCTGTGGGCTGGGTCCCGCGGGGGAGGCTGCGGGTACTGAGGGAGACTCCAGCCTCGCGCCCCTAGGGATCCCCTCACTCTCTCCCTCCTTCCTTCTCGAGTGGGCTGGCGGGGACAGGACCTACCGCATGGCCCCGGGGTCCCCCGCCCCCTCTAGGCGCCTTGGGGGAGACAATTCCTGATTGTGGGACCTGCGGCAGAGCCCTTCAGAAAGCAAGTCCCCAGCCAGCAGGGGATCTCATCTCCCATCCCTAATGTACGTGCAGACGTGAGTTTTAATTTGCTTGATCTTGCTAGTCGTGGACGTTTACCTACAAAAGAGTGGTTTTATTCCACTCCATACTCAACCCCGCAGAGGTTGAGGGAGCGCCGAGATGTGTTTTCTAAGCTACTGTTCTGCTTTAAAATGTTTTACCCCAATATAGTATATTGATGACAAGGATTTTTTAGAAATTTATTTTAATGTTGGCTCAATTTGAGTGATTAGGTTGTATAAAGGATGAACATGTGGGATAGGGTTTGGGGGCAATAGGAAGTATGATTTCTAATGTTCTGGTTTCAAGAATTTAAATATACAAATAAAAATAATTTACCCATATTATTGAACTCCACTAAAGAATATTTTTCTTGTCCATATTTTTCCTTGTCCTGGTCTGTACCTTTGTTACCCAGTTCTGCTCCATTCATAAGCAACTTTGCTTAAATAGTGTTGAATAATTATTATATTGAGTGCATGGTATCAGTTGTACTTGATTACCCCACTGTGGAACCTTTGCATATATCCAGAATTTCTGCTCTTTAAAGAAAAAAAAAAATCTTGCAGTTACCATCTTGAGCGTAGAGTTTTGTCCTTCTTTCCTTGGGGTAAATTTAAAAAGTTGGAAATACTTAAACTTTTGTATTCTTTCTTTGGCACTTGATATAAACCGTTTTCTAAAGAAGGCACGTTTGCAATAGACATTTTTCAAAATCTGGATATTCGTCCTTTTCTGCTCACTGTATGTGGAATTCAGCAGGGTGGCAAGTCATATTCTGTGTACGTTGAGACAGTTTGTGCAGCTAGTGTTGTATACTACCAACTCCTAGAAATCAGGCCAAGATCAGGTTCTGTCTGCTGCTGAGAGGCTGTGCAGCCTTGAGTAAGGTTTTTCACCTCTAAACTTCCCCCATTTCTTTTTTTTCTTTTCTTTTCTTCTTTTTTCTTTCTTTTTGTGCTGGGGATTGAACTCAAGGCCTTGGGCTTTCAAGACAAGCACTCTACCAACTGAGCTATACCCTCAGCACCATAAACTTCCTCATTTCTAAAATGGGTTTAATTCTCATACCTGTTTCATTGGGCTGTCATAAAAGTTCAGATCACTCAGAAAATGTTAAGCATTAGGGATAATAAAACTTTATGATGACAGATGAACAAAGTGCCTGGGGTCACAGAAGAATGGAAGAGTAATTAGATTTAAATTTTACCAGTAAATTCTCAATATTGATTTTTTTTCTTTTGGTCCTGGGGATTGAACCCGAGGCCTCTGCATGAAGCAACCACTCTCCCACTGAGCTGCACCCCCAGCCCTTGATTTTTAAAAAAGTAAATTTTCTTAGAATGAGGTGTATTACTAATAAAAGTAATAATCCTTTGTTTTTTGATGCCTTTTTGTTAACAGACTGCTTCAGTTCCATTTGTTAATCGCCGCAACTCAACAAGGTGAGGGTTTATTCAACATACTTTTGTTGAGCCTCTGTCAAATGCTAGGTGATCTTCTAGACATTGGATATTGGCAGAAAATAGTTTTTTTAAAAAAAAAAAAAGCTCTGCTGCCTGGACTTTAAATTCTGGTGGGGAAGGTTTTATAGCAGGTTTCTATCCCTGTTTTCTGGAAGGTAAAGATTAAGGTCTAGGGATGTGCCCCAGAACTGGCAGCTAGTAACTGTGGAAGGCAATCCCAAGCCTTCACCCCCCTCCACTATCTGCAGATAGAGGAGTATTACACAGTGGGAAAATGATATACTTCTGTGCCATCCTTGCTCATTTCCAATATGAATCATCACGCAGGGTCACGAATTTAAAAAAAAAAAAAAAGAATGGTTGATGTTGAAATGACTACTAGTCTGTCCACAGTAGGTGAACTCTTGCAGTGTAGTTTAATTCATGAAACAGCAGACTCAAAGCTCATTCAGAGAGGAGCGTGATTTCCATTTTAAAAGATGCAAAGATTCATTGGAAAGGATGGGTTTTCACATCTGCTGTCTTACACATTCTAGAATAGATTTAGGATAAACAAAAAAGCAGTTGTAGCTTATAGGGGGAAAGTGGGAATGCTCTTTTTATTCTCCATTTCACGATAAAACCTTGTGCTACTGAGCCTCCTACCAGCCTGTCCTATCATTGTGTTTTTGAGGCTAGCCTTTAAAACTAGCCTATAAAACTAGTTTTATATTTGAAGATTGGAACTTCAGATACCATAGTCAGGGTGATATAGGGCATTTGAGCCATGTGAGATAAGGAAATGCTTCAGGAAATATCAAGAGAAACTATCTTAAGATAACGTGGGGGCTGTCCTGTGAACAAGGAATCTGATGTTTCCTATAAATCTTCAAAGGACAAGAAGCAGTGGATAGAGGGTGCAGGGAAAGGAGTCTCAGCATGTTCTGAGGAAGAATTTGAAATGATGAGCCCTTGGTGTAGTTCCTTGGCAAGAAACTACAGATGGGCTACTAACAGCAGATTGAATAGAAATGGTCTAAATTATTTATATAATATTTTTTGTATCTCTAAAATATTTTCATTCTGTTCCAAGTACTCTCAAGAACACTTTTGTACTTCTAGGAGCTTATTGGAAGGTTAGAAAGAAATATGGCCACCCCATACCTATTATTATATTTAATAGATATCCAAAGTGTTGAAAGTTATTTGCTGCGTATACATGTGTCCAATGTCCATGTGTTAAATCCTTGGCAGAAAATTTACAGTAACCCTGTGGGACCAGTTTTCTAATTTGCATGGATAAGGGAACTGAAGCTACGAGGTCTTAAGTAACTTAGCAAGGCCTCGCTGTCAATTAAGGGGAAGTGGAAGCTAAGATGCAAACATGAATTTTGACTCAGAAGCCTAAATTTGTGACTTCTGAAGAAACAGTTTTGTTTGTTTCCTTCTAAACTTCTACCCTTTTTGTAAACAGACATCTCTGTTAGAGGACATCTAAGATCCCTTCCCACCCAGTGTTGGTGATGATGCAGTATTTCTTTCATTTATATTAACCTTTCTGATGGGTTCTCATCCTTTGCAGATGCTGTGCTCTCTTGTAAAGCAGTGGTCAGCCACCCCACCCTTTTCTGTAAAAGACCAGATAATATTTAGGCTTTGTAGTTATGCCCAGCCTGCAGTTGCATCCCGGAGCAACTTTCAAACAAAGGAGCATGGCTTTGGAGGGACTTGATTTGGCTCCTGGCTGTATTTGCTGATCCCTGCTTGAAAGCCTTGGTGTAGACATCAGTGTTCCTCCTTGATCTCTTCAGGACTTTGATCATCCTGCATACATTTTTCTTTATAATTCATAGGCTTAAGATGAATTGCAATGTAGTCCCATATATATTCTGATTTAGAATCCTAGGCTGTCCTGATTGAAATGCCCCTTGAGGGCTCTTGGCTGGAGGTGTACTTTCCTAGCCCTCTAGTGGGACTATGCACTGAGCTACCTGTGACCGGATGGTTCCATGGCATATGTGCACTATGAGAACTCTTCAGGATGGTGACCTGGCTAAAAGTGGCGTGTTCACACCATGCAAGACTAGGCAGAGTTAGGAAGAACAGAATAGGTCTGTGTTTTCTAACCCAGCTTGTCAAAATATACTGTTTGGTGAAAAAGTTTAGATTTGTGCAATGATATACCTTTTTGTGCTGGAACCATTGAATGTATGTTTTATCTATATATTTTATAAGGGTCAGGCCTGTGAGTGCATGGAAAAGGCCTGAGGTATCCAGGAGCCCTCACTTCTGGGGGACAAGCCTAGTGTTGGGGCTGGTGATTTTTGCCTTAACTATGGTGTTGAAGATCTTGACAAGGAGGATGTGTTTGCATGTTACTTGCTTAATTAAAATTTAAGAATAACAAAAAGGATCAGCTGAGTTTCAGCCTGTTTATAATCACCAGCTGCCCCAAGTAAACATTCAATGGAAGAAGTGCACTATGCTTTCTGGGAAAAGGGTCCTCTCATGGCCTGCTGATTATTGATACTCCATGCAATGCAGCATCCTCATTACATAATAGGGACATGCAGCCCAGAATAAATGAGATGAGAAGCTCAGCTATAATGACCTCTAGGCCAGGGGCCTTTTTACTTTTGTCCTGCTGCCTGTCAATTGGGAGGTCACTTAACTTTCCTTAGGGTTATTTTCTAGTCAGCCTCATGTTCCAGTTGAGGAAAAGAAAGATGACAAGATCAGTTTTATGCATGACTCGGGCATCTGGGAGGCATCTAAAAGATCACAGGGAGATTTATGGGAAACAGGTTTTACAAGAAAAGCTGGGTGTAGATAGGTCATATATTTTTTGTTTAAGGATCGATCAGTGCACATCCTTGCTAATGGCTCTGCCATTTTTCTGTGTGTTAATCCAGGAGGAATTTTGTTGTCAGAGAATAAAAGGAGGTTGTCCATAATTGACTTTAAGCAGCAAACAGTAAAACACTGAGCTCTTCAGCTCCACCTTTCTTGTAAGTTCATCATTTATTCCCAGTGGTTGTGAAAATGAGTTTAAGTCTTTTGACTTATTTCCATCAATTTGGAACCCTAAAATTCAAATGAACTTTCTGTTTATCCATATATGTATATATCTCCCCTATAAAAGGCACCATTATGGTGAAAAATATTTTTTTTCAGCAGAAGTTATTTGCTATTTTTAAGAAATCTTTTCAGGTATATTTTATATCATATGGCAATTTTGACATTTTATATCCTTCTAGGCTCAGAATTGGAAAACCAAGAAGGTTTTGATGTTTTGTGTGACGCCACCTGAATTAGAAACCAAGATGAACATAACCAAAGGAGGTCTGGTGCTGTTTTCAGCAAATTCTAATTCATCATGTATGGAGCTTTCAAAGAAGATTGCCGAGTGAGTTATAATTTTACCATTAAAATCTGTATTGATTGTGTGATATAAATTTGATAATCAGATTAGCAGTGATTGTCAAGCTTGAAAGCAGTTATGTTGTAGTTAATCTATATATTATCCATATAAACTAAAGCTAACCTTTATTTAAATTATCCCAATTCCCTACATATTTACTCCATTAAGTGCCTCATAAGTGCCAGGGATTGCATTGGGTGCTGTGTGCTCATAGGATTATTTTCATATAATGAAAAGTGAAATGTATAGTGAATAAGAATAGTTCACAGCTTATACTTCAGTGTAATTTTAGATATTTATTAAATGAACATTAAACCCCTGCTCTGTACAAGACCTTGACCTAGCCATTGGGGGTTAGCAGGGAGCAGACCAGTCAACTTTCTTCTTTCTTACAAAGTTTACATTTAAGTGTGAGAGCCAAAGAAGGCAGCAAGAAAGTTGGAATGCGGCAGGTTGTACAACTTTAGCTTGGATGTACAAGTGTCTTAAACTGAGGGGATGATAAGTAAATTGAGAAACCTGTAGGAGCCAACACATGGAGGTCTAAGGTTAGAGGCCTCCACGCAGAGGGAACAGCAGGTTCCAAGGCCCTTTGGTGTGCAGGAGCAGGCATTGGTGTGTGTCAGGAACCTGGGCTGGAGGTCAGAGGGCAGCAGGAGTATAGGAGGCAAGACAGGCAGAGATGGACTGTATAGACCTTGGCTAGACCTGGGAGGGGGTAAGAGGGCAGGAGGTGAACTCATAACAATTTAATATTGACTTCAAATTTTGTAATAAGAATAACTATTTTATTTTACTTTTATCAATTTATGATCATCCTTAAATAATAGAGATATTGAGTCTGTTCTATGACCTTCTCAGCTTTTCCCCCACTTTCTCTTCTCTAGGCGGCTGGGGGTGGAAATGGGCAAAGTGCAGGTTTACCAGGAACCTAACCGAGGTGAGCTATCTTGGTCGTGTGTACCATTGATCTTTTGGGGGAATATGGCATGTTGGATTAGTCCTTCATCCTCTACTGTTGAGACAATTTGACTCAGTTGTCCGATTCTGTTAGCAAAAAGTCACTCAAGGTGAAAGAGAGTGATGTTTTAGTTCTCATTCGTACCAACTAGAGTCACATGTGGGTCTCAAATGCCAGTTTTAGAGTTTATTTAATAATAATTGCATAAATATATGAACCAGACAGTCAGATGAATGAAAACATTAGCTTTGCTGTTGGTTGAATTGACATCACTTTAGGCAGGATAAGCAAATCCTGTGTGGCTGCAATTTCAGTTGGGTTTTTTGGTTTTTGTTCTTGTTCTTTTCCCCCAAAGACAGGGTCTTACTGGGCACAATGGCACATGCCATGTAATCCCAACTGCTTGGAAGACTGAGCAAGAGTATCACAAGTTTGATGCCAGCCTGGACAACTTAGTGAGGCCCTGTCTCAAAAAATAAAAGGGCATGGGATGTAGCTCAGTGGTAGGTGCCCAGTATGGGGGTGATGGGGGCAGGGGGAGGGGAGGTGGGGAGTTGGAGTGTTTTTGCTGGCCTCAGACTCCTGGGCCCAAGCAGTCTCCTGCTTCAGCCTCCTGAGTAGCAGGGACTATAGACATATATCACCATGCCATTTTTTCCCCCTGGTGCTGGGGATGTAACCCAGAGCTTCCCATGTGCTAAGCATGCATCCTACCTCTGATACCCTTAGTTCCAAGTTAGTTATTCTTTATTTCCACCTAAGCTGCCATAGTTTAAACATCATAGGAAATACTTCTGCTAATTGATTTCTGCCACCAATAACCATCCCAATTTACAAAGAATGTGTTATTAGATGTTGGTAGTATATTTTTAAATGTTGGATATTTAAAATTATTCTAGCAAGAGTGATGTACAGCTTGCATGGGCTTGAGAGTCAGCACCTTATTCTTGGAAAGTTATTTAACCTTTCTAAATTGTAAACAATTATGGCTGTTTCAAGGATTAAATGGATAATCTGTGTATAACACAGATCTTGGCACATAGTAAGTACTCTGTAAATACTCATTCCGTTTCCTTTCTACTACAGGATTTTGTCAAATATTTAAGTATTACAAAGCTTTCAAGAGGCTTTGATAGAAAGGTACCTTTCTCCTCTTCCCTTATTGATCTCTCCAGTACTGCCTCCTTTTTCCTGTCTCCTAAGATACCCCAAATGGCTTCAGTAGAGAAAAGTGCAGTTGAAGAAACAGTTTGAAGAGACATTCTAGGGGAGATTCTCCTTTAATGGGGACTGGATGAGGGAGGGCCAAAGGAAAGCCAACCGCAGTGAAGACTCAAGGAGGCTGGTTCACTCTTCAAGCTTATGAGTCAAGGGAGGGAAGGTACTTAGTGTCTGTTGGGAAGGAAGGAAGGAAGTAACAATTATGCTTTTGTATTGTCATCAGATCTTGAAAACAGTTTAGGTGAGATATTCTGTATGAGGTCCCCAAAGTAGGAGAGTCAGGATTCAAACCCAGATTTCCGCGATTCTAACGTTCATTTTCTCAGCATCACACCACATTCTCTTGTAAATCTGCATTCTGTTTTTTCCAACTTTTTTATTTCTTTGATGCAGTGCTGGGGATGGACCCCAGGACCTCACACGTGCTAGGCAAGTACTGTACCACTGAGCTACCCTCCATCCCTTTCCAATATTTTTAATAAAAATTTTCAAACATATGTGAAAGTTAAAATCTGACCCCATAAGCGCCCACCCACCCATATGTATATCTACAACATAGAGTCAATAGTTAACATTTTGCCATCTGAATATGTATGTGTGGAATCATTTGAAAGTAAATTATAGACGTTGAGACACTTGGTGCTAGATACCTGACCACATATCTCCTGAGAATAAATTCTTTCTCCTGTGTAAAAAATATTACCACGGTCATATTTAAGAAATTAATAGTTCTTTATTCATGTAATATCACTCTATATTCAGATTTCCATAGTTTTCCTAAAGAACCTAGTGCTGAGGATGGAGCTCAGGGTCTCATATCTGCTAGCATGTGCTCTACCACTTGAGCTATACCACCATCCCAACAGCTGTCATACCCCCACAGACCAGGACTCTTAATTCAAGTGATGTGTGTTTTACATATCTTCAGTCTCTTCTAATCTCAAATGATTTCCTTGTGTTTTTTTTTTTTCTTCCTGTGACATTGACTGATGAAGAATTTGTCTTGTAGAGATTTATCCAATTGTTCCCTTGTAGTTAATTACAAATGTTTTGAAAGTAGGAATATCAGATCTCATTTCTCTTTGCTGTCATAGCATACAATATCTTGTGCTTGCGTTCTCAGCTGATCCAGGTCAAAAGACTGAATGTGTCAATTCCTGTACACGTCCTAAGCTCAGCCTAGCCCAGCTCCTACTGCTCACTTGTAAAGGCTGAGAAGCCTAGATGTACTTGTTTCAGGTCAGAAAGGTAATTCCCATTTAATGCTGTCATGTAGCCGAGCCTGTTAAAAAGCACAATTGATAGCATTCTGTTTATTATCTCTAGGAGCATCTAATACGTAGTGAGTCTTTATAAATAGTTCCAATTTTGATAGATAACAACACTGGGGTATGCAGCAGACACTTTGTATATTTTTGAAAATATAAACTCTATGCCTTCTCTTCCTCTTTTTCCTCTTCCTGCCAGAAACCAGAGTACAGATTCAAGAGTCTGTGAGGGGGAAAGACGTTTTCATCATCCAGACTGTCTCAAAGTAAGTAGTTCTCCAGCAGTGGTGCTGGTGCCTTCTGGTTTCTGTTTGGGCACGAGTGTTTAAAACAGTAAGAGTTGACAGGAAAGGATGAGTTCAGATAGTCTTAAAATTGGTGTGTCTTACTTTGCTAATTTTTCTATCATAATTGCTGACTTTTATGTGTTTGTGTGTGTGTGTGTGTGTGTGCATGTATGCACATGTGTGCTTTTTAAGAGACAGGGCTTTGCCATGTGGATAAAAATGACCTCAAACTCCTGTGCTCAAGTGGTCCTTCTGCCTTAGCCTCCTGAATAGCTGAGACTATAGGAGCATACCATTGTATGCCACCTTTTCTCCGTTTTTGATGGGAGGAAATAAGCAAGTATTAGAGTGGAGGTTCGTAATGATAACAGAATGCATGAAGTTATTCTAGTCAATAGTTGAGATTATGTAAGGCTTGCAGGGAAGCATTTCTACTCCCACTTCTCCAAAAACGCAAAACAGGTTAGGGAAGGGGGATTTTCTTATGTGGGATTCGTAAAGATTTTATTGTAGATAATTTAAATGTGGCCTCTTGGCCCACATTGGACGCCAATACATGTGTTCTAGAAATTGTGGAGTTACAGATGTATAAGCTGAGTGTAGAGAATTCAGTGAGGTTTTCTGTGCCACTTTGAATGAAGAGCCACAGGGTGATCACATGGAGCCCTGTGCTTGTGCTTGCATTCTCAGCTGATCCAGGTCAAATGTGCATTTGTCTACTGTGCATTTGTCCACTGTGCATTTGTCCCCAGAGGTTCCCAGACACCTCCATGAATGGAAATTTTCCACTCAGAATGATTGCTTTTTGCTTTTTAAAAAAATGGCCTGGCCATTCCTCTAATCCCCATGTTATTCATTCCAAACTCTGATAAGGAGCAGGGGCCCCAAGTGTCCCAGCTTTGGCCAGGCAGAGGGGCTACAGGTGGCCAGAAAGTGGCAGGTTCATCCACCCAGATCATGCCATCTTCATCCTACCCTGTCCTCTTTCTATAAGGGACACAAGGTATCCCACAATGACATAGGGATTATTTTGATCTGAGGACATCTGAGAAACAATAGATGAAGGATGAGGGCCTTCTCTGAACTCTCTTTATCTGCATAAGAGCAAAACTTCACAAAAGATTTCAGGTGTCATAATTCTTCCTAGAGTTGAATTTTCCCACCAGGGAGATTGACTTCTGTCCTAAGACTAGACAAGAAATCTTACCAATGTAAGAAGCCACCTAATTATCACAAAACTGTACCCTTTCTCCTATCTGTTCTCCAGAGGGCCTGTTTGGTCTTTTCCTTTAAGAGCCTTTGTCTTCTTCCCTTTCCCTGCTCATATGGTATGGAAGCCCTAACTTCTAACCACTTCTTTTCTATGAATTCCTGCTTTTTTAATGCAAGAACCAAGGCCTCAGAACATTCTTAACATCTAGAAATCAGTTTGGAGACTGCATCATTTTTTAGCTCAGAGTCTGAAAATTGCTGCCTACCAAATTTAGTAATAGATATAGATATATACATACATACATACACACACTCATAAAATAAATATGATAAACAGCAAAGAAAAGGAAGAAAAGCCAAATTTCCCAGGAATTTAGTTTTGGAACACACATAACTTTCACCTAAACTTTTACTGTCTTTGTCATGATTTTGCTTCCTCAGGATGGTGTCACAAAACTCTTATCTGTCCCAGAAAGAGGAATGGCAAGGAAATGTCATTGCATCCCAACCCAGGGAGAGTGTATGTGCTATAAGAAAGTGAGAGAGTGGCTGTGGCTGGCCTTAATCAGGTGCCCTTGCTTCCTCTTCTGCTTAGACCTTCATGGTCCCCAGCAGAGCTGGGCTTGAAGGCACCGAGTCTTGGTATCCTATGCCACTCTCCTCTTTCCAGGCCTGTCCTGTGCCAGAGTGCTAGTGGAAGACCCGCCTGTCCTGTACCCCACTGCAGCATCAGGGAGGGAAGGTGCAGGCATAGACGGCTCAGGCTGCTCTGGCTCCTGAGTGTCTGCAGCCCTCTGTCTCCTAAGAGACAATTTGGGTCAGTTGGATAAATATTGGAGGCTGTGTGAATTGTCCAGGAGAGACGTGGGAGCTGAAGTTCCAGTTGAATTAGAATTCAGGAAGGGTGACTGTTAATCCTTCCCATTTTCAAATACTTCCATTTTTCTTCCTTAGCATATTTTTGTTTATTTCAACACTGTCGTCATCTGTCCTTGTCTTTTGTCAGCTTCTTTTTCCCCTAGTCAAGACCACTGAGTATCCCCCAAATCTTCTTTCTATCTCTGCTTTACATTGTCCCCTGAGTGCCACAGTTTGTGTTAAGTCAGGTCCTCAGTCTCATCCAGGTTATGACAAGCCTGGATGCCGTCGTCTTCTTTCTGAAATCACATGGAGATTTGCTGGTGGCAGATATAGCCTCCACCTCATTTATCTATTGATTGATTTTTTAGAGTCTTGGGGTGAGCCCAGAGCCTCATGCATTGTAGGAGAGCACTGTACCCCTGAGCTGCAGCCCCAGCCCCTTCCTTCATTTTAGTACAGACTCCAGTGGCAGTTACCAGAAGTGTGAGACAGGTTTTAGATGAAGAAAAGTCCATTAACTGAAGTTTTCCTGTGATTCAAGCAAGTTTCATCATTTGAGTTGAGTGGTGGAAGCCCTGTTCCTTGTTGCTCCTGGTTCTGGATCATAGAGTGACTTTGTACTCGCTGTCAGTTCCTCTACTCATCTTCCCACATGGAATGCTTCTGTGAAAATATGTTTTAATTCACCAGTTGTCAGACTTGTTATTCAATGATAACAGAAACCTACTTATCCAAATGTTCTGTGTTTCCATTCACTCATTAACCAGTATTTGTTGAATGTCTGTGATGTGTGAGTTCCCGTTACTGGTGTGTGAGGTGCCTTAATGATTGATTCAGGTAAAGATCCTTGTCTTGTGGGGTAAATATTCTAATGGAAGAGACATACAGAGAACTTGATAAATAAGTTATCCAGTATACTGAAAGTGATAAGCACTATGGAAAAAACAACCTGGTATAGGGCTGGGGTTGTGGCTCAGCGGTAGAGCACTCGCCTAGCACATGTGAGGCCCTGGGTTTGATCCTCAGTACCACATAAAAACAAATAAACAAAATAAAGGTATTGTGTACAACTAAAAAAAAAACCAAAAAACTGGTATAGCAAGGAATCAGGAGGGATGGTAGTGAGAGGGTAGAAGGGTAGACAGGGTAAGTCTGGTCATGAAGGTAATGTTGGAGCAAAAACTGCATGAGGGATGGGAGTGAGTCTGATAGAACCATCTAGAACCAGGTGTTTTGTGGCAATGAGCAGCAGGAGGACTGACCAGAATAGAGTGTGACTGGGCTGAGAAGGGGGCATGGAGCCAAGGGAAGGACAGGGGCTGATCATAATAAAGGACTGTGGGAGCCACTGTGAGACCGTGGGCTTTGGCCATGGGCAGAAGAGGAGGCTATCTCATGGTCTTGAGCAGAGGCCTATGCCATCTAACTTCTCTTTAAGGACAAGTTTCTCTGCATGGAGCATGGACTTCAGGGATATTCCAGGAGGGGCAGGCCATGGTCACTTAATGGGGTAGACAACTCTCCTAAGATGTACTGCAAAGTGGAGCAAAGAGTTGGGGCTTCAGAGAAGGTGGTTATGAATTGTAGTTTTTAATGGAAGAAGGACCTGAATATTTACAAGCTGATGAGTATGAGCCAGGGGAGTGTGACAGATGATGGTGTAAGCAGGGAGGTGCCACAGTCTGGCTGGGCACAATTCAGGAGCCACTTGTCAAAAGAAACGAACTTTATTTTTAGAACCACTCACAGGCCAAACAAAACAGCTCCTCAGGAAAAACCTTCAGAGCCCAACTGCCACCACCGGCTTCCCACAAGCCTCTCAACCTCCCCCACTCCTCCTGCTCTTGAGGCCTATTGGCTGGGTCACGTGGGCGGAGCCAAAAAAAGTCCCCCAATGAGCAGCTCTGTAGTCTGAAAGGGTGGGGAAACAGCCCAATGAGCATCACTGCAGAGGAGCCAATCAGCTAGAAGTTGCTGGGGCCACTGTGAGCCAATCATCAGCTGGCAGTCTAAAAGGGCGGGGAAACAGCCCAATGAGCATCACCGCAGAGGAGCCAATCAGCTAGAAGTTGCTGGGGCCACTGTGAGCCAATCATCAGCTGGCAGTCTGAAAGTTTGCTGGGGCCCCTTCGGCTGTGGCTCTCAACATCTCCCCCTCTCTGTTTAAACAACAAGCATGTGGCTTAGGGACCATGCCTGCCTTAGGTTGTCCAATAGTACATATGGTGCTTACCCGTTATTGGATGAGCTGACCTCAAGGCATCAGCCTCCTGTCTTAGGTTGGTACCATTGCAATTGGATCTTACCCATAACTGCCTACCCGTCCAGTATACAGCCACACCTGTGGATAGGTCTTTGTACCAGCGGGGGGGTGAGGTTCTTTGCCTCACCTCTGTTGGCCCCCAAATTTTAGCTGAACGATCATGACAAGCAGATTTAAATCACGTGAATAAAAAAAAATATTTGGATCCATGTTTTCTTGAGCGCTCATCATATATGATATATGGACATACGTACATACAAACATACAACATAAAACACAAGTGTGCACACAACACATAACATAATAGTAAAGGCCTTATAACTTTTTACAGGTGAAATCTCCATTGCAATGTTTAAAAACTCTATAGTCAAAAAATAGAACTGATCAGCAAAACATTAACCTAGGTCTGTATGAGCTCAAAAAACAAAATAGAACTTCATGATGTGGGAAAGGGCAATAATAAAATAGATATTGAAAAAAGCATCCTGGTTCTGTCGCAGATGTAAGGGTAGCCAAACTGGAGTTCTGGATATCAGCTGTTATGGATTTGAGCCAAATCATCTTTTTGGTCTGTAGAAATCGCTTTAGTTAATCTTTCTGGAATCCAAATCGGCTGCTGTTCTCCCTGTGGAAACACATAAACAGACCCCGACTCCAGGCAATCACTGGGTCAGGACCTTAGTTAATCTCTCTGGAATCCAAATCGGCTGCTGTTCTCCCTGTGGAAACACACAAACAGACCCCCGACTCCAGACAATTACTGGGTCAGGACCTTTCCATTGTCCTGTTAGAATATCCTTCCAAAGTACCTTGGGCTTATGTACATTTTTTGGACACATATGCCTTTCCGCAGCACTAAGCCTTGATGAATCCAAATTTAAAAAGTTTAGAGTAAAAAGGGTTATTTTAAGTTTATCTTTGGGGAATATATACCCCTTCCCAATTCCTTCTTTTTGCTTTAATAAGTACATTTTAATAGTTTGAGCTCTTTCAACTATGCCTTGTCCCTGTGGATTGTATGGGATTCCTGTTATATGAGTAATGCCAAATGTTGAGCAAAATTGTTTAAAAGAGGTAGAAGTATAACCAGGGGCATTATCTGTTTTTAACTGTTTTGGAACGCCCACAGTGGCAAAATTTTGTAAGCAATGAGCTATAACATCTTTAGTTTTTTCTCCGGCATGAAGGGAGCCCATCAAAAATCCAGAAGAAGTATCAACTGTAACATGCAAATATTTTAATTTTCCAAATTCTGGCAAGTGTGTGACGTCCATCTGCCAAATATGGTTAGGTATCAATCCTCTAGGATTGACTCCAAGATTAACTTGTGGTAAGAGAGCGCCGAATCCTAACCACTAGACCACCAGGGAGGCTTAACTTGTGGTAAAAAGGTCACACAATTTTGACATTGTTTTATTATTTGTCTAGCTTGTTCCTTAGTTATTTTAAAACGCTTTTGTAAAGTATTAGCATTGACATGGAACTTTTTATGAAAATTTGTAGCTTCTTCTAGTGTAGAGAAAATATGTATGTCATGTGTAGTTTTATCTGCTAAATCATTGCCCAAACTAAGGGCTCCAGGCAATCCTGTATGTGCCCTGATATGTCCTATAAAGAACGGATCTTTTCTGTCCCAGATTAGACTTTGTATAGTGGAAAGTAAAGAGAAAACAGTAGAGGAAGGGGAAATCCTACCAGCATCTTCAAGGGATACTATAGCATTAACTATATACTGACTATCGGAAAATAAATTAAATACAGAATCTTTAAACATCACAAAAGCTTGTAATACTGCATTAAGCTCTACCTTTTGAGCTGATTGTTTGGGTACTAAAAATGTAAAAGTTTGATCAGGTGTAACTATTGCTGCTGTACCATTATTTGACCCATCAGTGAATATATTTGGAGCATTCATGATAAGTGTTTTTCTTGTCATTTCTGGAAAAATTACAGGATGTGGTGACCAAAAAGACAATAAAGGATTAGATGGTAAGTGGTTATCAAATGAAACATTAGATTTGCACATGATTATTGCCCAAGTATTTAACTCATTAGCTAACTCATCAATTTGATTCATAGTATATGGAGTAATAATTTTATTGGGAGAAATTCCAAACACTCCCTTTGCTGCTTTTATTCCTTTGAGTATTAATTGTCCTACAGCCTCAGGATACCTAGTAAGAATAGTGTTAGGAGAATAAGATAAATGTATCCATAATAATGGACCTTCTTGCCAAAATACTCCTGTAGGAATATTTTTTGTTGGTAGTACAATAAATAATAAAGGCAAACTTATATCAATTCTATCCAAATGCATATTTTCCATATATGTTTCAATGATTTTTAATGCCTTTCTTGCTTCAGGCGTTAACATTCGGGGTGAATTTGGATCTGATGGACCTTTTAGGATATCAAATAAAGGTCCCAACTCTCCTGTTGGTACACCTAGATAAGGCCTTATCCAATTTATGTCTCCTAATAACTTTTGAAAGTCATTAAGTGATTTGAGTTGATCTACTTGTATTTGAATTTTTGGTGGACGGACCATGGTTGAGGATAATAGAACTCCTAAATAATTAATTGGAAAATTTAATTGTACTTTATCTATTGCTATCTCTAGATTATAATTTTTTAATAAGTTTGTAAGTGTGGCATAACATTCTAGCAATGTGTTTTTATCTTTGTGTGCTAATAATACATCATCCATATAGTGAAATATTTGTAGTTCAGGATTTTGATTTCTAAGTGGCTGGATTACTTTGTTAACATAAATTTGACACATAGTTGGGCTGCTAGCCATCCCTTGAGGGAGTACTTTCCATTCATATCTCTGATCAGGACCTTCATGATTTAGTGCAGGGATAGTAAATGCAAAACGTGGACTATCCTCAGGATGAATTGGAATTGAAAAAAAAACAATCTTTAATATCTATAACTAAAACATACCAGGTTTTTGGCAAAGCAGACAATGGAGGAATCCCCGATTGAGCAGATCCCATAATAACCATCTCATTATTAATGGCTCTTAAATCTTGCAATAATCTCCATTTACCAGATTTCTTTTTGATGACAAAAATGGGAGTATTATGGGGAGATACAGAAGGTTGTATATGTCCTTCCGCTAATTGTTGTTTGACCAGGTCATGGGCTGCTTGTATCTTTTCTTTAGTCAGGGGCCACTGAGGAACCCATACTGGTCTTTCTGATTTCCAAGTAATTTTTATTGTCTCAGTGGCCCTTTCTGAAAATCCAACCCATGTCTGTCCGCCTTGATCTATTTGTATTGGTACTGCTATACCTTATTCTTGTTTTTCTAATCTTTTTCCTTTCCTAAAACCTTGTGTAGCCATAATAGTGGGTGCATTTTGATTGATGTTATTTGTTAATGTCAAACCTAATTGATCTAGGACATCTCGTCCCCATAAATTTACGGGAAGATGATCCAATACATATGGCTGTATAGTTCCTTCACATCCTTCAGGATCCTTCCAATCTAATACCATTGCACTTCTATGGGGATTAGTCGCCACTCCTAGGCCTCAAAGCGTTTGAGTGGCTTGTTGTAATGGCCAATGTTTTGGCCATTCTTGATGAGAGATGATGCTAAGGTCTGCACCTGTATCCAGTAGCCCATTAAATTCATGTCCTTGAATATTTAGTTTTAGCATGGGGCGAGAATCTAAATTTAAAGGAAGCATAGCCCAATCTACACCTGTGGAGCATAATCCCTTGGAACCTCTTTCTACAGTACGACTGGAAAATGTATCATGTAGGCTGGGTATTATTAGTAACTGTGCTATTCTATCTCCTGGTGAAATTACTGATATACCCTTTGGAGAACTGGCTATAATTTTTATTTCACATTCATAATCGGGATCAATTACCCCAGGACTTATCATAAGTCCTTTTAGAGTAGAAGAGCTGCGTCCCAATAATAAGCCTACTGTTCCTTTGGGAAGAGGTCCTTTTACCCCTGTGGGAATGATTTGAACTCCCATCTCTGGGGAGGGAGGATTCTGGAGCAAGATCTTCCAGGAACCAGGAGTGGGTGGGGAGTAGTGTGTAATTTTGGAGTTATCTCTGAGACCAGTACTCTGTCAGAAGACAGCTTCCATGGTAGCCTACCACCAGGTGCATCTGCACCATGCAAGTTGACCTGTGTTGTGCCATTAATCAGAGAGGAATTTTGCACACCAGAAATACTCCAAAATTAACTCTAATCCCTATTGCCTCTTGCCTGCTGAACAATGCTGGTCTTGGGGGGGGGAAAGAAACTAAAGTCATCTGTTGAGAGGAAATGTGTGGAGAGCTCATGGAGATATGAGAAGAGAAGACATCACTGGTTTCTGTGTTTTACACCTCAAGTCTTAGAACAGGGAGATAATAATGTTATTATTTTGGTGTTGGGGATGGAACCCAGGGCCTCAAGCATGTTAAGCATGCTCTACTAGTGAGCTACATCCCCAGATCAGAAGGGAAATCTTAAGTCTCACACCCCTCAATGGGATTTTCTGTGCCTGGGTTACAGGGATGTGAACACCACCATCATGGAGCTCCTGATTATGGTGTACGCATGTAAGACCTCTTGTGCCAAGAGCATCATCGGCGTGATCCCCTACTTTCCTTACAGCAAACAGTGCAAGATGAGGAAAAGAGGCTCCATTGTCTCTAAATTATTGGCCTCCATGATGTGCAAAGCTGGTAAGAAAGGCAGATCCTTGACAACTGACTGGGAGCTTGGGAGTTTATTTTTACAGAAATCATTTCAAAGCATTCTCTTAAGCAAATGAGAATGCTGAACCGAGGAAAAACAGTGATGCTGCTTTTAAACCCCACTAGTTTGTGCAGTCCATCCTTCTCCACAAGAGAGATATGCCATGACCCCCAGTACCTGAAACAGTGAGTGCTAGTAAACTATAGGCGCACTGCAGTATTGGGACAGCAGATCTCTCAACTGAGATGGCTACTAAGTGACTTCAGGTGGATAACATTTGTAGCATAGATACACTGGATAATGGGATGATGTACCTCCTAAATAGGACAAAGCAGGATATCATGAGATTTCATAGTGTTATTCAGGACAATGTGCAATTTAAAATTTATGAATTGCTTACCTGTGGAATTTTCCATATAATCTTTTTGGACCATGGGTAACTAAAATCACTATAAGGGGACTAATAATGAGAAATTCTGCAGAGAATTCTGTTTCCGACTCCCTAAAACATGGAGGTAATGAGAAAAACTTTTGTTTTCATTTTTTCCTAAAAACTTTGTTCAAATTTATATTGAAATGACATTAAACTTGTTTTGAAGGATGACAGTCGTTCTGAACCCTGATGTTTCTCTTAACACAGCAACTATTTGTATTTTAGCCTTTTCCCTTTCCAGGACAGGCATATTTTGCAAACAGTGTGTATTTTTTTGTGTTATGTATTCTTAGGTAGCATCCTAAATATGTCCACTTGTTTCGAAATATTCTACATAGTTTCCATTGTATGTGTTTGTACATGTGCAAACACTCTCCTATATGTCCATGTGTGCTTGTGAGTATATGATTATAAGGTACATATCACAGAGCACAAAGAGGAATTTAAAAATCCCCCATATCGCTGCATTTTAACACAGATGCTTACCATAGAATATATTTTTTAGTGTACCATTCCAAAGAAGGCAAAAATGAAACTAACCCCAGGGACCTCGGCAGCATCTCCCCTTGAAAACACTGTAACAGGCACTGAAAAGAGGAGCCGGGGCTCCTCACTTAGTCTTTTGGGTCCACCCTTTCCTTCCAACCTTCCACCTGGAGGAACCATCAGGCTCTTTTTTTTTTTTTTTTTCCTCTTCTGGGCAAGTACTGCTTTTTAAATTTTTTCATATTGAATTTTCCCTATACGTTGCTGATCATCATTTCAGATATTCTTTAAAGATATAGTGAGGGTTTTTTCATTTGCTCCATTTCCTGCTTGGTATAGTTTCTCTGTAGGCTTTGTTATGCTTATTAAGGAAAATTCAAGGAGATAGATAGAACCACTCTCATAGAATTTTTAGATTCATTTCTCTATTACTATTATCTTTACTGTTTTGTACTTTAAATTTATTTAAAAATCATGCATCTCATAGTATCAAAAAATCTGAACCATAATGATGCTGGGGGTTTTTTGATAGAAGAGTAATTTTTTTCATGGTAACTTACTATATATAATATTTTATTTTACATGATACTAATTTCCTGTGGTGCAGCTAGTTTTACAACTATTTATGTGCTTGTATCTGCTTTATTTTTGAAGGTCTAACCCACCTCATTACTATGGATTTACACCAGAAGGAAATTCAGGGTTTCTTTAATATTCCTGTGGATAATTTAAGAGCATCTCCCTTTCTATTACAATATATTCAAGAAGAGGTGAGCCAACTTGAACTTTTTATTTTAATATTCTGGTAAAGGTATAGTTCTATTTCTTTGAGGTGTCCCTAAAGAATTAAAATTTGTTGTATCCTGTTTAGCGATCTATTGTGGTTTACAAATGCATTTCTGTATTTTAAATGTTTTAATAAGTAATTTATCTCTTTTACTCATCTCTTAAAATTGCCTTTTCTTTTGGACCTCAAGTACCTAGAATTGGACTAGTCATTTATCATAAAAGATAAGTTAGTCTCATCATTTGTCCAAGTGTGGTCTTGGCTCATATGAATATCTCCATCTCTCCATTCTGTCTCTGTTCAGAGACAGAGTAGTTGACACCCATGATCCTAATTCCATCACCCAACAAGAAAACAAAAATTAGCTTGGTGCAGTGGCACACATCTGTAATCCCAGCAAGTTCTAGGCCTTGGCAACTCATCCAGACCCTGTCTCAAAATTTTATAAAAGGGGATGTAGCTTGGTGGTAAATCACCCATGGGTTAAATCCTCAGTACAAAAGAGAGAGAGAGAGAGAGGAGATAACCATCCCAGTAGTTCACATCTGCTGATGTGATCCTTCTCTGCCCCATCTCACTACCTCCTCCCACCCAGGGCCCCGAATCTCCTGTCATTTTTCCTTGAATTTTCTTTTTAGATAGTTTTAGTTCGTATATCTAATGCTAAATTATATATGTAGGTTTACATTTTTAACTTTTTTTTTAAAGAGAGAGAGAGAATTTTAATATTTATTTTTTAGTTATCAGCAGACACAACATCTTTGTTTTGTATGTGGTGCTGAGGATCGAACCCAGGCCGCATGCATACCAGGCGAGCGTGCTACCGCTTGAGCCACATCCCTAGCCCCACATTTTTAACTTTTGACAAGAAGAAACTGTAATCTTTTGAGTATTTCACTTGGTGTTATGTCGTAAGAAGTATGTACACAACTGGAACTCATCCCTGTTGTTGTACATGCAGTTATCCATTTGACTACTGAGAAGTGCTCTTTGTGCAGCTGAATCTCAGCCTACTTAATCTTTTCCATGAGTTGTTTGTAGGCTTTCCCTATCATAATAGCTCTCCTGTGAACATGCTCAACGTCTCCAGTGGTACACAAGCCACCTTGTATCTTAGTGAAATTTCAAAATTGCATGTTGTGTGAATATTTGATTTTTCCAGAGCAGTTGTGCCAACTTATGTTCCCACTAGCAATGAAATCAAAATCCTGTGGATCCATCTTTGCTTCAGTGCTTACGCTACCAAATTTTAAACTCTTGTTAGTTGAATACCTGTGATATGGTATCCTGTCACTTTGATGGATGGATCTGATGACTATTGAGGTTGAACAAATATATCTTCAGATATTTTTCCTCCTCACTGAAAATGTGTTACATCCCTTCTTCTATTTAATAGTGGTTTCATTTGTGTGCTTCTTACTGAGTTGTAGGCATTCTTTGTTTCATTCTTGATTTGTTGGTATTTATTTCCCTTAGATTTCTCAGTTTATAACTTATCCATCTTTTAGTTGTGTTTGGGGAATGTTGGAAGCAAACATATTAAGTATTTGTCTCACAAAGCGAATTTCACACAACATAAAATTAACCATTTAAACATAAAAATAAGTAGCATTTAGTTCATTCACAATGTTGAGCAGCCACTATTTCTATCTAGTCCCAGTTCTTCATCACCCCAGAACACCCTGAACCCATTAAGTAACCCCATTCCACCTACCCACCCCTTTGCCCCCGTTGCCTGGCAACCACTAATCTGCTTCCTGTCTCCAGGGATTTGCTTGTTCTAGAGATTTCATATAAATGGAATTATAGAGTTTATCCTCTTGTCTGGCTTCTTTCACTTAACCAGGAATATATGGTGGTTCTTACCATTTATTTCTGATTATTTTTTGGTTATAGCCATCTTGGTGGGTGTGAAGTGATAATTGTGATTTTTATTTGCATCCCCTAAAAAGTAATGCCATTGAACTTGGTGAATACCAGACTCTATATTGGGTAGAAGATGTTCAAGTATTTCCCCCCATTCTGCAGATTGCCTCACTTTCTTGATAGTGTCCCTTGATGCACAAAAGTTTATAATTTTGATAAAGTTTGTTTAACTATTTTTTATTGATCTATATTTTTTCCCTCCAATACTAGGATCAAATTTATGGCCTTTGTTTGTTTTTTGAGACAAAGTCTCACTATGTTGCCCAGGCTGGTAGTCTCGAACTCCTAGACCCAAGCAATCTATCCTCTTGCCTTGGCCTCCCCAGTACTGGGACTGTAGTCGTGTGGACTGTAGGCATATGTCCAGGTTTTATTATTAGTTATGTTTTTGTTGTCTTATCTTTAAAAAATATATACTGTCAATCCAAGGTTATCAAGATATGCCGCAGTCTGGCTGGGTACAAAATCACGAGCCACTCATAGCTTTGTAGATTCAAACAGCAATTCTTTATTCCCGAACTCACACCGGCACTCTACACACGTTCTGGGCCCAAATCACGTTCTGGGCAAAATCCCAAATACTCTCTCAATCCTGCGAGAACTCAACGGGAACTGAAGGAGCAGGTGCGCCTGAGGCAGCAGGATACGCCCTATTCCCAGCAGGGTACACCTTAAACCTGGAACCGCCCTAAACCCGGATTGTCCTAAACCGGGAACGCCCTAAACCCCTGATCCGCCCTAAACCCGGATCCGCCCTGGTCCTTGAGCAAGGTCACCTTACATGCAATGTCACTGCAAATGACCTGGGTCATGCCATGCGTCATTCTTACTTAGCAATGGCCCTCAGCAAAGATATGTCCCTGTTTTCTAAACATCTCACAGTTGTAGCTCTTCGGTGTAAGTCTTAATCCATTTTGAGTTATTCTTCATATATGTTGTAAGGTGGGCGTTCACACTCATTCTTTTGTATGTGGATATCCAATTGTCCATCACCATTTATTAAAAATTATTCTTCTGCCCACTGAATGGCTTTAGTACCTTATTGTCAAAAATCAATTGACCATAGATGTTTGGTTTATCTGTGAACTCTGAAGTTGGTCTTTATGTTTCTCTTTTGCCAATACCATGCTCAGTTTTAATTCAAATTGGGAATTATGAGTTCTCCAATTTTGTTCTTTTTTAAGATTGTTTTGTCTCTTTGAAGCTTGTGACTCCATATAAATTTGAGAACAACTTTTCTATTTATGCAAATTAGCTTTTCTGTTTATCTCAATTTTTTTTTAATGTTGAATTCATTTATTTATTCCAGGCAATATTAACAGGCCATTATTTCCCTGGAAAATTCTAACTGATCCAGTTGAATGACTCAAGGATTGAAAATAAACTACTAATTCTTGTTCCATACCAATCTGTTTCAGAAACATGTTGAGTTTTATTCAAGTATTCATCCGCAAAAATCAGGTTTGATTACCTGAATATTAGAATCACTGTCAATGAAATGTTCTTTGTTTCCAAAATATTTTATAAAAGAGCTTTAAATTCTTCATTTGGGTTACTGAAAGTAGGAAAACCAGAGGTGAAGCTCATGGAGACAGCACCAGAATACCTGCAACGAACTATGGTTTTCTTTTGTCTTAACCCTGTCAACCCACCTCTCTCCCAGCCCAGATTAAAACAAAGCAGAAGCAGTTATATTTTGAACAGGTTATGACCAGAAAAATTCTATATAGAATAATTTTTCTAAAATCAACTTTACCTTTACTTCAAAGGGGAATGAAGGGAAGGGAGGGAGGGTGGGAATGGGAAAGACAGTAGAATGAATCAGACATAACTTTCCTATGTGCATACATGAGTATATGACCAGTGTAATGCCATATCACGTACAATCACAAGAATAGGAAGTTATACTCCATGTATGTATGATACGTCAAAATACACTCTACTGTCATGTATATCTAAAAATCACAAATAAAATAAATAAATAAATAAATAAATACATAAATAAAATACATTGCCTTCACTTTGTAATTCACAATAGAGCTTCAAAACTTTCCCTACCCACCTTTCTCCACTGGATTCTTCCTATCTAAATGTATTTTAACACCATTAGTTCTAGACTGTAATACAGAATCCATGCATGACCTCACCTCCAGTATTACATCTGTTATTGAATTAAATTGGAGAGGAGATGTGAAGAATCTCCAAGAAGACAAAGTCATTTAGGCCTCATGGTGACTTAACCTTGCTTGATTTGCAATCATAAGCCATATCTCAAATTTTGATGGGGATTGTATTAAATCTGTGAATCATTTTGGACAGTATTGCCATCTTAATATTTAATCTTCTACCTATGAATACAACATTTCTTTCCGTGTATTTAGATATCAGTTTCTTCAGTGTACAAATCTTTCACTTTCTAGCCTAAGTTAAATTTATTCCCAAGTTTGTTAGTTTTTGGATGTTACTGCAAGTAGAATTTTGTTTGTTTGTTGGAGTGTCCATTGGTGGAATTTAGGAACACTACTGATACTTGCATGTTGCTCTTGTACCCTGCAATTCTGCAACATTCATTTTTTAGCTATAGTAGTTTGTTGTGGGTTTTCAGGGGGTCGAGGTTGTATTCTTTATTGTTCCTGCGTATGAGAACAGGTCACTTACAAATGGAATTAGTTTGACCTCTTCCTTTCCAATTTGAGTTTTTTTCATTTCCTTTTCAAGCCTGATATTTCCAGGTAGAATTTTCAGTGCATTTTAAACACAAGTAGTGAAAGTGTTATTCTTGTTTCAATCATGAACTTAAGGGTAAACGCTTTCACTCACCATTAAGTCTGATGTTGGCTATGGGTTTTTCATAAATACTCCTTATCATATCAGGTAAATTCCCTGCAATTCCTGGTTTTTCTGAGTCTTCTATCATGAAAAGGTATTGGATTTATCAAATGCTTTTTCTGTATTGAAATAATTGTACGTTTTCCTCCTTTATTAATTCTGTTTGTGTGTGTGTGTGTGTGTGTGTGTGTGCGCGCGCGCACCGAGAATTCCTTTATTTTATTAATGTAGTGTATTGAATTTATTTTTCTCAAGTTGAACCACCCTTTCATTATTGGGTAAATCAGATTTGTGCAATTTTATTAGTCATATATGTTATTCTTTGACATAAGAGCACTTTGTGACTTTTTACATAAAGAAGCCTTTTAAATTTTGGTTTGTATTGTACTTAGATTTTTATTTTAGGAACTCTTTGTCTCACATGAATTATTTCTTTCTTCAGTAACTTTTCCAAATAACTTCCTTTTACAATACTATACTTAAAAGACAGCAGTTTATTGACCTCAAAAAAAAAAACTTTTTCTGGTAAGATTTGAGGCCTTCCCTACATTCCAACTATCAGTTTAGGCCCTCATAGTGAAAATGACTCAAAAATTTTGGAAAGAGAAAAATCTGTAATAATTACTTATTTTATTTCATGTTATATAACCCCAAAAAATTAAAGTGCTAATTCAGAAGATAATATAGACTATAATTTCTTCTCTTCCCCCATTTGTTTGTTGGTTTATTTTTGAGATGGGGTCTTGCTATGTTTCCCAGGCTGGTCCCAAACTCCTAGGCTCAAATAACTGATCTTCCTGCCTCATCCTCCTGGATAGCTGGAACCACAGGTGTGCATCACTATCCCTGCTATGACTTGTTTTTTGTTCTTTCTCATTACAACTGTTCCTCCTTCAAATGTATGATTTCCTGTGTAACCTTGGAAGAGACAATAGGCATGTTTTGATTAGAGTCCTTTTATTTGTTTTACTAATGGTTTCCTTGGTTGTTATATCTTCTCTAGGGTGGGTTTTTGCTAGTTGATGATGTTTGATGAGACAAGGAAATACATGAGATCATTTCAAATGAATTCCAAAAAAATAAAGAAGTGCCCAAGTGAAAATATGTTTTTCTGCCTTCCTCCCTGAGAACACAGGAAGAGCTAGGCTTTCCTGTGGATGCACTGATCCATATGCTCATGACAAATGCACCTGTGTATCCTTAAGTGAATCAATTTTTTGTTCATTTACAAAGTTTCTCATATGGTAGGCATCATACAGTGTGTTAGGCGTTATTACTGCTGATATTAAAACTGACTGGTAAATTGTGAGAACAAGAAAACACTGGAAGCCAGGCACAGTGGTGCACGCTATAATCCTAGCAACATAGGGGACAAAGATAGGAGGATCACAAATTCTTGACAAGCTTGGGCAACTTAGACCCTGTCTTAAAAATGAAAAGATCTGGAAGTAACTCAATGGTAAAGCTCCTCTGGGTTCAATCTCCAGTACTACCAAAAAAAAAAAAAGAAAGGAAAGGAAAGGAAAACCATGGGGAGAACATAATTTGAAAATACTGCTAAGTTGAAGTTAGAAACAAACTGCAACTTATTTTCAAAACAGTTTATAAACTGGGCGTGCACACGTGTAATCCCAGCTGCTTGAGAGGCTGAGACAGGAGGATCTCAAGTTCAAAGCCAACCTTAGTAACAGTGAGGCGCTAAACTATTAAGACCCTGTCTCTAAATAAAATACAAAATAGGATTGGGGATGTGGCTCAGTGGTGGAGAGCCCCTGAGTTCAATCCCTGATACAAAAAAAAAAAATTATCTTCTATGCACTTAGACCTTGAAAATGGGTACATCTTTGACTTTAATCATCACTACATCACTAGCACATATTACATCAGTTTTCAACATTAAAAAGATTTCAGGTAGGGACCATAGCACATGCCTGTAATTCCAGCAGTTTGGGAGACTGAGGCAGGAAGATTGCATCATGATGATGTTTGATGAGACAAGGTCAACCTTGACAACAAGTCTCACACTTGCTTCAGAATAAAAAATAGAAAAAAGGGCTGGGGACATAGCTCAGTGGTGAAGTTCCCATGAGTTTAGTCCCTCAGGAACCCCACCATAAGTGGGGTTGATACTTTAATTGGTTTTGTTAGTTTGCTTTTGGTTTTAGGCTCTTATTAAAATAGTACAGGGCTGATTTTCCTTTCCAAAATTGGTTCATTCGGCATGTAGTGACTACAATATGTTGAATAGTCATTTCTGGACCACAGTAATTTGAAATTTGACAGTTAACTTGGATTTGAATTGAGTGACTATCCTACTTGTACTGTGAAACTGCATGTAATTGGGAATCATGAGAGGATTTTCTGTTGACTTTATAGAATCCTCTTTATATCAGTTATTTGTCGGTGTAAATATGTGAGCTAATCACTGATTATCCTATTTTTCTCTTAAAAGGAATCTCTGAGTCTCACACCTTAGTAGGTCGGCATTCCTTCAGTTTCCAAAAAAGACTTTGTTTTGAACTTCTCTTTTTGCAAAACTTCCAAGGAATCATAGGACAGTTTGAGTCTTTAGGAACCTTCTTTTTCACTTACTGTCAGCATGACCTCTTAGAGACATGGTGGTAATCCCCAAACTCTTGTCTACCACAGATCCCAGATTACAGGAATGCAGTCATCGTGGCCAAGTCTCCAGCCTCGGCCAAGAGGTAGGTGGGACCTCATACCTGTCCTTGGTTCAGCTTCTGAGGATGGTTCTGATCAACTCCCAGGAGTTCCCAACCAGATGTCAGTAGTACCCCTAGAAACCCTTCTTTCTCTTCCATGTACTGATTTTAAAGATTATCCTGCCAACTCAGTTTCTCCACCCCACCCCCCCCATCCCAGCCTGTGACTGCCAGTCATATTTCTTGAGCAAAGCCATCCAGGTTCTGGGGAATACTAATTAGCACCTCCTTCCCTTCCAGATGGGCAAGCACTTATGGGTCTTTAAGTCTGCCACTTAAAATACTGGTGAATATACCTTGTGGTTGTTTGCTGCCTCTTATTCAAAGAACTAAGTGATTTATTAACAGAAATTTATCCAGTTGAGAGGCCACTTATTTGCACATGTTAAAAGGTAACATTTTAAGAAACAAACACCCTGAGCTATACAGAGTGGGCAGCCCCGAGTCTGTACTGAGTTATGTTTAGCCTGCAGTAAGTGCCGAGTCAGGGATACAGTACTTAAAATTGGATTTTGGATGACAGAATTTCATGTGGCATTATTTTCTAGAGAAGCCAGTCCATTGGAGAGGGAAAGAACAAAAGCACAGGTAGGAATAAAGGCTTTTTTCCTTTAAAAAAAAAAAAAGGTCTTCTAAAATGATTTTCCAATTGAATATCTTATCTCTGATATATCTTATCTATTGAGTCCTGTGGCGTGATAGAAGACATAAAGTACCTCCACACTGGGCCCAGGTGCTGTTAATATTAAAGAATGAGTGTGGTTCTTAGTAAGCCATGATTTCGTAAATCTTACAGATAAGTTGTTTGATATTATCAATTAAGCCTGACAGTGTATACACTTAGTATATTTAAAAAAAAATAAATTGGTGTTGGGCCAAAACGATTATGAGACCCCGTTCTATGGCCTGCCTCCTAACCATATCCAGGCCTGTGTCACCGCCCCACATACCTTCTGTAAGCTTTATCATTGGGTCTTTTCTTGTCCATTTGATTAAGTTGTAGGAAATCTTGATGCATTTCAGAATATAAACATTTCAAACAGCTTTTCTAAACATTTGTTTAAAGGCTGATTTTTATTTATTTTTCTTTGATTTTCATGCTTCTGAGAAACATATGATATATAATTGTCCCTTGGTATCTGCAGGCGATTAGTTCCAGGACACCCTTTTGATACGAAAATCCACAGATGCTCAAGTTCCTTATGTGAAATGGCATAGTATTTGAATACGACCTATGCTACATCCTCCTGTATTCTTTAAATTATGTCTGAATTTCATATGGTTAAAACTTAATACAATGTAAATGCTATGTAAATAGTTAAAATAAATGACAAGAAAAAGTCTGCATGTTCAGTACACATGCATTTTTTTTTTCCTCAAATGTTTTCAGTCCTTGATTGAGTCCATGGATGTGGATGCAGAACCTGTGGATAAAGAGGGCGTACAGTAACCATTTTGAAGGTTACAGTTTGCTGGCATTTGATGCATTTACATGTTGTGCAACCACCACCTGCCTCCAATTATAAAACTTTTTCATCATCCCACAAAAACACCTTGTGCCCATTACACAATTATTCCCTGCCCGTACTTCCCTCCATCTCTGCCTGTTTCGATTTGCCTGTTCTGAATATTTCATAAATGGAATCTCAGTGCGTGGCCCTCTGGGACTGGCTTGTTTGACTCAGCATCTGTCCTCAAGGCTTATCCACGTGGCCTGTGTCAGTGTTGCAGGCCTGATTTCCTTCATGGTATTCACAAGTCTGGGAGAGTTCCTGCTAAATGCTTTTCTGCCAAGCATCTGGTGGCTGCTGGGGACAGCAGCTATCAGTTCAGTTGAAGTCAAAACAGCTTTTTAATTTAATGTTTGTTTTTTGGTGCTGGGGATAGAACCCAGGGCTTCCAGCATGCTAAGCACACACTCTACCACTAACCTACCACTAACTCCCAGTCACAGGTTATTTTTTTTAACTCCTAAAATTATTTTTTTATATATTTTCCAGTTCTTTGCTGACACCTATTACTTTGCATAGGCTTTCTGATTTTTCCATTGCTTTTAAGCATGTCATAATTATTCTTTGTCGTGTTTGTGTGTTTGTGTGTGTGTGTATATGTGGTGCTGGGGATTGAACCCAGGGCCTTGTGCATGGGAGGCAAGAATTCTACCAACTGAGCTATACCCCAGCCCCTGTCATATTCTTTTGATGGAAGCTTTAAATTGTCATCATATAATTATAGCCTGTTGACTACTCTTGGTGTTAGCATGTGTTAGTTAATTGGCTGATTTCACTCATGTTGAGATTTTCCTGACTTCTGGTGTGAGTGATTTTCTTTTAAAACCTGGATATTTGCATCTGTCTTTATGTCTGGATCTTTTGTAAAACCTGATTTTTGCTGATCTCTAATTGACTCTGGTAGAGAAAATGGTGGGGGAGGTTATGGGGCTTGTTACTGGGTTGAGGAGAGAAGTTGAGGTTTCCCACCTGACCAGACAGATTGGGAGGGCCATTCTCCGCTGCTGGGCACTCATTACCCTGAGGGGGATGCCAGTCTCCATGAACTTCTCCTAAGCCAGAGCACTGAGACACAGGCTGCAGATTATTCTGTGGTGTTTGGCTAGAACGAGGACCTTCCACAGGTAGTCTCACTCACCAGGCTGCCCTTTTCTTAGTCCTCTGGCTGGAGAGTGGACTTTGGTTGGGGCTTCTGTGGTCTTTTGTTTGAAGAGCCACTTTTAAGTGAAGGAGGAGCTAATCTGTGTGGTACCAAACTTTCCTGCAGAGGCTGCCATTGTATTTGACTGAAGTTTTTTTCTCTAAGAATTTCTTTTAAAACTGGCTTGAATTTTTTTGCAGGAAGGGATTTAAAGTTAGATGAATACTAAATATATTTGTTCTTTTTTTTTTTTTTTTTTTAACATTGCTGGGGATTTAACCCAGAGCCTTGCATATATTAAGCAAGTGCTCCACCAGTTAGCCACATCCCCAGCCCCTGAACACTAAACCTTAAATTTTGGGATATTTAAAAATTTTTGGTAAATTTCTTCATTTGACTCACTTTTCCTAAATACAATTATTCTATACACACACACACACACACACACACTTTTATATTGATTATGTGGTACAGACCTGCTTCCATGAAGTCTTTAACATCCTTTTCTTAGAAATATAAATCAGATTCCTCATGGGTAGGACCAGACCAATCGATATTTACTTATATGCAGTTGAGATTTTTTTAATACCACGGAAAGGTTAAACTACATGTGCTATGGTAAAAATGTTATGCTTTCTACTGAAAGAAGCAAAATTTAACTTTATCTTGAAGTAGAATGATTTAAGCCTGAAGTTAATTCCTTGACTTAACACTGTAACCAAGCTTTCTTTAGTGCACATAGGAAACCTGACAGAGGTGAGATTTCTGTCCCTCTAGAGAACAGGATTTTGCATTTTCCAGGGCTTTGCTCTTCATGTGTCATGGAAATGCCTTGGATGTGTCTTGTGTTGATAATACTGATGAGAATTTGGTATAATCTACATTTTTTCTTTTTTGTTTTTAGCTATTCTTGTAAACTGTTAGATAAGAGCATGTTTTGAATTTTTGGTGTTGGAAAACCAAAACTGGGAGAACTCATTGTGTCCTTAAGACGTGAATATTTGTTGTGTACTAGGTTGTTGGGGTTGGAAGACAAAATGAAACCCAGTATTATGCTCAGGAATCTGGCCAGTTGGGGAGGTGGACATGCTGTGGCTGGGGACCTAATGAAGCAGGGCACAAGGTAGTGAGGAGGAGGACATAGGTTAAGAGAAAAAATATAGAACATTATATGTCATGGTAAGACTAATTTTTTTAAGGAAAAATGGGGTTGGCTACATTGATATCAAACCAACTAGAGCAAAGAATATAGCTGGGGACAAAGAACATCTTTTCATAATGAAAAAGGGCTTATTTGTTCAAGAATTTGTGATAATCCTAAACATTATGAACTGGGAACATAGCCTCAAATGTATGAAGCCGACCTCAATAACTGCAAGGAGAAATTTATTTGTCCAAGATGATCATTAGCGATTCCATTATTCCTCTGACAATAGTAAATAAAACAAGTAGACAATCAGTGAGGCTGCAGAGGACTTGAAAGATCCTGTCAACCAGGGGGGCTCTACTCCACAGTTTAGAACACTCCATCCAGGGACGCAGAAGATCCATTCTTTTTGAGCACACATATATTACTAAGGCCAATATTGGGACATGAAAAACAGCTTCAAATTAGTAATGATTTAAGACATACAAAATAATTTCTGTGGCCACACTGGAATTAAGAATAATTCTAATAATAGAAGTCTTGAGTATGTGGTAACTAACTCACACACTTCTAGATAACACATGGGTTGAAGAAGAAATCAAGAAGGAAATCAGAAAGTATTTAGAACTGAATGAAAATGAAAACACAGCACATCAAAATTTGTGATTAAAACTCTACTTAGGGAGAAATTTGTAGGACTAAACACTTGTAATAGAAAAGAAGATCTCAAATCAGTGATCTCAGCTTGTACCTTAAGAGACTTTCTAGAAAAAGAAAAGCAAATAAAAAACAAAATAAGAGGGGCTTGGGATCTAGTTCAGTGGTAGCATGCAAGACCCTGGTTTCCATCCTCAGCACCCAAGAAGAAATAGTAGAGGGAAAAAAAAACAAAGTCAGCATAAGAAAGAAAATAATAAAATTAAAGCACAAATCAGTAAAATAGAAAATAAACAGTAGAGAAAAGCAATGAAACCTGAAAGCCAGTTATTTGAGAGTAAAATTGATGAGACCTTTTCCAGTCAGTCAGGAGAAAGAATAAAGATTACCAGTACTGGGAATGAGAGATACCACAAACTACAGGTATTAAAAGGATAATAAGAGAATACTATATTAAATTTATTCCAGTAAATCTGCAACTTAGGTGAAATGGACAAATTGCTTGAAAACTACCAAAACCTTCTCAAGAAGAACCAGGTAACGTGAATAGCCTATACTTACTGAGGAAAGTGAAGTGAAAACCTTTACAAAGAAAATTCCTTTTTTGCCTTTTTGGAGATGCAGCCCAGTACACAATTGCTCTGCCACTGAGCTACACCCCCAGACCCCCAAAAGAGAAAATTCTGAGGCCCAGATTTCAGTGGTGAATTCTACCAATCACTTAAGAAAGAAAGAATACTAATTCTACGTGAACTGTTACAGAAGATGAAAGATTCCAGCTCATTCTTTGAGGCCATCATTACCCTGATAGGAAAACTAGACACAGACATACAAGAAAAGAAAACTACAGATTGATATCCTTATGACCATAGTTGTAAAAATCCTAAGCAACGTTTTAGCAAACTGAATCCAACAATATATAAAAGGTCAGTGCATCCTAACCATTTGAAGTTCATCCCAGGAACATAAGGTTAGATTAACATTTTTAAAAATTCAATAAATGTAGTTCACCATGTTAACAAACTAAAAAAGATAAACTGCATCATTATCTTAGTAGACTCAAAAAGCTTTTGGCATAATTCAACTCTATTTGAATGGGATAATTAAGTTCTATTCCTGATGAAAACTTTTAAGAGAATCTGAAAAACTGACGGCCAGCATCACACTTACTACTGAAAGATTGATCAATTTTCCCCTAAGATCAAGAATGAGGCAAGATGTCTATGATTTGCGGTTTGCTGTTACTCTTTTTTCTTTTATTTTTTTTTTTTTGGGGGGGGGGCAGTGGGCTAGGTAACAGGGATTGAATCCAAGGACCTCATGTACACTAGGCAAGTGCTGTACTACTAAGCTACATCTCCACTTCCTAGGCAATTATATTTTTGGATATGACACCAAAAACTCAGTTCGTGAGAGAAAAAAGTTGGTCATATCTTAGAGTATCCTAGTATATCCTAGAGTGTATGTTAACATAAGCAAAAAGTTTTCATTTTAAAAAGCTATTCACCATAGTGTTATATTTCACGCAAAATAGGTGGTTTAGCGGAGGACAGAGCATGGTAAATTATGTTGGGTCAGTAGAGCTAATTATACCAACAAACAACCTGTTAAAAAAAACTGGCAAGGGATAAACAAATTTTTTAGCAAAAAATATATATGGATGGCAGGTAAGAACATGACAAGATGCTGAATGCCATTAGGAAAATCCAAATTAAACCAGCATGATGTACCACCACACACTTTTGGAATGGATTATATTAAATGACTGGCCATATCAAGTGTTGCTGAGGATGTGGAGGAACTGGAACTCTCAATACTGCTCATGGGAATGTAATATGGTATAACTACTTTGGAAAACAGGTTGGCCATCTTTCGAAGAGTTAAATATATTGTTACTATGTGTTCCAGCCATTCCTTTCTTAGGTATTTACCCAAGAGAAATGAAAGCATATGCCTATACAGAGGTCAACCCATGAATGTTCTTAGCAGCTTCATTTGCTAAAACAGCTGGAAGCAACCCAAAATCTATCACAAAGTAAATGGTTAAGCTGCAATATATTCATACAGTGGAGTATTACTCGGCATTGAAAATAAGGAGTGAACTCTTGATAAAGACAGTATAACATTATGTTAAGTGAAAGAAGTCAGACAACAGAATACATACTGCGGAATTACAAAGAAACACAAGAATATGCTCTACAGTGATGTAGAGTTCATTGTCTTCAGTGTGCTAATGCTTCTGTGGGCGTACATATATCAACACTTATGAGATTGTGCACTTTAAAAGTGCAGTTTCTCATATCTCCATCATACTTCATAAATCTATTTAAAAATTAATGCATAATACTTTGACAAATATTTGATGTGCTATGTCTCATGTGGTTTTGAAAGGAAGGTAAGTAGCATGAGTAGTGACAGGAGAGGAACTGAGGCTGAGAGGCAATTACCTAACATAATCAGGCTGTCTTAGTGATTGATTGCAGGTAAGACCAGGCTGCCACCCACCATTTGTGCCTACAGCCAGAGGGGCACATCTGTTATGGTCTCTCCATACTTAATCCTGCATTCAGATATTCTGGAGGTTATTTTATTCTCTTTTTATCATTATTCCTTTGAAAACTGCATCTAACTTGTGTCCTCAGGATGCCCCCCCCCCCCAATACATGGGCAAAGAACAGGTGCTACATGAGTTTTGATTTTGCATCTAATGCTTTTCCTCAGGGCACAGTCTTTTGCTGAGCGCCTCCGCCTGGGAATCGCTGTGATTCATGGAGAAGCACAGGATGCTGAGTCAGACTTGGTTGATGGACGGCACTCCCCACCCATGGTCAGGAGTGTGGCTGCCATCCACCCCAGCTTAGAGATCCCCAGTAAGTGCTGCAGCATCTCTTTGTCACTTTCCCCTGATTGTATAGCTAACTGAAGTGTGCTATTTGTTTGTTGTTTTTTAATGTGAACTTTTCTTTTTGTTTTTTGGATTGGCATAAAAGCTGATTCATGCCTTTCCTGGCTTCACTATAATGATGCACTTTTGCAGGCCTGAGTAGTAGAGCCCTCTAAAAGCAGTTTATCCTGTCATTGCAAGGCCTAGGAAGATGTTCAAACTCTTTAAACTCCATGTGGTACTTTAGGAAATTTCATTCATTCATTCAGCAGTATACCTTAGAGTGTACTTTAATGAAAGTGAAAAGCTTATTATTACATAAAAGTTATTCACCACAGTATTATATTTTATGCAAAATTTTGGACATGTTTAATTGATCTAGCAGAGGATAGGGCTTAATAAATTATGTTGTGTCGGTGTGGCTAATTATGCAGCCTGTGAAATAATCAATTCCACCTGGAAACAAGGAAATCTGAGCAATGTAAGTGAATAAGGCAGCATACAAGATTGTATATCGACCCATCTTAGCTCAGGCTGCTGTAACAAAATGAATCAGGAGGGATGCAGCCATGAGAGCACACCATTTCACCTTCAACCCCCACCCCACCCCTGAAATTTACAGCCACCTCATTGCAAAATACAATGCATCCCATCCATGGTGCCCAGTGTCGACTCCAGTTAAATCTTAGCTTAGTTTTGGCATTAAGTCCCCAAGTCTCACGCAAAATCACTTACTCAAATATGAATGGGAGTCATCTGAAGCAAATTTCACTCCAGATGTGAACCTGCAAAGTTAAGCAGGTCATAGGTTTCCAAGCGTAGTGGTGGGACAGACTTAAGCTGCACATTTCCCTTCCAAAAAGAAGAAACAGACGAGAGAAGGAACAGGTCCCGACCAAGCCCAAAACCCAACAGGGTAAGCATCATTAAATCTTAAGTCTCCAGAACAATCTTTTCTGACTCCATGTGCCACCTTCCTGACACACTGTGTCTGGACTGGGCCTGCAAGGCCCTGGGAGGCCCCACTCCCACATCCTTGCTGGGTGGCCCCTCATGGAGTGTTTCTCCCATGTCGCCCGCTTCTCAGGCTCAAGCTGCATGCTGGTGGCTCTAGCAGTCTGGGGTCTCAGGGGCAGCCCTGCCCCCATGACTCCACTGGGCATTGCCCTAGTATTGGCTCTCCATGGCAGCACCACCCCTGTACCTCTTTTCTGTCTGGGCCCCAAGGCTCTCCGGGGCATCCTTGTTATCTAGGTGGAGGCATCCACGCCTCGCAGCACATACCCTCTACAGCCATGGAGACGTACTGCACAGAGATGCCCCCGTGGTTTACTGCCCATGCCATCCAGAGGAGCGTCCTGAGCCACTGATAGGGCAGTCCAGCAGCACTGCTCCAGGATGTGGGCAGCAGAGCCTATAAATCATCCTGCCCCAAGGTGCTTGAGTTCCATTGTGTCATTGTGTCACACTGTTCATTCATCATTTCATAGAGACTTGAGTTGTTTCCACCTTTGGGAGGAAAGGCTGCCTTGTGCATTCATGTACAAGCGCCTGTAGGCACATAGCTTCCCTTGCTCTTGGTTTATGCTGAGGAATGGGACTGGTAATTAGTAATTCTGTGTTGAACTTTTGGGGGAACTCCCAGGGTACCATTAAAATGGTTAGGATTAGGGTTAGCAATGCACAAGGGTTTCAATATCTCTAATGCTTAGTGCTTATTTTCTGATTTTTTAAATTATTATTATCACTGTCGTAGTCAGTGTGAAATAGCATCTTATTGTGATTTTGGTTTGCTTTTCCCTCATGACTAATGATGTTACATACCTTCATGTTTTCAAGTATTTGTATCCTTTGTCCAATTTTTAATTGGGTTGTTACTCTTTTTTTTTTTTTAATTCTTTATTTATCCCAGTTGTTCTTTATGAAATTAGGGAAGTTCCCTTTTCTTCCTAGTGTGTGGGGAGTTTTTAATTATGAGACATTAACTTCTTGAAGACTTACTTTTTAATAATAAATACAACTTTGCTGTATGTATTTTATTCTGACCAGTGCTGATTCCTAAAGAAAAGCCCCCGATCACAGTCGTTGGTGACGTTGGAGGAAGGATTGCCATCATTGTGGTACGGAGACCTCTTTTATTATTATTATTAATTGGAATATGTACTATTGTTATGCTGTTGACTTATTAACTGTGCACATATATGTATGATGGTGCAGCCAAGTAAGTAAAGTACAAAACAAAGTTGATTATAACTGTTTTAAAACACACACTAGGAGCTGGGGATGTAGCTCAATGATAGAACACCTATTTAGCATGCAGGAAGCCCTGAGTTCCACTCACAGCGTCACACACAAACACATAAACAAAAACATATCGTTTTATATGTTATAAAACCAATGTACACAAAGGGTGTACTTACTGCCTGTGTGGATAGTTTTAAAAAGACTAGAACGAACACCTGGTTCTCACTGCTCCACTTGAGAGAGCCATGTAGCAAGGTGCCCTGGAATCCTTGCCTGGCCTTTCTCTAGCCTCTTTCTTCTCCCATTCTCAGGTTGTCACTAGCCTGAGAATCATCAGTCCTTGTCCTTGCTTATCTTTACAGTCTGCATAACAACGTGTATCCCTAAATGCCATATTATTTTGCTCTGCTTGTTGACATGACTTCAGTTGATGTCTCTGTATACTCTTTTGTCCAGCACTGTTTTTTGAGCTTCACCTGCCTACTGACGTGGAGTTGCACGTTCTTTTTTTCACTGCTGGATGGTGTTACAGCACTGAGCATACAGTTTTTTTTCTATTTCCAAATAATATTTGAACATTCTTGTACCTGTTTCTGAGTGCATCCATGTGTCAATTTCTAGGAGCCTGGGATTGAATTGATGAGCCTGCTGCATGCACACTTGGAACTTTACTAGTGCTGCCCAGTATTTCCAAAGTGGTCGCAACAATTTTCCCAGCTCCTCAAGGGGTACCCCGTGTCTTCCCCAGTTCTTGGTGATTTTGTTTGTTCCTTTTTCAAATTAAAAATTTATCTCCAGTACAGGGTAATAGCTCTCTGTTAATTTATTATTTAATTGGCAAGAGCTATAATAAATCACTCTGAAGTAATTATAGAGTCATAGGAAGTAGGGGAAAAAAACGTGCAGGGAGGTTCTTTGTACTCCTGAACCAGCTTCCTCTTCTTGCTGAATTATGATACAGTAACACAACCTGAAATTAACAGTACTATGAGGCACACAGCTCATTTTATTTATTTTTGTGGTGCTGTGGGTCAAACACAGCACCATTAGATAGCACCACTTTCATGTCCTGTGTGCACGCACGTGCACGTGTGTGTGTGTGTGTGTGTGTGTGTAACCACCACTGCAGTCAAGGTACAGAGCTATTCCATCGTCACAAAGTTCCTTGATGCCACCCCATCATGGTTGCACCTTCATCTTCTCCCATCTGATCCCTGACTCCTAGCTATCACTGATCTGTCCCCGCCTCTATAATTCTTATTTTAAGAATGTCATATGCATGAAATGTATAGTTTATAAACTTTTTTTGAGATTGATTTTATTTTTATTAACATGATTCCTTTGGGATCGCTCCAAGTCATTTTGTATTTTAATAATTTTTTCCTTTTTATTGCTAGGCAGTATTTCGTGATATGTAGGTATCATTGTTCAACTGCTTATTGAAGGACATTTGAGCTGATTTCAGTTTTCAGGCATTATAAATAAAACTGCTATGCACGTTCCTGTATGGGCTTCTCTGGGTTAATGCCCACAGTTGCATTTGCTGGTTTGCATGGTGGTTGCCAGTTTAGTCTCACAAGATACTGTTTTACCAAGAGAACTTTTAAGTGATATCTGTATTTTTTGATCATATTATTATCAGTCTACATCTGAAAAGAGTAATACATGTAAAATAAATACGTGAATATTTATTCAACTCTAGACAATGCTTGATACCATAAAAGAACTCCAGGAACCTGTGGTCTATACATTAGAAAGCATTTGATAGGATGTCTTATTATTAAAAACTGCAATCATCATTTGTTTTTCCCATTGTAAAAGCATATAAAAAAGCATATTTCTCATACGCTCAGTGAAGAAAATTTGGAAAATAAGGAAAAATGGCAAGGAAAAAACTGAGGGATAGAGGCACAGTTCCATTACCTTGAGTAAAAAGCATCTTCAAACAATTTCCCTCTGCGTTTAAAAAATCATCCAAGACACACCTCAAGCACCTGCACTGAAGAAAGGGTATGGCTCTGGCCAGTCACATACAGGGATGGAAACAGCCCTTTCCCCAATGAGCCTAGGTTGTCGAGACTGCAGCCCTGGAAATAATGAGTGCTGTTCAGGAGGCAGCTTGTGGTAGAGGCCTGGAGAGACATTGTGGGGCCTGGTGACATGACACCTGCATGTGTTAAAACTGAACGCGGAAGATCTGTCACATACACTTAGGCAGCCCCTTTCCTTTGGTTGTCTAGCCCACCCTTGCAAGTGTTCATATGCCCTTTGCTCCACCTGTGATTTGACAGGATGACATCATCGATGATGTCGACAGCTTTCTTGCTGCAGCAGAGACCCTGAAGGAAAGAGGTGCATATAAGATCTTCGTGATGGCGACTCATGGTTTGCTGTCTTCAGACGCACCCCGGCTGATTGAAGAGTCTGCCATTGATGAGGTAATGGGCCCTGGTTAATGTGGGTGCACTTGCCCGGGCATTGGCATCTCCAAAATCTGAGGCACAGAGAGTTGGTACAAGAGGATGCTCATTTGTGCTAAAAATGAATTTAAACATGGGTTAAAGTTGCATTTCATTGACTATAAGCAGCTTGAATACCACTTTTTTTAAAAAATCACAGCTTTGTGACATAAAATTTGCATATCATAGAATTCATTCACTTAAAGTATATAATCTGATGGTTTTTAGAGAATCCAAAATTGTGTAATGATTACCACAGAAGTGAGATCATACAGTATGTCATCACTTGAGATTAGCTTCTTTACTTAGCATAATATTTTCAAGGTTCATTCATTTTGTAGCATGGATCAATACTTGGTTCCTTTTTATGACTGAATAATATTCTGTGGTATGTGCTACATTTTGTTTCTCCATCAATTGCTGGAAACTTGAGTTCAGTTTGTACTTTTTTACTATTATGAACGATACTTCTATGAACCCTGATATGTAAGTTTTTGTGTGGATGTGTTTTCAGCTCTCCTGGGTACATATTCCTAGGAGAGAGATTGCTAGTTTATATGGTAACTTAATATGTAAACTTTTAAGGTGCTACTAGACAGGTTTCTAAAGCAGCTTAAGCAACTCACAGTCCTAACAGCAGTGAGGGGGCTCCAGTTTCTCCACATCCTCCCCAGCACTTGTTATCATCTGTGTTTTTAGCCATAACTATCCTAGTAGGTGTGAAGTTATCAAATCTTAACCCAAGAGACACGGATAGCTTCACGTTGATTGGAAAGCTTATTGAAAGGAGGGGAGACCACTCCACCCCCGTCCTGTTAAGTAGGACCTCACATATTTGAAAATGCATCACATTTTCAGATCAAGCCATGAAGCTGCTTAGCTTTTAGTTTTCAATTGTTTAGTGTTCTTTTCCTTTTCTGCAGTGCTGGGCATGGAACATAAGGCTCATACATGTCAAGCCTGCTCTCTTATCACTGAGCTACACCCCCAGCCCCAGAAGCTACTTGACTTTCTGATGCTCTTGGTTTTTCCTCTTGATTCTTAGGTGGTGGTTACCAATACAATTCCACATGAAATTCAGAAGCTTCAGTGTCCCAAGATCAAAACTGTGGATATCAGTATGATCCTCTCAGAAGCCATCCGTCGCATTCACAATGGAGAGTCTATGTCCTACCTTTTCAGAAACATAGGCTTAGATGACTAAAAGGCTGTCCTTTTTAAAACTCCCAAGGGCCAAACTGGAAGCACAGGCATGAATGCTGTGAGGACCCTTCTGGCTAGGGCTGGATGTACTTGACGGAACCCTGTGCTGCTGTTCCTCACCCCTCCCCCCACCCCTCCCCATGGATTCCTGGGAAGACAGACAAAACTTTTTATGTTGGGTTGGGTATTTGAGTTTTGGGAGCAATTTTTATAAAAGAAAAACTATTCTCCTCTTAAATAAGTTAAAATGTGGTTGTTTTTAGTGTAACTATTAAAAAAAACTTTGGAATAAGATTTTTAAGCCTACAAACAGCCTTTTTCCAAAGTTGTTTGAGCCAAGTGTCCAAAAATGTTCAAATAATTTACTCTGATACCTGCAATTGAAAAGCCAAAAAGATTATACTGTTGACTCAAGTAAATGATGTTTTTAGAAATGCTTTTATAGACAAGCATATGGAATATGTGGTTGTATTTATTTTCTGCAACAAAAGAAGGAATAAAAATATGTGTTTGTGTGTGTTTTTTAAAATTGTGTCTGGGCAGTTGTTCTATAACTAAAATAAAATGTAAGCAGAATATATGTGCTATGGATGCTGAAATGTTCATCAGCTTGTTAAGTTTTCTGCATAAACTTGCAGAAGGTGCAGTAGCCTCCTTGGAGGTAGGTAGCCTCTTAGCAGGGCAGTGCTCCCTATTCTGATGATTGATTGGAGACCCTGCAAGTTGTGATGTGAAATCACTTGACTGAAGCAGGAGAAGTTTGAATCTTAGGGCAAAATGTGATGGAGGGGGCATGAGCAGCCCTCTGCATCTGGCTTTCCTCCTTTACTAGAACATAACCATTCTTGCATCAGTATATGCCACTGCAGGCCCGGGGGGGGGGGGGGGGGGGGGGTGACATGCTCTGAGATAGGGGAGCATAACAAATGGTAAATAATGGGAACTTTGTCCATGTCAAGGGTCTACAGATTGTCTAATTTTAAAGTTTCAAGTTTAGAACTCCGACCTTCTCCCTTAGAGTATAGCAGACAGGCTTCTAAGGAATGCTGGGACCCCAGAGGTAGGCCAGTGGATGAGGATTTCCCTTAGGCTGCTCACTCAGTGGCACTCCCAGCCAATCCAGGGAGGAAGCATAGACTTTCTTACAAGAAAGAGAAACCTTTTTTTCTGCCTGTCTTACAATCTGGACTAAAATAGCAGTTGATTTAGCACAAAATTAAGATGAGTCACTGTTTTCCATAGTGGGGTTTCTCAGTGACCCTCAGAAAGCAGTAACTCAGGTTTGCCAGAGCAAGCCTGGAATCCCATGTGTGCAGAAGCACTGAAGACTTAGAAGCTGCCCTGAGCATGTGATGGTCACTCACCTCCTCCAACACCAAGTGGTGCCCACCTTGCCATTTTAGTAAAAAAATAAAAAGCCGTGGCACATGCCGCGTAGTCCCAGCAGCTCAGGAAGTTGAGGCAGGAGGATTGTGAGTTCAAAGCCAGTCTTAGCAATTTTTGTGAGACTGTCTCAAAAATAAAAAGGGCTGATGATGTGGCTCAGTAGTTAAGCGCCTCTGGGTTCTATCCCTGGTACCAACAACAACAAAAAAAGAGCTTGGAAAATGGTGTTTCAACCCCCCTAAGTTTTCAAATTCAGTTAATGATAGAGCCATTAACTTTGAAGAAGTGCCCTTGCCTTTATGAATATGTCCCTAGAAATTGAAAACCATGATCTTCACAAATAAATGGGATTTAAGAATACTACATTGGGATAATAGGAACATATCTCAATATTGTAAAAAGCTACCTATGCTAAGCTCAAGGCCAACATCATTCTAAATAGAGAAAGTTGAAAGCATTCCCTCTAAAACGTAGAACAAGACAGGGATGCCCTCTTTCACCACTTCTATTTAACATAGTCCTTGAAATTCTAGCCAGAGCAAATTTAAAGGGTAAAGATAGGAAAGAAGAACTCAAACTTTTTATCACTATTTGCTGATAACATGATTCTATACTTAGAGAATCCAAAAAATTCCACCAGAAAACTTCTAGAACTAATAAGTGAATTCAGCCAAGTTTCAGGATATAAAATCAATACCCATAAATCAAATGCAATTCTATATATCAACAATGAATCCTCTGAAGGAAAGACTAGGAAAATTACCCCATTGTAATAGCCTCAAAAAAAAAAAAAATAGCCTCTTCAACAAATGGTGCTGGGAAAACTGGAAATCCATATGTTGCAAAATGAAATCAACAAAACTGGTGAAAGACCTCTACAATGAAAACTATAGAACACTAAAGAAATTAAAGAAGACCTTAGAAGATAGATCTATCTCCCTTGTTCTTGGATAGGCTGAATTAATATTGTCAAAATGACCATACTACCAAAAGCACTATACAGATTTAATGCGATTCCAATCAAAATCCCAATGACAGGCTGGGGATGTGGCTCAAGTGGTAACCCGCTCGCCTGGCATGCGCAGGGCGCTGGGTTCAATCTTCGGCACCACATAAAAAAATAAAGATGTTGTGTCCACCGAAAAACTGAAAGAAAAATATTAAAAATTTTTCTCTCTCTCCCTTCTCTCTCTCCTCTCTCTCTCTCTCTTTCTCTTTCTCTCTCTCTCTCTCTCTCTCTCTTTAAAAAAAAAAATCCCAATGACATTCCTCATAGAAACAGAAAAAGCAATCATGAAATACATCTGGAAAAATAAGACTCAGAATAGCCAAAGCAATCCTTAGCAAGAAGAGTGAAGCAGGTTCCTTCACAATACCAGACCTTAAACTATGTATACTACATAGCAATAGTAACAATAATGGCATGGTATTGGCACCAAAATAGACTATTATAGACAATGATACAGAGTAGAGGACACAGAGACAAACCCACATAAATACAGTTATCTCATACTAGACAAAGGTGCCAAAAACATGCATTGGAGAAAAGATAGCCTCTTCAACAAATGGTGCTGGGAAAACTGGAAATCCATATGTAGCAAAATGAAATTAAACCCCACTCTCTCACCATGCACAAAACTTCACTCAAAGTGGATCAGAGGCCTAGGAATTAGACCAGAGACCCTGTGCCTAATAGAAGAAAAAGTAGGCCCAAATCTTCGTCATGTTAGATTAGGCCCCTACTTCCTCATCAAGACTCCTAAAGGGCAAGAAATAAAATCAAGAATCAATAAATAGGATGGATTCAGACTGAAAAGCTGCTTCTCAGCAATACGAAACAACCAGTAAGGTGAGGAGAGAGCCTACAGTATGGGAGCAAATTTTTACCACACACACATCAGATAGAGCACTAATCTCCAGGATATAGAAAGAACTCAAAAAATTTAACACTAAAAAAAAAAAAAAAAACCTGATCAATAAATGAGCCAAGGAACTGAACAGACACTTCTCAGAAGAAGATATACAATCAATCAACAAATATATGAAAATATGTTCAACATCTCTAGCAATTAGAGAAATGCAAATCAAAACTATTTCATCTCACTCCAGTCAGAATGGCAGCTATTAAGAATACAAGCAAGAATAAATGTTGGTGAGGCTATGGGGAAAAAGGCACACTCATACATTGCTGGTGGGACTGCAAATTTGTGCAACCAATCTGGAAAGCAATATAGAGATTACTTAGAAAACTTGGAATCGAAACTATTTGACCCAGCTATCCCACTCCTCGGTTTATACCCAAAGGAATTAAAGATTGCATACTACAGTGACTCAGCCACATCATTGCTTATAGCAGCACAATTCACAATAGCTAAACTGTGAAACCAACCTAGATGCCCTTCAGTAGATGAATGGATAAAGAAAATGTGATATATACACAATGGATTTTACTCAGCATTAAAAGAGAATAAATCATGGCATATGCAGGTAAATGAATGGAGTTGGAGAATATCATACCAAGTGAACCAAAAACCAACGGCCGAATGTTTTCACTGATAAGTGGATGCTGATCCATAGTGGGGGTGGCGGGGTAGCATGGGAGGAATGGAGGAATTTTGGATAGGGAAAAGGAGAGGGAGGAGTACGGAGGGGGAATGGGGGTAGGAAAGATGGTGGAATGAGATGGACATCATTACCCTAAGTACATGTATGAAGACACAAATGGTGTGACTGTACTTTGTGTACAACCAGAGAAATGAAAAACTGTGCCCTATTTGTGTACTGTAAATTGAAATGCATTCTGCTGTCATGTATAACAAATTAGATCAAGTAAATTAATTGGTTAATTTAGAAAAAAAAAAAAAGAACAATACATTGACAGCCACTTTGACCTCTGTGGCTCTAGTCATTAGTTTGTCATCCTCTCAATTAGTTAATTACATATGGAAACAGAGCTTTGGAAACTGGTGTCACAACCAGTGAGAGGAGCCAGCCAGTCTCACCAGGGTAACTAAAATGGGCCCGAAAAACTTCAGCAGTGAATGTCCCCTCTCCAGGTACTACCATGTTGGCTTTTCTCCACTTCTGCCCTGTGGATTCTGTCTCATCACTTTCTGTTACATATGAATGAGAAGGAAGTCACCATGTAGTCTAGCTTTGAAACTAGTGACAACACTTTACAATTGGCCTTAGGAACTTCCATGTGGGAATTAAGCCCAGTGGCCCGGGCCCATTCACATTGTCTAGCAAAAGGCAAGCATGGGCCGTGCTCTAGATGCCGTATGAGAGGAAGCGTGCTTTCAAACTCTTTCCAATGGGTTTCCTCTGCAGCTGTGTTCAATGGGGTGTTCTTCCATGTGTCCATGAAGAAAAGTCAGAATTTGCAGAATAGGGGCCGGGTTTTGTGATGCATGCCTGTAATTCCAGCAAGTCTGAGGCAGGAGGATTGCAAGTTCAAGGCCAGCCTGGGCAACTTGGAGAGATTCTAACTAAAAAAAAAAAAAAAAAAAAAGTGAAGCTATGGATGTCTCTCACTGCTCGAGCACCCCTGGGTTCAAGCCCCAGTACCTCAAAAAAAAAAAATTTGCAGAAGGGAAGTGAATGGAAAAAAATATGTGTAATGAGAAAATTTGTCTCTGGATAATGAACTTGTGGGTTAAACTGGGATTTAGAAAGATGTGAAGATGAATACCCAAAGGAACTCATACCACATATGGGTCACCAAGGGTCGTGGGTGGATAAACACCAATTCAGCCATTACTATGTGCCAGGAGCATTCATCATTGGCTCTCACAATTTCTTTCATTACCTCTGAGGCCCCACCACTGTGACCAATCGAGCTAGGATGGAGAATGAATTCCTGCTTCCCAGGCCGGTGCTTTCCCTTCATCTCAATCACATTGCCTAAATAGGCCTGCCAATTTGTGATTCCAAAGCTAATATCTTTCCTTTGAATCCAATTGGCAGTCCTTGACACAGGAGAGCTGGAGAGTGTTGAGAGCCATCTGTGGGCTGTGCTGCACATTGTAGCCTAGTGAGGGGACAGGTCTGGCACTGGGAACTTCCCGGGGCACCTCCACAGGGTTAGACCACCTGAAGCAGGTGAACTTCCCCCTCCCCTCTGCCAAAGATCCCACATGGCACCTGAGATGGGTGTGACCTGCCACGATGCCAATCAACCTGCTGACTGCAAAACATCTACCCTTGAAACCTTATCCCTGCCTCTGATGCACCCCCTTAAATAACCACCAGAGCCGTCTTTCCTTTGTCTAGTTCTAGCTCTTCCCTGGACTGGATGTATCAGGGGCTCCGCTTTTGTAAATATATTTCTGGCTCTTTGTGTTTTGTTCTTCACTAATTATTTTAGACTTTAAGTTTTCAGGTGGCTTACACCCTCCTCAGCAGGAAGAAGAACACCCCAATGAGAAAATGGCTGTTGCCCCCATTAGGAGAGCACCCTGGCAGTCATCTGAACCTGATGCTCAGTGACCCAACTATGCCCGGTTTGGGGTAGTTTCAGGATTGGCTGACTATCCTGATAACTAATAACAGAAGGGACCATTTATTAAGCACCATCATCCCTCAGGACATTACTCACTATCCCTCACTGTCACAGCATCTGAAGTGGACGTACAAGGAAACTGGAGAGGCAAAGGACTTTTCCCACCAGTCAGGGTCAGGATTTGAACGTAGGCCTGTGATTCCAAAGCTAATATCTTTCCTTTGAATCCAAGGCCTCAACCAAACACCCCATGATGGTTGTGGCTCTGCACATATATGAAATTACTACTCCTTATGTTACTTACATAAAGTAATACACATCGATGTCAAGGCCCATCAAAGTTGAAATTTGCATTGTTAACATGGGACCTTCACTGTTGCTACTTCAGAACTGTGCAGCCTTGGAGGCTTATAAATGCTCCCTTCTGTACCTCATGGATGAGCAAAGTTTTGTATGCAAATTGACAAGTGGGTAATTAGTTAAAACTATTGATATAAATTGAGGTGTATTCGGGTTCTCCAGGGAAACAATTAATAGGAGATTTTATGTATATAGAGAAAAACAGACAAAAACCGATTAGCAGAGAGAGCACTACCCATGTATTTTAAGGAAGATGTCTCAAGATGGAGCTGACAAGTCCAAAACTTGCAGGTGCAAGTTCAAAACTCCAAGTGCAGCCTGGAGTCCAGGGGAAGAGCTGCTGTTGTAGTCTCAGGTCCAAAGGCAGAATTTATTCTTCCTGTGAAAGTCTTCAACTGATTGGGTATGACCTGCTCATGTTTTGAGGGGTAACCCACTTATTCAAAACCTACTGATTTAAATACTAATTACATTTAAGAAATACCTTCAGAGGCTGGGGATACATAGTCAGTGGCAGAGTGCTTGCCTAGCATGTGCAAGGCCCTGGACTCAATCCCCAGTATCAAAAAAAAAAAAAAAAAAAAAGAAAGAAAGAAAGAAAAAGAAAAAGAAATACCTCAGAACATCTAGACTGGTTTGACCAAAACCTAGATATAGCCTTGCCAAATTTGGACATGAAATTGACCATCCCATTAATTATAATCCTCAGGGCAACCACTAAGAAAATAAATTTAAAACACAATAAGAGAAAGGAAGGAATCAAATGGCAGACCAGAAAATGTCAATAACACAAGGAAGTTGTGAAAGAATTAGGAACATAAAAAATATAAGACATGGAAAACAGTAAAATGACAGAGGTAAGTGCTTCCTTATCAGTAATTATGCTAATGTAATAGATTGGACTTTCCAATTAAAAGACAGCATTTGGTGGAATGAATTTTTAAAAAGTGATATTTTATATTTTACAAGAGTCTTGCTTGGTTTAGCTCCCAAGACATAAGTAGGTTGAAAGTGAAAGGATAGAAAAAGATACTGATGCAAAGAGTAACTATAGTTAACGTGGTTGCATAGACAAAATGACCCTTAAGACAAATGTTGCTGCAAGAGATAATGGCATTACCTAATAATAAAGAGGGACAATCCATCAAGAAGATAGAACAATTATGTATGCATCTAAAAATAGAACCCCAAAATATATGAAGAAAAAAACTGACAGAATTGAAGGAATACATAATTCAACACTAAGAGTTAGAGAATTCAACATCCACTTTTTTGAGGGGCGGGGGTACCAGGGATTGAACTCAGGAGCTCTCAACCACTGAGCTATATCCCCAGCCCTATTTTGTATTTATTTAGAGACAGGGTCTCACTGAGTTGCTTAGCACCTTGCTTTTGCTGAGGCTATCTTTGAACTTGCAATCCTCCTGTCTCAGCCTCCCGAGCAGCTGGGATTACAGGTGTCAACATCCACTTTTAATAGAACACCTAGACAAAAAATATAAGAGTAGTTGAACACCATAAACCAATTAGGCCTAATGGACATATTGTAAAATAATCCACCCAACAATAACAGAATACATATTCATCTCAGGTGCCCATAGAACATTCTCTAGTACAGACAATATATTGGAAAAAAATAATAGATCTCAGTAAATTTTAAAAGATTGAAATATACAATATATCTTTCCTGATCATAATGGAATAAAATAGAAATCAGGAACAGAAGAAAATATGGAAGATTCACCAAAACACTGAAATTTTAAAAAAATACCCTGGCCAGGCATGGTGGTACACACCTGTAATCCAGCTACTTAGGAGCCTGAGGTAGGAGGATCACAGGTTCAAGGGCTGCCCAGGCAACTTAGTGAAACCCTGACTCCAAGTAAAATAAAGGGATGGGGATGTAGCTAGGTGGTAGAGGCCCTGGGTGCAATTCCCAGTACCACAAAAAAGGAAAAAAAAATTAAAACTCTTAAAAAAATCAATGGATCAAAGAAGAAACTAGAAAATAGGTTAAAAGTACTTTGAGATAAATAAAAATGAAACAAAAAAGGTTTGTGACATAGCAAAAAAACACCATTCAGAAGGAAATTTGTAGCTGAAAATGGCTACATTAAATAAGAAAAGTATGTCGAATCAATAACCGAATTGTACACCTTAAAGAAATAAAGAACAGACTAAATCCAAAGCTAGCAGAAGGAAGAGAATATTAAAGATTAGGGCAGAGGTAAGCAAAAGAGAGGATTAAAAAAAAATAGGGACAATCAATACCTCCTTAGCTTTGGTCTAGGATAATGCTGCCCTCAGAATAAGTTCTCAATTCTTGGAGAAATTAGTGAAGAATTGGTGTTAATTCTTGAAATAGATCTTTAAAATCACCAATGAAACCACCTGGTTCTGGGATTTTCTTTATCAGAGTTTTTGGTTAGTGAGTCAATCTCCTTACTTGTATATGTTGATTCAAACTTTATTTCTTCCTGAGTTAGTCTTGGTAGTTTGTGGGTACCTGGGGATCCGTACATTTTTTCCGAGTTATCCAATTTAAATGGCATAAATTGTTCATCGAGTTCTCCATAATCCTTTCTCTTTCCATAAAATCAATTGTAATGTCTCCGCTTTCCCTTCTAATTTTAGTACTTTGAGCCTTCTCTTTTTTTTCCTTTGGTTGTGCAATAATACAGGATGGGAGATTTTAAATTTTAAATACCTGTGTTAGTCTGCGTTCCACTGTGTATCAAAACACCTGAAATGACCAATTTAGAGAGGAAAGGTTGGTTTGGGCCTAGGTTTTAGAGGTTTCAATCCATGGTCGGGAGGCCTGTTGCTTTTGGCCTGGGGTGAGGCAGAGAATCATCCTGGGGAGCACATGTTGGAGCAAGCTGCTCACTTCATGACAGCTGGACAGCAAAAAGAAAAAAAAAAGAAAAAGGAAGAGACTGTCATCCCACAAGACTCTTCAAAGACATTCTCTCAATGACCTAAAACCTCCCACTAGATCCTATCTCTTAAAGGTTTTCAACACAACCAAGAATTTAACATATGGGCCCTTGGGGGATTACAGATCCAAATTGTAGCATTCTACATTGGTTCTCAAAGACTCATGTCCATCTCACTTGGAGATGCATTCAGTCCATCTCAAGAATCCCCCAAGTCTTAGTTTTTCCAGCATTGCTCAAAACTCCAACTCCAAAGTCTCCTCTGAGATTCAAGGCAAACTCTAAGCTGGAACTTTCAAAATACAATGGTGCAGGGCTGGGGATATAGCTCAGTTGGTAGAGTGCTGGCCTTGCATGCACAAGGCCCTGATTTCAGTCCCCAGCACCACAATCAATCAATCAATCAATAGCACCTAATGTAAAAAAGGAAGATTTCAAATCAACACCTAAAGGACCAGAAAAAGAACAGCAAACTAAGTCCCAATTTAAGCCAAAAGAAGGAAATATGAAAGATTAGAGTAGATGTAAAAAGCAAGCAATAAAGAAAGAAAATAGAATACCAAAAGAGAAAACCAACACACTTGATTCTTTGAAAACATAAACAAAATTGATGCATTTGGTTCATATCAAGGATTAGGTTTTTAGGTTGTCATAGCATCCTGTACGTGGTGAGTGAATTGACAAGTGCTAGACAGGAAGAGAGACCAGTCAGACCTCAAGATCTGTATTAGACAGGGTTCTCTAGAGGGACAGAACCAACAGGATACATATGTACACATGATTATAAAAAAAGGGGATTTATTAGATTAATTTACCCAACCAGAAGCTGGATATTTTATAGGCTGGAGAGCTGGAGGAATCGATGGCTGAGCTGTCCCAGAAGCTGAAGGCTCAGAACCAGAGGGATCCATGATGCAGCCCCCGTCTGGGACCAAACTCTCTGGAGAGTCGCTGTGCAAATCCGCTTTGGAAAAGTGAAGGAGCTGGCGTCTGAGGATCTCAGGTGATCACAGTGGCAATCAAGAACCTATTCAAGAAGAATCAAGTGGCATCTACTGCTGCCTCCTTGTTCTTCCAACTTTTACTCCATCCAAGCCTCCAACCTATGGGATAGTGCTGTCCACACTTGAGTTTGTCATCCCACACGCCAGTCCTTCCTAGACACACCCTCACTGTCGTACCCAGAGCTCTTAATTTTAGGCACCTCTTAATCCCATCAAGTTGAAAATTCAGATTAACCATTACAAAATCTAAGTGAAATTCAAGAAATATTTAGATAGCACTCTCGGCTTCAGATCAAAAATGGCATCAGATATGCCATTTTAGGTCGGGAGTCATTTTATCTAGAGGCTCCAAAGTTTGGATCCTGAGGCAAAGTTGCTTAACTTCCCGTAAGAACCCGTGCCTGCTAAATAATCAACCCCACCCCAGTTTATGACGCCACTCCTAAGCAGCTTATGGAATTCCTCTTGCATGCTCTAAAGGTGCTCTGTGAGTGCCCACACGCTGCTGCTCTCCCCAAAGGGACAGCCCTGTCTTTTGCCTCATGCTACTGACAATAAATCTCTTGTGTGAGATTACAGTGTGTAGTGTGGTCTTTGGGCTTTGTGTGGACTCTGCGGGTGTCCTTTCAAGCACAATCAAGAAGACTGCCTGGGTAGACTAGGAGTACAGGGGTCATTTGTTAGTGGGCCATACCAGGAAGTGGACTCAGCTAGACAATTGGGGTTCAAAGCTCTTCTCTGCCTCTGAGTAGCTGTGTGACCTTGATCAAGGTCCTCAATTTCACTGTGTCTCAGGTTTTCCATCCATCAAGGAATTGAGAGCGTTAAGGGTGGACAGTGTCAGGTTACATGGTGATCAGTCAGTAAGCATCAGCAGCCACAAAGATGATAAAGGGCCTAAGCTGGCTGCTGGAATCCACCAATCCCACCAACCTTTGGGATGAGGAGGTTTGGACGGAGGGATGATGAGGGCTGGGTCATTGAGCTTGAGAGGTTCTCAGAGAGCTGTCAGGTGGGAACTGGATGTGAGGATCCTGAGTTCAGCCATGGATCAGAGAAATAGAAGAGAAGGGAGGCTACCTGGGAAGGGATGGTGGGAAGAGGAGGAACCCATGCAGATCTAGGTACCAGGTACTGGTGGCAGGTAGGCATTCAGAAAATGTTAATTGTCTCGGGTTGGACATGTGAGATAAAGACTTGGTCTCCTTCCCACTGCCCTTCACCAAGCTGTCAGCCTGGCTCTCCTCAGAGGTTCTCTATGTCCAAAATGACACATGGGGTGAGCCTAGGAAGGATTGGGGGGCACTGTTGCAGTCTGGTCTGCCCATCAGAGCCATGACCAAGGCTAAGGCCTTACAAAATCTTGAACTGCACAGAAGCACAGAAAGTGATGATTCCCCCTTAATCTCACTCCTTAAATCCCATTACCTTTCCTTAGCAGCTCAGTGTATATTCTTCTGAACATTTCAGCCATTCAGACACTTTGTTTTCTACATAATGAAAGGATATATCTATCTACCTACCTACCTCTATATTTTTAGTCAGCATTTTCACCACTGTGACCAAAAGACCTGAGAAGAACAATTTTAGGGGAAAAGTTTACTTGGCACTCATGGTTTCAGAAGTCTCAGTCCATAGATGGATAACTCCATTGTTCTGGGCCCGAGATGATGCAGAACATCATGGTGGAAGGGTGTGTGGGAGAAAAGCAACTTAGGACATGACAATCGGGAAGCAGAGAGAGAACACCGGTTCTGCTCACTAGGGACAAAATACATACTCCAAAGGCACACCCCCGAGGCCCACCTCCTCCAGCCACCCTACCTGTGACCACCCTATTTATCCACTCAAGTGGATTAACGTACTGATTAGGTTAAGACTCTCATAACCCAATTATTTCACTTCTAAACTTTCTTGCATTGTCTCACATAGGAGCTTTTTGAGGACAACTTACATGCAAACCATAACTCTCTATTTCTGCAATTCACTTTTTTTCACTTGCCAATGTATCATCTTCTGTGTCGTCCCATAGAGCCACCTCACTTTTTTAAATATTTTTTTTTAGTTGTAGATGGACACAACATCTTTCTTTCTTTCTTTATTTATTTATTTTATGTGTGCTAAGGATCGGATCCAGTGCTTCATGCATGCTAGGTAAGTTCTCTACCACGGAGCCACAACCCCAGCCCTCCACCTCACGTTTTTTAATGGTTGTTGTATTCTGTAGCATGGAATTTTCCATTATCCCCTCAATCTGCTCTGGGTGGTCATGAAGGATATTTCTCATTTTCTGCTGCCCTGAGCATCTTTGCACTTGTAGCTCAGAACTCTTGTATCTTTCTACAGGACAGATAGGCAGGTGGTAATTATCAGGAATGAATGAAAAGTCTTGTGTTTATCCCAAAATCAGGACAACAGATAAGCTGGAACTGGATTGGTAACCAGACCTAGGAGAGGACCTGGGGGCTCAGTTCACCGGCTCTGACTTCCATAATATGTGACCTTCTCATCTCTTTCCAGCTGGTCCTCATGGTTTGCTGGTCATGCCTCTGTCAATTCTGAGCACATAACAGAGAAGATAAGCCTGTACACATTCCTTCCCCTTCAAGAGATAAGAATAATTTCAACTGTTATCTGCTAGACAGGAACTCGCAGGGTGAAGCACCTGTGTTTATGGGAGAATACACTGCTAACTGCCATCTCTTCATGTTGTTTCTTCCTTCCAGAAAAGACCATAAGGAATGAGTGAAACCAGCCAAGGCTTCCCAGCCCCTCTTCCAAGCAATCTGGAATAAATTTTGCTTGTTATATAATCTTTTTATAATGCTAAATTCTCTGCCCTGGGGGCATCCCTGTCCACCATATTTGAACACGCAATGTTTGAAGAAGCATGATCGGAAACTAAGCCTGCTCAGGAACGTACCAGTTTCCACATGGGATGACAAAGTCTCCCCAGTATGAATATGCATAAATCGCCCCAATAAAACCCCTCACCTCTGGTGTTTGGGGAGACTCTGCTTTGGGACACTCCTTACTTGCTGCAAGTCATAAACCTCTCTTGGTTCTTTCATCTCCTGATTGTGTTTACATTTTAAGCAATCTCTTGGAAGTCAACCTCTACCTCACCAAGGGACAAACCATTTTTTGTTTTACAACCATCCTCTCTGGCCCCATCAGCTTTGCATACCCCACTTCCTGTCCAGGGAAAGGGTTCTCCCCAAGTCCAGGGGATTTTTCTCTTGGGATATATGCAACTTAAAGTGGCATGGTGCTTTGGTTTGAAAGTTACAGAAGCTTAATTTCTCAAAGTTATATGGTAATGGTGGGACCATGTGGGACTTTTCAGAGGTGATTAGGTCATAATGTGGGGCTGTTCTAAAGGTGGGTCTAGCACTGACTCATTTTTTTAACTTTATTTATTTATTTTACAGTAGAATGTAGCACTGACTCTTGAATGCACCCCTCTCACCATGTGGAACCCTGAACTGCCTCCAGATTCTACAGAGTCCACACCACAAGAAGGATGTCACCAGATACAGACCCTTGACTTTGGGCTTCCCAGCCTCCAGAACTGTGTGCTAAGTAAACTTTTATTCTTTAAAAATTACTCAGCCTGTGTTTAGTTATAGCAACAGAAAACAGACTAAAACATGTGATACGGATGGTTTCTTGGCTAAGAGAATCTTCTTCTTTTTGGGGCCGAGTCAATCAGCAGGGCTGGGTCCCCAGTGCGATCATACCCAGTCTCCTGGGGTGAGAGCATGTGCTTGTGGCTGGGCTCAGGGGTGGGGGTGGCATTTCTCCCCTGCAGATGTGGACAGGTCTTCCTCTGCCATCCTCTTCCTGTCTCGGTACTTCAGGGCAGAATCAGCTTCCTGTCCATAGGACATTTGATTGGAAGACAGTACAATTATCGGTAACTGGCTTATTTCCTTCTGAGACTCAACAAGGAGAGCAGATGAAATGCTATTGGTTCAGGCACTTTATCTCAATGAGACATATTTAATAAATCTGTATATGACCCAACTGGGTCCTTCAGATCATTGCAAATTGAGCTTTTGATTTACAATACATTTGAAGCAATCGCTTGGAAGTCAACCTCATCTGAAACTCATTGGTTGAAGGCAAGTGCAGCTAGGGAAGGGTGAGCGGAGCCTGCCTGAGATTTACTATCAGTAGTGACTCATTCCCCACTCCCATTTCTGGTCCTACATGGGAAGGATTAACCTTTACTCCCCCCTCAGTGTTGCCAAGTAACGGCACAGTTGGATTTTCAGGCCAGGGTGTTCCCGGCAATAGCCTCTCACTCATTAACACTTCTGGAAGTACTGCGTGTCCGTGTCTGGTTAAACTCCAAATACTTTGCAAAGCCACGAGCAAAGTCTGTCGCTACACAGAGGTGTGATATGGCCAGCCAGCCCCAGACACGAATTTAAGCATGGAGGAAGAGAAAGGACTTACGAACTAGGGTTCTCCTAGGGAACTCATTAAAAATGAAGATTCAGCATGGAGCCTTGATGGAATGCAAATGGAACCAGAGCTGTCATTGTCACCACGGTGGAGACTTGGAGCCAGATCTGCAGCTGAATCCAGCTCTACCCCTTTGAATGGCTAGGTCATGACAGATGACTCAGATGACCCAGTCTCCTGGCCTCTGTTTCCTTATCTAGGATGAGATGTCACCTATGCTGTGTTGTGGCCTTGAGCATGGCATGGGGGGGGGGGGGGGACACGTACAGAAAAGTGAAGCAAAGTCCTCAGGGTTTGATAAATAGTGGGTGCCCCACCCTGTTGGTCATAGGGTGCTAAATGGATGATCAGATGGAAGGGCTCGGGCCTGTCTCACTGGACCAGGAAAAGAACTGAAATGTTGACAACAGAACTTATTGTCTGACATGGGGACACTTCTGAGACCGGGCCATTATTGCTGCAAGTGAAGCATGATGCAGGAGCCACCATTCCTAGCCTATCTCAGTCTACTCATTCTGATAACTTCCCATCACAGTGATGTCCCCAAAGGGAACAACTCCCCATGCTTCTTATACAAATTAAATATAGCCCAAACCATCTGTTAGGCAATGGCCTTTGCTCTCTGGGAGTATTAGATCCCAGAGAGATTTCCTTTAGATCCACTCAGCTCCCTTTCTTCTCCCCCCAACTCCCTCTGAGTTTCAGGAAGCCCCTCCTGCTGCTCCACTCCTTGTCCCCACTCCTGCGCTCTGGGATTGGCCCCCTAGGAGGGGGGCGAAAGAGACAGAAGTGCACTCTGCACGCAGCTACGTTGTGGGCTGGAGATGCCACTGTCTTCCTTTGGTTTAATGATCAATTCATTCTTGGTCAGAAAGCCCTTTCCAACCTGCTTTGTCCTTAGTCACTCAGGCTCGGAGCTGGCACCTGCTACAGAATGATGGCTGACAACTCCACCAGCGACCTCCATGCTCCCGGACCACAACTGAGCGTGACTGACATCGTTGTTATCGCTGTCTACTTTGCCCTGAATGTAGCCGTGGGCATATGGGTGAGAGAACTTGTGGGAGCCAGGCTCTCAGGGTGGCTGCTCGGGATGGCAAACTAGGTCTCTCCCCTGGTGGCCTGCTGCCCACTGTCTGGATAATAGAATCCAGCTGCACCTGAGAGCTGCTGGGTCAGAATCCTAAGGCAGGGAGGACCATGAGGGCCTGGGGAATCTTCATTTTTAATGAGTTCCCCAGGAAAACCCTAGTTCATAAGTCCTTTCTCTTCCTCCATAAGAGACAGGTGATTTGACCCCATCTGCAGATTATAATGACAGCAGGGTCCCTAGTAGGCAGGCACAGGGGCAGGCCCTTCCCCGTACCCCATCCACAAACGGCCCCCAGAAAAGACCAACCTCATGTGCAGTTGAAGAAGCTGAGGCTGCGGGAGGCTGGGATTTGCCTTAGGAGGTCTGCCTGACAGGAGGAAGCTCCTCTTTAGGATATTTGTGACGCTGACCTTTGAGATTCTCCCACCGGGTAAGGAGATGACACCTGTGAGCCATGCTTCACCTCACTGACCCTCATTTAGGGTTGGGAGAGGTCGGCTCCCCTCCTCACCCCAGAGTTCCCAGGTGGCATCCCAGAGCTCTGACATTTTCCCAAGAAAAATGAGTGCTCCTTCTTCTCTTCCATAATCCCTGGTCTAAGAGGCTAGGGAAAAGGGGATCTGCCATGTCCTCTCCAGTTTTCTGGGATTTAGTGTAAGATGGGTCTTGATCTGTAAGATGGAGTCACCATCTACCTCCTAGGGTGAGGTCTCCTATAAAAGGGGCCTGCATGGGAGAGGACCCTGCTGCTGCCATTGGATCGACGTTAGTAGGGGTACCAGTAGGAGTGGTTGAAGTGGTTGGAGGTGGTTGGAGATGGTGGTGGTGGTTATGGTGGTTGGAGGTGGTAGAGGTGGTGGTGGTGGTGATGGTGGTTGGAGGTGGTAGAGGTGGTGGTGGTGGTGATGGTGGTTGGAGGTGGTAGAGGTGGTGGTGGTGGTGATGGTGGTTGGAGGTGGTAGAGGTGGTGGTGGTGGTGATGGTGGGAATGGTGATGGTGATTGTAGTGGTTGGTGGTAGCGGACGTAGTCCTGTGGTTGTGGTAGTGGTTAGCAGCAGCAGTAACTGAAATTAATTATGAAGTGATTGAATACTAAATCCCAAGTGGCCCCGTGATGGCCATTGGTGATTCCGGTTTCTGGCCCTGGCTCTGCTCTGTGTAGACATACCTTGGTTTATTGCACTTCCTAGGTAAAGTGTTTTTGTTGTTTTTGTTGTTGTTGTTGTTTACCAAATGAAGTTGTTTGGCAACATGTGTTGAGCAAGTAAGTCTAAGGCACCATTTTTCCAACAGCATGTGTGCTCACTTTGTGTCACATTTTGGTAATTATTGAAATATCTTTCTCATCGCTATCGTACCTCTGACAGCGATCTGAGATCAGGGTCTCTGATGTGACTATTGTAACTGGGGCACCATCACTTTGCCGATAAGATGACGAACTTAATGGATTCTGTCTGCTCCACCAGCCAGACATTCCCTGTCTCTCTCCCTCTCTATTCCTGACACAGAATTGAAATGAGACCAGTTAATAACCCTCCATGGCCTCTAGGTATTCAAGTAAAAAGAAGCCCTGTGCATCTCTCACTTTAAATCAAAAACTAGAAATACTTAAGCTCTGTCAGGAGGGCATGAACTAGGGTGAAAGCAAGGCCTCTTGTGCCAAGCTGCCAGCCAAGTCATGAACACCAAGGAAAAACTCGAACAAGGAGTGGATCAGGCTGTTGCTGATATGGAGAAAGGATGAGAGGTCTGGGTAGAAGGTCAAGCCAACCACTGCATACCAAGGGCTGACCCATGACTCTTCAATTCTGTGAAGCTGAGAGGGCAAGAAATCTGCGGTAGAGAAGCTAGAAGCAGGCAAACCCTTTCTAGGGTTTAAGGAGAGGAGCTGTCTCCATGACACCCAGGGCCCAGGAGAAGTGCCAGGTGCTGATGGAGAAGCTGCAGCCAGTTATGTGGAGGATCCAGCTCACACAGCTGGTGGAAGAGGCTGCTCTGAACATCAGATTGCCAATGGAGATGGAACAGCGTCAGGTTAGAAGAAGATGCCACCTTCTCGTGGCAGGGAGAAGTCAACGCCTGGCTTCTAAGGATAGGCTGACTCCTTGGTAGGGGCTGATGCAGCTGGTGACCTGAGTTGAAGCCAATGCTCCCTTACCACTCTGGCCATCCTGGGCCCCAAGGGAATGCTTGCTTGCCACTCTGCCCCCCCACAAAGCCCAGATGAAGGGACATCGGTGTGCATCCTGGTTTACTGAGTATTTTAGTTAATCTCACACTTGAAAAATTGCAGCTCAGAAAAGAAATAGATCCTTTCCATAATATGATTGACTGACATCACCCTTTGTTACCCAAGAGCTGGGAGGGAGAGGAACAAGATTAATCCTGCCTTCATGCCTATGAACACAACATCCATTCTGCAGCTCCTGGTTCTAGGAGTACTTTTGACGTGCAATTCTTATTTAAATAGTACATTTCATGAAGCTCTAGCTGCCGTCGATAGTAACTCCTCTGCTGGATCTGAGAAAAATCAATTAAACCTCAAAGGACTCACCATCCAAGATGACATTAAGGGCATTTGTGACTCATGGGAAGAAGTCGAAAATATCAACAGTAACAGGAATTTGGAAGAAGTCAATTCCAAGCATCGTGGATGACTTGAGGGGTTCAGGACTTCAATGGAGGAAGAACTCAGATATGGGGGGATAGTGGCAAAACTGAGGTTTTAGAAGTGGGGTCTGAAGATGTGACTAAACTGCTGCCATCTCATGGTGAAAGTTTAATTGACAGGGAGTTTTTCTTATAGATGAGCAAACAAAGTGGTTTCATGAGATGGAGTCCCCCCGCCCCCCCGATGCAGATGCCGTGGACATTGTTGAAATGACCACAGAGGATCTAGAATGTTACACAGACTTAACTGATAAAGCAGCAACAGAGTTTGAGAGGATCGACTCCAATTCTGAAAGAAGCTCTACTGTGGGTGAAATATTGTCCAACAGCATCACATGCTAAGGAGAAATCTTTTGTGAAAGAAAGAGTCAACAGACATGGCAAATTTCACTGTTGTCTTATTTTAAGGAATTGTCACAGATACCCCAGGCTTCAGCTACCACCACCACCTTATCCATCAGTCAACAGCCACCAACATCTAGGCAAGACCCTTTGCGTTACTCAGTATTCCACCACTATTACAAAATACTTGAGATAACCAACTTATAAAGAAAAAAGGGTTGATTTTGGCTCACAGTTTTGGAGTTTCAAGTCTATGATTAATTGGCCCATTACTTTTGGCCTGCGTCATGGTGGCAATGGGTGGTAGATCAAATCCTCATACATGGCAAGCCAGGGAATAAAGATGAGGACTTTGGAAGGAATCTGGATCCTACAATCCCCTCCAAGGGCACATCCCCAATGACCTAAGAACCTCTCACTAGGCCTCACCAATAGCAGCACCCTGGGGACCACACTTAAAACATGGGCCTTAAGGAGACATTCAGTATCCAAACCATAGCACCCTCCAAAAGCAAATGATTAGGACTTGCTAAAACTCAAATGATCATTGGCATTTTTCAGCAATAAAGTGTTTTAAATTAAGGCATATATACATTGGTTTTTTAGATATAATACTATTGTTCACCTAATAGTGTAAACATAACTTTTTTTTAAGGAGAGAGAGGGAGGGAGGAGAGAGATAATCTTTTTTTTTTTTTTGGTAGATGGACACAACACAATGCCTTTATTTTTATGTGGTGCTGAGAATCGAACCCAGGTCCCGCCCGTGCTAGGGGAGTGCTCTACCGCTGAGCCACAATCCCAGCCCTAAACGTTAACTTTTATATGCACTGGGAAACCAAAAAAAAAAAAAAAAAAAATCATTCCACTTGCTTTATTGCTGTAATTGCTTGGTTGTGGTGGTTGGGAACCCAACCCAATTTGCAGGCCTGTGCCTGAGGCAAGTTACTTAACCTCCCTGGGCTTAAATTTCCTCAAATACATAATGTGGGTGTCAGTGCCACTCACTTCTCAAAGCTGTTGCAAGGATCCAGGAGACAACGGATATGAAAATTTGTTGCAAATTACGATGGTCCCCCCTCATCTGAGGTTTCATTTTCCATAGTTTCAATCACCTGTGATCTGATAATATTAAGTGGGTGGTTCCATAAATAAATAATTTGTAAGTTTTAAATTTGTGTGTAATTTCAGAAGTGTGACAAAATCTCAGGCTGTCCCACTCCATCTTACCCAAAAGGTGACTCATTTTTTCATCCAGCATTTCTATGACACTCGCCCATTCGTTGCTTAGGAGCTGTCTCAGTTACCTTATCAACTGTCATGGTATTACTGTGCTTGTGTTGGAGTGACCCTTATTTTATTTAATGATGGCCCCAAAGCACAAGAGTAGTGATGCTGGGCTGGGGATGTGGCTCAAGCTGCAGCGCGCTCGCCTGGCACCACATACAAACAAAGATGTTATGTCCGCCGAAAACTAAAAAATAAATATTAAAAAAAAAAAAAAGAGTAGTGATGCTGGCAATTTGTACATGCCAAAGAGAAGCCATAATGTGCTCCTTTTAAGTGAAAGTTCTCAATAAGGAAAAAAAAATCTAGCATTGAAATTGATAAGATCTTCAGAAAATTAATCTTGCAGGGTCTCTGGTTTTATTCCTAGGTCCTTGATCCATTTTGAGTTTGAGTTTTGTGCATGGTGAGAGATAGGGGTTTAATTTCATTTTGTTGCTTATGGATTTCCAGTTTTCCCAGCACCATTTGTTGAAGAGGTTATCTTTTCCCCAATGCATGTTTTTGGCACTTTTTTTTTTTGAAGTTAGAAAATCCATTTTTTATTATACAGAAACTTTTGACCAGCTAAATACCAGCTACAGGGGGAAAGGGGGACATCAGGCAACAGCCACAGTCATGCTATGATGGCACCTTTATCTAATATAAGATAATTGTAATTTTTTGGGTTAGTCTCTGTGTCCTCTATTCTGTACCATTGGTCTACCAGTCTGTTTTGGTGTCAATACCATGCTGTTTTTGTTACTGTTGCTCTGAAGTATAGTTTAAGGTCTGGTATAGTGATGCCACCTGCTTCACTCTTCTGCTAAGGATTCTTTATAACGTCTCTTATTTTTCCAGACGAATTTTATGACTGCTTTTTCTATTTCTATGAGGAATGCCATTGGGATTTTGATTGGAATTGCATTAAATCTGTATAGTGCTTTTGGTAGTATGGTCATTTTGATAATATTAATTATGCCTATCCAAGAGCAAGGTATATTTTTCCATCTTCTAAGGTCTTCTTTGATTTCTTTCTTTAGGGCTCTGTAATTTTCATTATATACATCTTTCACTTCTTTCATTAAGTTTTCCCAAGTATTTTATTTATTTATTTGAGGCTATTGTAAATGGGGTAGTTTTCCTCATTTCCCTTTCAGAGGATTTGGCACTGATATACAGAAATGCATTTGATTTATGAGTGTTTATTTTATATCCTGCTACTTTGCTGACCTAGGAATAAAACCAGAGACCCTCATCTAATAGAAGAAAAAGTAGGCCCTAATCTCCATCATGTGGGATTAGGCCCCAACTTCCCTAATAAGACTCCTCTGGCTCAAGAATTAAAATCAAGAATCAATAAATGGGATGGACTCAAACTAAAAAGTTTCTTCTCAGCAAAAGAAACTATCTGTGAGGTGAAGAGAGAACCTACATCTTGGGAGAAAATCTTTACCCCTCACATATCAGATAGAGCACTAATCTCTAGGGTATATAAAGAACTCAAAAAGCTAAGCACCAAAAAAATAAATAAATAAATAACAAATAACCTAATCAATAAATGGGCTAAGCACCTGAACAGACACTTCTCAGAAGATGATATACAATCAATCAAAAACTATATGAAAAAATGTTCATCATCACTAGCAATTAGAGAAATGCAAATCAAAACTAAGATTTCATCTCACTCCAGTCAGAATGGCAGCTATTATGAAGACAAACAACAATAAGTATTGACGAGGATGTGGAGGAAAAGGCACACTCATACATTGCTGGTGGGACTGCAAATTGGTGCAGCCAATATGGAAAGCAGTGCGGAGATTTCTTGGAAAATCAGGAATGGAACAACAATTTGACCCAGCTATCCCTCTCCTTGGTTTAGTACACAGCCACATCAATGTTTATAGCAGCACAATTCACAATAGCTAAACTGTGAAACCAACCTAGATGCCCTTCAGTGGATGGATTTTAAAAAATGTAGCATATATACATAATGGAATATTACTCAGCAATAAAATAGAATAAAATCATGGCATTTGCTGGTAAATGGATGGTGTTGGAGAAGATAATGCTAAGTGAAGTTAGCCAATTCCAGAAAACCAAATGCCGAATGTTTTCTCTGATATAAAGAGGCTGACTCATAGTGGGGTAAGGAGAGGGAGCATGGGAGGAATAAATGAACTCTAGATAGGGCAGAGGGGTGGGAGGGGAAGGGAGGGGGCAGGGGATTAGCAATGATGGTGGAATGTGATGGACATCATCATCCAAAGTACATGTATGAAGACACGAATCGGTGTCAACATACTTTATATACAACCAGAGATATGAAAAATTGTGCTCTATATGTGTAGTAAGAATTGTGATGCATTCTGCTGTCATATATAAAGAAAAAAATAATTTTAAAAATATTAAAAAATTAACCTTGCATCCATGAATTGTGGAGAAAAGTAAATTCTTACTAGTTTTGTTGTCACACCTCAAAAGTTATAGCCACAGTATGACACAATGCTTATCGAAGATGGAAAACATATTAGGAGTGTCTGTGTATATGAAAAAACATAGAATATATAGGGCAATGACCAACGGTGGTCTCAGGCATATTCTGGGGGTCTTCCTCTGGGGGTCTTGGGATGCATACCCTGTGGGTAGGAGGGGATGGCTCTATAATGTTCTACATTCCTGGAAGAGTTGAAGGCTACAAAGTCAGAGAAGGGTATGCGTGTAGAGGGCAGAACAGGTGGTGGCAGTTTTCTGGGGGAGATAAAATGAGGACCAGGTGCTGGAGGTCAGCAAGACATAGAGAAGGGAAGAGGAGAGAGGCTTTCCCAGCCATCCCAGGGAGGGTATTTATCTGGAAGAACACACCTAAGAAGGATGTTCTGGGTACCCTTGCTGCCCAGGTCTTGCCTCTCCCACCTCTGAGATGTAGCTCCGTGCCCCCATCATCAGAGCTGTGGAGGTTCTTCCCTGGCCCTTAGGCAGATCACACTGGCTGAGCTGGGTGCTGTTGGCCACAGAGCATGCAGAAAAGAACAAGACGGGGAGGGTCCTGGGTCTGCCTCCCACAGAGGCAGCCCAAGTACTCACAGTTCAGAAGCAGACCGAGCAAGCCAGTCAGGTGAAGCTCTGCACAGATGCTTGAATGGTACAGTTCAGGGAGCCCAAGGAGGATAGCCTTAAGGAGGAGATGCTGCCCTGGAGGGAGAGATTTGGAGCAGAACTTTTGCAATCATGAAGGTATCTGTTAACAAGTGATTTTTAAAAAACCACTTTCAAATGAGCTCTAAGAACAAAGTGCAGAAATACAGAGAAGTCTGATAATAGGGAAGGCTTCAGGTGCACTGTGATCAGGGGTCCATAGGATCATCAAGGTGATGGGTACACCCTCATTGCGGTTCTCTCAGCCTCCAGCCACGTGTGACTTTCTCCCTGACATGGTTCAGGTGTGGTTAGTCTCCCAAAGCTTCATGTGTTGGAGGCTTGGTCCTTAGTGTGGTGGTGTTCAGTTGGTGGAACTTTTAAGAGGTGGAGTCTACCCGCCATTCCTGGTTTTTTTTTTTTTTTTTTTTTTTTGTGATAATCAATGTTGTAGATGTCATAGTGGGAACCTGGTATTGAATGCTGTATTTTTATTTTATTTTTGCATCAGTTGTTGCTATTGTTTGTTTCCCCTCTTCTGTGAAGTGCTGGGGACCTACAAGGACACAGGTTCACAGGGTAGAGACTCTGCCGATGAACCAAACTCAGCCAAAAGAAGTGCACCTCGCTGCACACACAAATTAATGACACTCAAACTTTTTGGGGGCCTCGGGTTCTACTCACAGACAAAAAAACCCAAAAACAAACAAACAAACAACAACAAAAAAAAAAACAGAAGATTAACACAAAGTTTGTGGATACCACCCCTGCGAGGGGATCTCAATCTAGATCACACTAGGACACCTTGGTAAGATGGGGTTCTGCCCTAAAAAGGCCCCCACACAGGAGTAGAAGAGAAATCCATCCCAACAGATGCATAAAAACCCAACAGAGGAATACAAGAAATGTGGAAAATCAAGGTAACACAACGCCTCCTAACGTTCATAATTCACCAGCAACTGGTCCCAAGGATATTGAAGTAGATGAAATATCAGACAAAGAATTCCGAAGAATGATTATAATCATGATCAAAGAGGTGGGATCTAGTGCAAAGTACTAAGGTGATTGGGGGCACTGCTCTCAAAAGGGATTAACGCTGGTCTTGTGCAGTCAGTTCTCATGAGAATGGGTGGTTATAGAAGGAGTGAGCCTGCCCTGAGCTGCTCCCTGGCATCTTGCCTCACTACGGGATTGCTCTCTCACATGCTCCTGCCATCGCGATGCCCTCTACCACAAGGCCCTCCTCAGCACTGAGCAGAAGCAGGTGTTGTGGTTTCAACCTCCAGAACTACTGTAACCCTAGTGACTTGGGAAGCTGAGGCAGGAGGATTATAAATTCGAGGCCAGCCTCAGCAACTTAGCAAGAGACCCTGTCTCCAAATAAGAAATAAAAAATTGGGGCTAGGGTTGTGGCTCAGCGGTAGAGCGCTTGCCTAGCATGTGCGAGGCCCTGGGTTCCATCCTCAGCACCACATAAAAATAAATAAAATAAAGGTATTGTGTCCAACTACAACTAAAAATTTTTTTTAAAAATGTTTGGGGAAGGATATTGACCAAATGATATGGCTACATTGTGTACATCTATGAATATTTAACAGCAAATCCCACCATTAGGTATAATATAAGGCACCAATAATGTTTTTTAATAAATACAAAGGACTAAGGGTGTAGCTCAGTGGTAGAGTGACTCTGGGTTCAATCCTCAGTACCCCACCCCGAGTCATTTAACTGTATCAACCTGTTCAATTCATGACATTTAGAACATTTAAATTGTATAATTATTACTTCTATCTAGCTCCAAAACATTTTCATTGCTCCAAAAAGAAATTCTGTGTTTATTAGACATCACTCCCTAGTCTTCCTATTCCTCATCCCCTGGAAATCTACATTCTATCTCCACGGATTTACCTATTTGGGACATTTCATGTAAGTGAAATCATATAATATGTGGCCTTCATGTGTGCTTTCTTTTACTTAGCATAAAATCCAAGTTATAGCTTGTTTTGGAACTTCATTCCAGTCCCCCCACACCCCTTTTTTGGTACTGGGAATTGAACTCAGGGGCACTCAACCACTGAGCCACATCCCCAGCCCTATTTTGCATTTTATTTAGAGACAAGGTCTCACTGAGTTGCTCAGCACCTTGCCCTTGCTGAGGCTGGCTTTGAACTCGCAATCCTCCGGACTCAGCCTCCCAAGTCGCTGGGATGACAGGCATGTGCCATCGTGCCCAGCTACTCCCCTCCCCTTTTTGGTGTCAGGAGTGGGATAATTTTATTCATTTCGCTGACCGAATTGTCATTGTAAGCATATGCCACAGTTTATTTATTTGCTCATTAGTTGATGGACATTTGGGTTGTTTCCACTTTCAGTTATTTTGAATAATGCTACTAACGAACATTTCTAGATAAGTTTTGATTGCGAACTACTGATTTCAGTTCTTCTGGGCATGGAATTTGCTAGGTCACATGGCAATCCTATGCTTAATTTTTTAAATTAGCAACAGCAGCATTCAGCATTCCTACCAACAATGCACAAGTTTCCAATTTTCACCTTTTCTTTCTGTTCCTGCAGTCATCTTGTCGAGCTAGGAGGAGCACAGTGGATGGCTACTTCCTGGCAGGCCGAGACATGACGTGGTGGCCAGTGAGTGAACCCTGACTTTTCACACACCCCCTCCCTTTGTCCGTGGGGCTGTATCTGGCCTTAGATCAGCTGGCACCTGCATCCCTGATATCACCTTACTGTCTTCCTAATCCAAGGTCACTGCCCAGGGTCAGCTCCATGGGATAGGCCTAAGGCTGGCAGGAGATCCTCGAACTGGGGGCGGGCGGGTAGGGTCAAGCAGATGGAATTTGCATAAAGGGTAGTCTCTGCCTGATCCTTAGCAGCGTGGCTGGTACATCAACGCATACCCCTGGGCGTAGTCTCGTGTGTACAGTGGGAATGGGGCCCCACTTATGTTGTGATGTAAAAGGAGATGTTGTTGGGTCCAGGCTGGGGCTGGTGGCTGAAGCCTGTGCTGATTGGTTTTCCTCTTTCCTCCTCCAGATTGGAGCCTCCCTGTTCGCCAGCAGTGAGGGCTCTGGCCTCTTTGTTGGACTGGCGGGCTCTGGTGCAGCGGGAGGCCTGGCTGTGGCAGGCTTTGAGTGGAATGTGAGCACGTGGAGAGGGCATGTGCAGCCTGTGGGAGGGCTGGGCCAGAGAGTCCAGCAACTTTGGCTGGACGTGTCAGCCATTGTCCAGGCAGGCTCTGGGCAGTGGTGTTCCTTGGGCAACATGGTCTTTGGGATGCTGTAGCGTGGCCGGAAGGGGGCTTTTGGCCTTGGCCCCACCCATCTGCCTACAGAGGCCCAGAGACAGGGAGGGGCCACCCAGGTTCTCACAAGTCAGATGGATCTGGGGTCCCTGGGTCATCTAGAAGTCTCAGGGGCAAGGCTTTGGGGATCTGCACACATGATCTTTACCTCCCCTATCCCCGCAGGCCACGTACGTGCTGCTGGCTCTGGCGTGGATATTCGTGCCCATTTATATTTCCTCAGAGGTGAGTGGTGGGCCCGTCCTCCCCAGCCTCTGTGACCAGCTGGTGAACCCTCAGAGCTGGGTTTTTCCTATTAGACCAGCTGAGATTCTTACCAGCTGGGTAAGGCCGTCCCACTTAGACCTCTACCTGCTTATTTTGTGACTAGTTTCTACTGCCCTGACACTGTCAGGTGGGACACCTGGATTGCACACCTGGACAGTATAGCTGAGTGGCACATTTGGACTGCACACCTGGGTGGCATAGCAGGGTGGCACTGGGCAGAACAGCTGGGTGGCACACCTGCCTTCACTATCCCTGACTCCACCCACCCCTTTAGCCCCAACCCCAGTCCTGCAGCCACCAAATCCAGTGGATTCCACCTCCATGCTCCCCCCCTGCTCTGCCCCCACAGCCATCTTCTCTGTCCAGCCTCATCATAGATCCTTTGGGTTTGTTGCAACAGCCTCCAAACTTGTCCCTCTGTTCCCACCTGTGGCTCCTACAATCAATTCCTCATCTCAGCCCTGAAGAGCCAACCTCAACCTGTCTAAACTCAGCCTAGAATTCAGGGCCTGGGGCTGGGACTGCAAGGAGCAAGTTTCCTGGCCTTGCTCTCGAAAGGATCATGGCCACTTTGTGTGTCCAGGGAGAGGGAGAGCGGTTGGGATGGGCCCCTGCCCTGGACACCTGTCATGGTCTCTGGGGAGTGTTTAGCTCTTCTTGCCCGTATGTCCCCCAGATTGTCACCTTGCCTGAATACATTCAGAAACGTTTTGGAGGCCAGCGCATACGCATGTACCTGTCTGTCCTGTCCCTGCTGCTGTCTGTCTTCACCAAGATATCGGTGAGTTGCCCCCCCACAGCCCCACCTTTTACCAGCGTATCCTGGAAACATCCCTGATCTGGGGCCCCTGAAACGGACCTGACATCCACCTCATTCATCACTGCTTTGTTGAACAGCTAGGGAAACTGAGGCCCAGAGAGTCCCATGGCTTGTTTAGAGTCACACAGCCAGTCTAGGACATCATCCTGCCTTAGTAGGGCTGAACAGGAGGGATTAGACCTGGGCATCTTCTCTGGAACCAGCAGCAAAGTAAGCCAGGATTTCCCACTAGAGGGCGCCCAAAGCCTGCATGGTCCCGGCAGGTTCTGCTACTGCACCCAGGAGACCTCCTGCCTTCCGCCAAGACTGCTGGAGGCAGCAGGTGGTTTCAGCTTTCCCTCAGGGCCTGGATCCGTGAATATTAAAGAGCAATAATCCCACCTTAAATGGGATGGTGATCAGAGGTGTTTTCCCTGTCCAAGACCCTGATTTTACAGATAGAGAAACTGAGGCCCAGGAAAGAAAGGAACTTGACCCAAGCCTCTTACCAGACTTTCAGACTTTCTCTTAACTTTCCTGGGGGCATCCAGGCTTCTGAACAAGCTTGAGTTGGGGCTGCCTGATATGGGCTAAGGTAGCGACCTTGACAAGTGTCCTGGCCTTGCCCTCATCGACACAGTGAGCCTCAGTTTCCTTCTGGTCAGCAGGAGCTGTGGGAAGAGGGACTACCTGAGAACAGAACACTGAGAGAGTCCCCAGAGCCCTCAAGGGGCCCTGTCTGTGGTAGGACTGGGCATTGGTCTGCTGCTCTCCCTCCTTGGTGTCCCCTCTGCAGCCTCAGCCTGACCTCCCCCTGTGCTCTGTGCTGGGGGACCACCCAGCAGCTGGGGCTGGGGGAGGTCCTCAGAGCATCTTGTTATTACTGTGGTCTGGTTTAGGGGGAGTTTCACCAGCAAGCATCACACCACCATCTTCACTAGATACTCTGAGAGAACTGTAGTAGGTTTTCTTCCTCCAGGGATTCCTTTCGAGTCTGGAGGGACCTGGCCTTGGGCTGCCCTTGAGACCAAGTTCTGAATTTTACTACTCTTCCTCCTCTTATCCCTTTCCTGAATCCCACCTCCCTGGAAGCCAGGGATACAGAAATAAATAACACCTTGTCTCCAGCCTGCCCTGGGCTTCACTACAGTGAGGTTGATAAATAGGAATGACAGGCACGGCCAGATGGAACTCAGCAGGTGGCATCTCAATTGAGCCCCAACAGAGAAAGAGATGGTAGTGGAAGAGCAGAGGAGAATGGCTAAAGGGGAGACGGGGCCATGTGTACGATGTGCCTGGGGGTGGCCGGATCAGGAGGCCTAGATTCTAACAGCCACTCTCAGTCAGATGCTTTAGAGATCAGATAGGAAAACAGGGAAGAGAAAAAGCTGGGCCAGGCCCAGTGGCCTGTGATCCCAGTGAATCAGGAGGCTGAGGCAAGACGAGCACAAGTTCAAAGCCAGCCTGGGGTATTTAGTGACGTCCTAAGCAACATAACAAGACCCCTGTCTCAAAATAAAAATAGAAAATGGATTGGGGGTGTGATTCAGTAGCTGAGTGTCCCTGGGTTCAATCCCTGCCCAGAACCAGAGAGAGAGAGAGAGAGAGAGAGAGAGAGAGAAACTGGAAGGGAGGTAATAGGGAGTATTGGAGACTGAGGCAAACCAGAGAATGGGTTTCAGGGGAGAGACAGAGGAGGGGAGGCATGTGGGGGGCCCCCGGAGGGGTCTAGTGAAGGAGGGAAGGTGAGCTGTGGGCACAAGGCTGCTTCACCATCACCACCCCTGTGTTTACCCTACTGACATCTATGCAGTACAGAGTAGATGTCACATGGAGCTGGCTTCAAGTGAGTGGCTAAGGTGGAACTTCCCGAGCAGCAGAGGGAAGAGCTCCTTAGAGACTACCATCTCCAGGCCTCCCTCCCTTCCTCCCTTCCTCCCCATGTTCAGATGTGACCGCTGAGACCCACACTGTACCCCGGGTCAAGATCACTGCCACCAGGCAGAGTTCTGTGAGAACCCAGGTCTCTGCCTCCAGGCCCAAAGGACACTACTGCTCCTCAAATAGCCAGGATGTGGCACTCCAAACTCCACCTTGTGCTGGGGTGACTCAAAGGACCCAGCTATGAAAAGAGGAGTGAGCAGTCACATCAAGGCCAGGCTTCGGAACCATCGCGGGAGCTGCCTAGATGAGGCAGAGGGCGAAGCTGAAGCAAGGCTAATTGCTGGTCTTGGCTTGGGAGGGGACTAGGGCTGCCCTGCTCCTGGCTTTGGAGTGAAGCTGTTTGAAGTGCACGCATTCTACGGGCCCTCAGAGGTCCTGACCACACCAGGCTGAGCTGTAGGAACATCTCATGTGTCCGCCCATCCAGAAGCCATCCCAGGTGCAGCCTGTCTGGACAGAGGTCCTAGAATTGGCCTGCAGCCTTCCCTCAGGCGGGGGCACCTGCCTGCCAGGAGGACCTGTCATGGGAGGGTATGGAGAATCACCACCATGCTCATCTAGAGGAACCGTGAGCTCTGGCCAGACATTTAACTTCTGGAAAATAGGGAAGGCAGGCAAAATACCCTATGCCACTTGGACTGAAAACCCCACCAGCTTCACCTCTTCCTCTTCTCCTTCTGGTCTCCTTGCACTGCCACCAACCTGCCAGGCCTAGTCCTGCTTTAGCACTTGCTGTGGCCTCTTCCTGGAGCCCTGTTCCCCAGCTGTGCCCTTGGCTCCCTCAACCTCTCTCAAGCTTTTTAAATTCTTTACCCCTGCCCCAGGGAGACAGCTCCCTTACCTTTTCTCTCTCCTTCCTATTCTTACACAGAATCATTGACTTACAATGTCTATTGTCCGTCTCCCCCATTTTTTCTCTTTGTTCCCTGATGCATCCCCAGTTGGTGCCTGGCACACCTCCTGGAACTGAATAAGTTAACATAAGTCAGGGTCGGCTCATTTTTTTTCTACAAAGAGCCTGATAGTAAATATTTGGGGATTTGGGGGCCATCGAGTCTCTGTTCCAACTCCTCAACTCTGCTGCAGTGGCCAATAGTAGAATAAGGTGGGTCTGGATTTGGCCTGCAGTTTCCTCTGGTCTCTGGAAGCATGCTTACCTATGGTGCACCTACTGTGTGCCTGGCTCTGGGTGAGCAGGCCAGCCCAATGAGCCCTTTTCAGATAGGTGTGATGCCTGGACAGAGCAATACCATCACAGCAACGGTGAACATCTGAGCCAAGAAGCCAACTCGGGAGGTGATAGTGAGGAGAGGGGACAGGGGCGCTCTGGGGTGGACATTCAAGCTTTGCTGCATTATCTGGGCAAGAGTTTGGCAAACACAAGGAGTCAGGGAGCTGCTGGTGGGGCTGGAGTGCAAGGGGCATGGGGAAAAGGGGAGCATGATGGGACAGATAGGGGGTAGCCAGCAGCACACAGGGCCTGGGGCTGGGCAGGGCAGGTGGTCTTTATTCCTTGTGTGGTGTAAATGCTGGCATCCCCTGAGTTTCCTCCAGAACAAGCAGTACAGGAAGAAGCAGTGAGGGTCTCCAAGGGCAGCACAGTGGGTAGGGAAGAGTGCAGGAGTGTTTGGGGAAAGAATCCACAGCCATGGCCAGAAGTTTCTGTTCTGAGTCCTCAAGAGACAGCGATCGTCTCTAAAGAAATGAGCAAGGTCCTGGGCAGGAGACACAGGGGACAGACAACTTCATAGGATAATCAATCACACAGTAATTAATAAATATCAGTGCAGGGCTCCATGGTGGCCAGGTGGGGACAGGGAGAGGGAGTAGATGAAGGGATCAGAAACACCAGGCCGTCTCTAGCCTTTGGCTGCTGATGCACCTTGTAGGGGACAGTGTCTACCAACTGGGAAATGGAGTGAAGACCCCAGAACCTGGGAAGCTTAGAGTTCCAAGCTGTGGGAGCCCCACAGATCAGCCCCCATGCTGCTCATGGACTTTGAGCAAGATATGAACTTCTCTGTGCCGAAGTGTCCTCATCTAAGGAGTGCAGTTGGCCATCACAGCCACCCGCCAGAGGGCCACAGCATTAGATGAGGCTCTGAATACCATGCTCAGGACTGTGCCTACAGACACGAACACTTGTCATCTATCAAAGGTGGCAAGTAGACGAAGGTCTCCTTGGGGACAACTGGGGATGCGGAGGACCAGCAGAGTCTCTGGGTATAAGATAGAGGGAGAGGGGACAGGGGCGCTCTACAGGCAGACATGTTGGAAGGAAGCAGGGCAGTGGTGGGGTTGAGCGTGGGCCAGTCGGGACCCTGAACATCATCCTGAAGCTTTCTCATGTGTCTGACGGGTGGCTGTGGTCCTGCTGGGTGGTGGAGTGAGGTCCTTGAGAGTGTCCTATCTACAGGGATGCAGCTGCCTGGTGTTGTCCTTTTGATTGGTTCCCAGGGTTATGCCACAGTGGGTGAGTTTGACTTTGGTCAAACTCTTGACTGTGGTCTCTCCACCCATGTTTTCAGGGGGTTCGATTAGACTCTGCAGCTGCCCCTGGGCCAGAGAGGAGGAAGCCCCCTCGGAGGTTGCTTAGCTTTCTAGAGCATCTCTTGGGGAGGTCTATGCAGAGGGAGAAGCCACTGCTCCTGCTGGTCTGGCAGAAGTGACTGTTCACTCCACATCTGCTGCATTTTACAGATGAGGGCCACTGAGGCTCGGGGGTGAAGTGACCTGCTCAGAACTGTATGGCTGGGACATAGCAGACCAGGAACACAGACCCAGGGCCATGTGGGTCTTAGCTTCTACCAGGCAGAAGCTTGTTGGACCCTCAGCAAAGAGGGCTTGGGCTGCAACAGAGAGTCGGGCAGGAATTGATGTGTGCAGGTCCTCACCAGGGGACTTTTTGGGGTTACAGGGAGTTGTGCCCTTGGGGGACCTACGTCATGGAGGGTCCTACAGAGAGGATTCAGCTAAGGTCCTCCCCACTCCTCAGCGCTCTTGAAAGCCTGCTCCCATGGAAGGAAGGGAGGGAGGGAGGACTGACTATCCACCAGGGGCAGAGGTGTGGGTCTGGGATGGTGAGTTTTGAAAATGAGAGGCAGAGACTGGGACAGTCCAGGGCAGATGGGGCTAGTGAGCTGAGGCCAGAGTCGGCAAAAGTGCTGGGTGGTGAGTCTGGTGTGACCAGGACCTGGAGACCAGGTGCACAGACTAGGGCTCCATTCCAGGGATCTGGGGTCCAGAGGGGTTCTCGACAGCAGCTGTAGGGCAGCCGGGCAGTGGCAGGCAGTCTGTTGCAGTGGGTTTTCCAGAGACCTCCTGTCCCAGGGTCTGGCTTTGGGAAGTCCCTTTACTGACTTGGGGCCTCAACTTCTCCTCGTCCTATGGGGTGAGGACTTCAAGAATCCTTCAAGGAAGGGTTAGGGTTAGCATTTCTGGGCTTCTCGGCTCAGGCTGGAGGCCAACCTCCCCCTCCCCAATCTCTCTCTGAACCACCCCTCACATGTACACTCATGCACACCGCTAAAGCCACAAGCCCAAATGGCTGTACTCTCCAGGAGCAAGGAGGAGCCAGAGGAAGCAGTGTAGGGAACATGGGCTCTGGAGTCCATCTTGTTCTTACCTGGACTCTGTCCCAGGGGCTCTGGTCCCCGGGCCCTGGCTCAAGGTAGTGCTGGCTGCTCCAACTTGGGCCAGGCTCTGGGGGAGATCAAAGGACTTAGGATCCATGCCTCTTGGGCTCTAGGAAGACCAGGTCTTGTGCAAACTTGTTCCACACAGCTGGGGGCTCCAGTGACCCACAGTCCTGTCCCAGCTTTCTCAGGGTCCCAACGCTATATTTCAGGCAATCCCCTCCTCTACTGAGCCAACACAGAATGGCAACAGGGGTGGAGCAGGGTGAAGCCCATTATTTGGCCCCGGGTCCCAATGGGATTATGGTCTGTAAGGCTGATTCCGGCACCGAGGCTGCCCAACCCCAGACTGAGACTCCTACCCGCATGTGGCCCAATGTCTGGGACAGTGCAGCTGTAGGCCCAGACCTCTAACCAGCCCTAGCCTGTGACATGACTGTGAGCACTCTGGCTTCAGATCCAACCTCACGGGAAGGAGTGGACAATAAGCCACTCTGCTTCCCCGCCCACCCCCAGCACCTGTCTTCTGAGGCCCACTAGTCTTCACGAGCCTTCCCAGGAATTCCTCTTGGACTCTTCCTTGTTAAGGTCACTCTAGGAAGCGAGGGGAGAGGGCTCTTTTGTATCCGTTGGGAAGTGACCAAATTCAACAACACCATGCTTTCTGGTGGGCATTGGCCACCCTGGACTTTATTAATGACAGTACATCCCTGGTACATCTGCACATGGCTCACAGCTGCCGAGGCCGTTTCTTCCTCCCACCCTCACAACAGCCCCAGGATGCGGGTGGGTGGACAGGGGTCTCCCCTCCCTCATCCAAGGGGCATCCAGGCCCAGAAAGGGCATTTCCCAGGTCACATGGCCCGTCAGTGCAGCGCCAGGGTTCTGACCGTCGGGTCCTGGTAACCTTGGACTTCTACCCCAAACCTCTTTCTTCCTCAGATCGACCTGTACGCCGGGGCCCTCTTCGTGCACATCTGCCTGGGGTGGAACTTTTACCTCTCCACCATCCTCACACTTATCATTACCGCTCTGTACACCATTGCAGGTATGGCTCCTCTAACAGGGTCAGGGCAGGGGCCTGAAGGGAGGGCCTGCCCACCACTGGCTTGGGCAGAGTCAGGAGACGCACAGGAAGCACCGTGGGCTCCGGGGGAGACCCCCCAAGGAGTGCAACCAGGTGCTTTAGCTCATTGCTCACCCACCTCTGAAAGGGTAGGGGGCACATCTGGGAACAGCTGCCCCAGCAGGAGCTCTAGAAGTTGCCTCCTTTGAGGCCAAGGGACCCCACCTCCAGTAACCTTGTTCCCCACAGGGGGCCTGGCCACT